>NC_137468.1:176658068-177266876 GCF_964235325.1 Thermobia domestica | reverse complement strand
GTGTAGCTTTGAGTAACATTATAGTATGTTTAAGCTGTTTTGGTTTATGTCTTCTTGGTATAGTGTGCAAGTAGTTCATTTATAAAAAACAAGTTTAAGATTTTAAACAAGAGCTTAGTATATATATATATACAACTGTAATTGTAAACAAGGGAATTCAAAGTTACCCGTCCCCCTAATCTTCAACAAAAAACATCAATTTCTACTTAAACTTTACTCATTTTATGTTCTGTTACGTTACCTCGAGGTTGTGAGTACGGGGAAGGAACCACAATTACATATGGAAATCCATTTTTTATCCTAAAGGGGAAACTGGCGGGTCGCGCGGAGCACGGTTGTGGGTAGTTAATGGGGAGTGCGGAGTTGAGAGGAATGAACGAGCGAAGCGAGAAGCCGAAGTAAGATGGGATAAAGCATTACTTGGTTACTTAGGTTAGGTTATGTCTACCTCGCACTTACCTTAGTACGTACTTAGGTTTGCAGACCTCTCCTATCTCAAGCAGAAACTCGTGAACGACTGTTGGTGGTCTTGGTTCTTTCATTCATTAAGCCATGAATATTCAAAAGATTAACCCTTGTCCGGGCAAGATATTTTTGTAACGTAGACGGGCAACTGAGGCCTTACCAAATCTATTAGCCTTAACAACTCGATATGTTCATGCCTTTGACTTCGACTAAAGATAGAATAATTCATAATTTTATGTCATCGAAATATTTATGGTTATTGAGAAATTCGAAAAATATATGAAGCTACTAGGCCTGGAAGGCCCCGCCTGCCCGGATAACATCATATTTTACAAATGTTAGTACTGTCAATTCACATCCAGGGCAAAGACCCTGTACACTTGCAGGCATGTCTACTCGATAATTATTCACAATCCAACAGTCCTGAACCTAGAGACAAGTAGTTCCCACTACTTGCGAATTAGTCCCGTCTTTATAACCGCTTATTAAAAGCTATTACGCATAAATTACGCTTCACTTACATGTTATCAAGCACACAAGCAATCAATTTATCAAATTCTTCTAGGTAAATTTTCAAAATTTTGATAAAAACTGAAGGGCAACGTAGCAAGTTAACCCTAAACAAGAGCCTAAGTAAGGTTGAATTTCCTTATTTCACAATATATCATCTCTCTTTCTTGATCTTAATGTTAGTATTACATTTGGGGCTATTAAAACATTTATATTTTAATTCTAATTCGTGTTACTCATTTAATAAAATTCACGTTTCTTTTATGTAGATTGCAGCATGATAACTTAATGTGTGTCTGTAGAGGGGATAATAGAATTAAGTAGAATCAAAATACATAAACCGTCAAGAGCAGATATTATGAATTGCTGATGTTACTATTTGATGAACTATAATATGGTTCGCACGCCCCCCCTAACTTCTACCGGGCCTCCTTTACAATTTGGGCTGGCTACGGGGTTGGTGGTGAGCTCAGACAGAACGGAATGGTGCATGTGCAACTTGGATGAATACGTATACAGATCATCATTTGATAAGACAACCACCGACTACTCTCTATTCCCCCAAACGGTATCAACAACTGCGAAGGCACCCAAAAATTTTGGGATGAAATGCTGATTAATGCATTACATCTATGAAGCATACCTCTCAGTTCCATTCAGTTTCTCTCCATAGAACGTTCACTGCTTCGGCAGGAATCCATGGTACTTCAACTTTATCGTATGTGTAATCATTAGTTTTGTTTGATTTGGCTCTTTGGTTTAGCGTCCCTTTAGCAATGAGCTATATGAGACATGTAAATACAGTTAAATGTTGAATCCAAACCACATGAACTTCCGCCGGTAATCGAACCGGAGTCTCCACATCAATTACGTGTACGCTTAGTAACGAAGGAATTCTGTGTAATCATTGAAGCGCGTAAAGTGAAATAGGAAACACGTGAAGATTCAACGCCTTTAATGAACGACTATGTTATGAACTTTGTTTAAAATGTAATATCCTACGATTATTCACTTTAGGAGAGAAATGATTAATAAAAGTGAATGATTAGGGGGAAACTGGGGGAATAACAATGTGGAAAGAAATTGAAAGAGTATCGAAAAAATCAACGGATATAATATTGTTCACAAAAACAAAATAACTCACATGTTGTAAGATTGAATAACATCTCGTACCAAGCTATCATCTTTACTATTAACTGAGTTTATCCTCCTTAGTAAAATAGTCTTTACAATATAGAAGTCAAAAGCCAGATATTTGAACCAGATATATATTCCCTGGATCAGTGATTGTTTATTTTTAAGAAATCCAAAACAAAAGAAGGACTATTTGGAGGGAGGCATTTTCACTTTCTCTCTAAAACAACAATTCGCAAAATGTGTTATAAGTTATTCATTTAATACTTTCTTAAATTATCGTAGGTAACCTGCTTTTGTGTGTAACTATCATGTGTGCACCCGAATTAGCGCCTTAGCTATTACTATTTCTACCAACTATTTGTTATCTGCAATCGGTGGGTACCAACAGCTTATCTTGTAAAATTGCCTTGGTAACAAGACACAGAATGTTTTCACAATTAAAAGTTGATATCGATTCAGGTATTTTGTGATTGTTTACAATTAAAATGAAATCTCGATTCAAGTATTATATGATGGACAACTACATTCTTCCTGGTGTAATAAAGTTATAAAAGAAAAAAATACACAATATCACATTTTTGTTCGCTTGCTGACCCGTTCAGAGGTCCGCCATTTAGCTATCACTACCCTAAACCATTTTTTGACTTCGTTTTCTACGTTTCAATGTTTAGTTTCTGAAGCCATTCTTTAGTTACATCATACAACTCCGGGTCCATTGTATTGGCAACGCATATTGGTTTGTTAGAACAAAAAAATGAGGATATGTTAGTAAGTATTTTAATAACAAACTATGAAGAAATCTCCAAAAAAAAAAAAAAGAATATTTAAAAAGTATTGAAAAAGATATAGTCTTCCGAGGTTATTCGAACTCGGTTCTTCTTGTCTCCTTTTTCGTATCTTCGTTTAATGCCGTCAAGGATAGCAACGATGTCTTCGGCTGTAGAAACACCTTATAAAATGGATTAGTTTTGCCGCGAAATTGAAAATTTCTTAACAAGTGTAACTGGAATCTATGTTGCCAGACTCATACTATTGGTTATTTCTTAAGTTTTATCTGAAGTCTCACTGATCGAACCCATTTATCGATCGTCATTTGTAGTCCATAGTATTAGCATGGAACTAGATGGAATTCGGAATGCTCCGTTACAATAATATCCTTGTTTAACTAGACCACCGCCCCCCCCCCTGTTTCCTCCACACAAAGTTTCTCATAAGAAAAAGTAATCAAACGCTTTCTGTGGCTTTCCATTTTTAACGATGGTTCTTATTTCTCTTGTTTCTTTTTTGTTTTATTCTTCATTTTTTTATTCAGTTATGGTCTCGAGGGGGGTCCGTACCCCCTGGACCCACCCCTTGGCTACGTGCCTGCTCTATTTCAAAGTGAGTAATAAACCCAAACAGTATTATGGCCATATAAAACGAGGAACAAATCAATCATCTCCGAGTTCGTGTGTAAACAGTACGTTAATAAAAAATAACAAAGTATAATTATTCATCTTATTTTCGCTTATTTCAAGACCGATGGAGGATAATAGACTGTAAGGAGAATGTAATGCTTCTTTTTGATTTTTTTTTGTTTCTTCTTTTTTGTTCAAGCTAAAATTTCCACCACACTGCTTCTTTCTCGTTTCCTTCATGTGCGGCGCGATTGCGCCCATCTAGAGTCATTTGATCCCCTGCATAATTCGATTTATGAATTTTCCACACAAAGTTCCTAGTGTTATGCGGTGTGATATCACAGAATGAATGTTCAATAGCATTTTTTAAAGTCGAACACACAGTATGATTAACGTGAGATGTACAAAAAGTCTTACTGACGTTTTTAAAAGTGTTACAAGTATTTGCTAAATGGTGCTGAATTGGGTAGAATTGTATCAACTTTTCACAAAAGGGGCTGAAAATGCCAGCGTGGTACCAACGGGCCGATGAATGACAAAAGGGGCTGAATTTGGTACAATTGTACCAAATGTGGCAACACTGCACCTCTCGGTTAGAATAAAATTTTATTTTGAGAACGACGAAATCTTTCCGGAGAAACATTTCCTTCGTCCTCATCCACAAATTAGATGAAATAATACCCTACATACCGTACTTAATTTATCGTTATTCTTCCGAGCAGTTTATATTTCAATTATCAACGTGTAATTTTATTAGTGTTAAAATAAAACAAATGAATCTTTACATTTTCTTTGATAGTAGCCAACAAATATACAAAATTGTAAATAGCTGAATTTGGCGTTATTTTTTTAAAAAATTCCCAGTATTTCTAAGTCTTGAAACGTGATTCAAACTTTGTTCATGTCTTTTGTTACTTCGTACTGTCATCTGTCAGATAACTTATTACACAAACATGAACGATATATTTGAATGCAATGCATCTTAATCCATTTGGAGCCAGCGTCCTATTTTTAGGACACTTAATATTTTATTTTTTATAACAAAGAAGAATAAGGTTGGCGGGTTTTGCTAATAACAGAGGGCAATTTGAGACCTGTGTTAATGTACTGTAATTTTCTTGGTATTTTTTTCCTTTCCCTTTCTAAATGACGGACGTTTAAACTTATGTATGTAAGTTACTCTATTTGGGAATGGTGTTGGGAACGTTATTTTTTTATTTTAGTTCAAACAATGCATTTGGTTTATACGTATTAGGTAACAATAGGTTTGCCGCAAACAGAATACAGAAAAATTATTTTTGTTTTTTTTATAATTTTCAATGCTATAGATGTTGAAACATTGCTGTCCTATAAAAAGGACGTTGGGCCAAAGGATTATACTACCAAGTAATAGAAACCAATATATAGAGAGACATACTTATTTGATTTTTCCGCCTTCTTACTCTTGTCATTCATTGTTAAACATTTAAAAACATATATTGTTGTTGTTCTCAATTCAGCGCAGTTTGCAATATCTATGCTTTTAGTATAGCTACAGCTTCCATATAGTGAGGACTTACATCGAATGCCTACAAAAATGACTAACACAAAGGCTCTGTCGATACAATAGATTGCTGATATATTGAACGATCCCAATTTCCCTGATGCTGTTGATAATGTAAATGTTGTTGTTCTTCCTCCTCATCCAGATGAACTTACTGATGAAGAGAAGGGCGATGATGATGAAATTGGAGAAGCCGAAGGAACTGACCTACCCGGAGAATTATTACTAGAATTCAATACAGAAACACAGACTACTGAGTGCGTTGAAAATCTTAGTAAAGAAGACTCAAAGGAAGTAGTTCCTAGCACAAGCTCGTCAGATATACATGGAACACCTATGAATAAAGATATTAGTGGTAGGAAAAGAAAATTGCTGAATAATAGTGTTCCAGTTTGGAGAAAAATGGACGCATTATATACAAAGCTTCCCCAGGTTGGTGTACAAGCTGAGAAGACCTTCAGTGAACTAAAGCAGAAACTTGTGAACAAATCACCTACAGAGATATTCGAGTGTATTTTTAACCGTGACATAGTGGAATATATAGTGAAGGAAACAGTTCGGTATGGTGTGGAGATAAAGAATGATCCTCATTTTCAGTTGTGTGACGACGAACTGAAGATAGTTATAGGGATTCTTTTATTCAGTGGCTATCATAATCTTCCACGTGAAAAACAATATTGGATTGAGGAGGAAGACTTAGGTGTTAACATAGTGAGAAATTCTATGCCACGAAATCAGTATTTGAAAATAAAACTTTTATTGCATTTCAATGATAACAACTTAGCAAACCAGCAAAAGGATGATAGAGGTTTCAAAGTTCGGCCTCGTATTACAAAAGTAAACGATTCGTTTTTACAGTCGTGTATTTTTGATAGTGATTTGAGTTTTGACGAGATGATAGTGCATATTTTGGTCATAATCGTTTGAAACAATTTATCAAAGGAAAGCCGATACGTTTGGCTATAAACTGTGGGTATTATGTGGTTCTGACGGTTATTGTAATAAATTTGATCTCTACTGTGGAAAGGATACGAAGGTAAATGGGAGTAATAATGACAACATGCGTAACGATAGAGAAAATATTCCTTTAGGTTCTAGAGTGGTTCTCAATATGCTAGATGTCGTAGATTAACCAAAAAGTCATGCTATATATTTTGACAATTTCTTCACAAGTAGAGATCTGCTAATTCATCTACGTGAATTGGGATTCAGAGCAACCGGTACTCTGCAAAGTAATCGTGTGTCTCAGTGTCCATTGACTGATTCCAAAGAGTTGAGTAAACATGCACGGGGTTCATATGATTACAGATTCGACAAGGATGGGGAAGTTCTCATTGTCAAATGGAATGACAACCGTTGTGTTGTAATTGGTACAAATTTTGACAGCATACATCCTGTTTCGCGAGTAAAGAGGCTGGAGCTGACAACATAATGAACATATTATAATTGAGCAGCCACGCGTTATAACATCCTACAATAAACACATGGGAGGTGTCGATCACCAAGATTGGCTAGTTCAAAAATTTAGAATTGGCTTAAGGGGCAAGAAGTGGTATTGGGTGATATTTACACGGATTATTGACATGCTGATCGTAAATTCATGGATTCTGTTTAGGAAAGCAACCCAATCCAATATAGATCTTTTGACATTTAGGCGTAACATTGCTGTGACATCTCAAACTTGGTGGCCTAAGACGACTGGAACGACCACCACAGTCATCCTCTTCAAAGATATTCAATGATGTACACTATGATGGAAGGGGTCACTTATTGATGAAAAGGAAGAAGCAAAGAAGATGTCAAGGTGATGGATGCATTTCAAAGCCATTATCGTACTGTGAAAAGTGTATGGTCACATTGTGTTCAAAGTGTTTCGTGAAATACCATGAAGGAAAGGAAAAATAAAACTTGACAAAGTCAGAACATACGAAACAAACTAGAACAGGTAAATCAGAATTACAAAATAGCAAAATCTATACTTCAAACCTGACAGTTGGGTGTAAGAAATATTTGTATGTTCTGTTATGTGTGGTATGTCGTATTTTGTATAATTTTCATAAATATGTATTAATTTACTAAAATCTACTATCTATCTATCTAAATCGAGAAGTGTTCGTGCTTCGTTAGACAGGCTCTGGTCACTTACTGCAGTTTAGTCTTCTACTAAGGCCTAGAGGAGCCTAGCAGTAAAGTTGAATTGATTCACTAAAACAACAGAAAATAAAATCTTTAAGTTTTACTCCCACGGTTATGCCGGATTGGCTAAAGAAGACGGTGATGATGAGAAACGAATAAACTGGTGGAATGAAGAAAGTGGGAGGAAACGGGAGAACGCCAAGAAAACCCACCCACACGGTGTTCGTCAACCAGAAAATCAACTTCGCTCGAGCTGTGATTGAATCAGGGACTTTACGCACCAGAGGTGAACGCTCAACCACTAAGCCACTGTAGCTCACTAAAACTATAGAATGTGATTAGTTAGGAAAACGTTAGCTCTTTAGTATATAAGAAAGGACCAGCGTCCTATTTATAGGACAGGGCGTAAGGCACGCCTGATGCACAAGAAAAATCAAAATCTTATATTTTCTTGATATTTAATCAATAATAAACTAAGATAACTTGTCCAAGTGAAATAAATCAGGAAAAAAATAATTTGGTCCCAAACGGGTAGTTAGGGATCGTCTGTGTCTTAAGTATATACTAATACTGATTAACGAGGCTAAGGTTTCGATGATTGCTTCCCGTGATCAGAGAATCATGAAGATGTTTCGTGATCAGAGAATCATAAAGCATTTTCAAATGTTACTTTCCTAATTACTTATGCTTACACTGAGATACTTTAATCATAATTACACATCCTTCGTTTGGCTGTTTAAATTATAATTGTATTTCGCAAATATTTATTACGTTTGTGATTTTTTCATCCTTAACTACCTACATGGGAATGCATATTGTATTACTACGCAAAAGTAGAAGCTCTTTTGCGTTCAGATTTGTGACGCTGTCATATTCAGAAATTACGGAAACAATGATTCAATTACATTGCATAATTGTTTTCTTACCTTATCCGTGTAAGGGAGGATATAGCTCCTTATAATAGTTACAATACGTAAAACAGAAACCGACTTTAAAACACAAACTGTCTTGCGCTTTATTGCCATAAATAAACCGACTTTAAAACACAAACCGTCTTACGCTTGATTGCCATAAATAAACAGACTTTAAAACACAAACCGTATTGCGCTTGATTGCCATATATAACTTGATCATTATATAACCAGTTTATGGTAGGGGTGCAGCAAGGAGGACCTCTCTGCAGCGTGGATGTGCGACTCAGTAGGGATCAGGGGCGTGAGCAATGGTCAGTACAAATAAAGATGAGGCTAGTGGAACAACATTTCATATGTCTTATAAAAAGTTGTGTTTCCTGTTCTACAGCTTTAATGCATACCCATTTACCATTCTTACTTACGGAGCACTTTATCTTATTATATGCATTAGAGGTGAGATCTTGATTGTTACTTTATAACGTTTAAAGGAAGAACTTGGTTAGCGTTACAACATTAAGTTATACTTACAGTAAACTATTTGGAAGAATGTAACATAAGTAACTACTACTTTTGTGTTCACTGCATGTGAAACATCAGACCTAATTCGCACTTGGAACCATAATTTTGTTTTTAATACTTCTTATTCAAGTTTTCATCTATATTGTATTCTACACCAGTAACGGTTCATGGTCTGCAATACCACCGCTTACAATTTCACAAGTATGATCGTACACGCTTTTGTTACACCAACAAATTCTAAAGATAAATCAATCTCCCAAATTTGCTCGTTTCTCTGTTTGACAATGACGAACCACAACTGAACTTGAGGACACTGAAATTTTATGTAAATAAAACTTCGTGTGATCTCATCCACAAATTATATAACGATATACAAGTGATGCTAATATGTCCCAATTGTTTCGAACAATTTATTTCTTTATTTACAAAATAGTACTTATATTGGTGTTGGTAATAAAATCAGAAGTATTTCTACGGTTTGCACAAGGTAGCTAAAACATGTATTAAAACTGCTAATAGTTTAATTTTTTATTTATTTAGACATCTGTGAGACTGTAGACTGTTGTATCTTTGGTTCCTCTATGCGAAACTACAATTTACTGCTTAACTGCCGTAGATGCTCTGATTTCGAAACTCTAGTTAGGTTTGTAATTAATATTTTTCATTTATAATATGTTACATTTTAGGTTTCTAATATAAAACCTATCATTGTAGTAACAGCCAATATTTTAAATGTTGATTTTTTTTTAAATTTTATATAATTCTTGTTAGTATTAAATAATTAAAAATAAGTTTCGTCATTAATTAATACAATACTTAAATATTTATAATTGAGCATATTTGTCTTCGATTATGTTTCAAGAATTTTCTGAAATCATTTTTATATTAAAAATGTACTCAATACTTGTAGTTATTCTATTGTTCGCTTGTTTGTGTTGTACTAGAGAAGAAACACTTCCTCCAGTTCCCTACAAGGCCGCAACGTACCAACAACTGACGAAAAGTTTCCACATTGGACCCCAATGGATATACGTTGGATTAAGAAGGACGCTGAGCGAACATCTCCAGAAACGATAGATATGCGTCTGCCTACCTCTCTGATAAAATCAAGGCTTCTAGAACCAGATGCTCCACTGGTCCCGATGGCTATGGGACCAAAAATAAATTTGTCGGGGAAATTATGGTATTTCCTTTTCTTTTCTGCCTCTCTACGTCTAGCAACTTCTCCAGCATTCACAACAGTTAATGGGAGGTTTGAATGACCAAATGTGTCCAAAGATGTAAAATCCCATAATAGTAATTTGCCTCTCAACCAAGGTATTAATGTCATGCCATCAGGTCGATTGCCAACGGAACAATAACAACCTGACGATTCACGAATCGAAGTAATTCCTGCCGTTATCTTACGTCATTAACAGATAAATGTCTGGTGTTTCTAACAATGGTCTTCTTGCAGGAGAGGCCATGCAGGCCGCGTTGGGTAACTTGAGGCCCGCAAGCTAGACAGCGATGTGGCTCACAAACAGCTGAACCTACTCTTACGGCTACTGCGAATCCAAAGATTTCATTAGTCATGTGATTACCTAATTGGCGAAAGGTGACGCATGAGTTGAGTTGAATTTCGGTTTAGCGTCCCTTTCAGCAGCGAGGCTATGAGAGACGTGGACCTACTGATTAACGTGGAATCCGAACCACATGAGCTCCCGCCGGTAATCGAACCCGGGTCTCCCGCGCCAAAGGCGCTTACGCTAACCGCTTAGCCACGGAGGAGCTCGAAAGGTGACGCATTTAACCATGATCCAGCATGGGGGAATGACGCAGCAAGAACTCTAACTTTATCCTCTGGAACAGCAATAGATTGTAAAAGAAGTTTATGAAAATGTGCTGCTATTGATGTTTACCAAGATGCCTGAGAACCTCTTTAGCTGATTTCTGGAAGGTTCAAATCTATTATATTTATCCATTTCCTAGATCCTTCTTTAACTATTCCATCTGGGTCCTGGTGGTAACGAAGACATCCGTGATGAGGCGCTAAACAATTAGGAATCGCCATATCAACGGTTCGTCGAATACCAAGGCCTCTTAATCCAAGAAGTAAAGATGCTTGCATACAAGAGTCGTCACTTAAGGAGCAGTTCAAAATTGACTCCAAACCCATTTTGAGTATATGATCATATTTTTCTTCAGCATTGAAATCTCATTACAAGATGGAAAACACCGTAGAAAGTACTTTAGGTGAGGGATTGACAATGAAGAACGTTGAAGAAAAAAGCTGCGTGTGCTGAAATCGAGTCAAGACGAGACAGAAAATATTTTAGTTTGGATATTTTGTTTGATAGCACAGTTGTAAATGCTTCCTTTGTGAGAGCAGCACCTAGAAGACACGCTTCTGTTTGGTTAGGAGACGTATTCCTGGGGCAACTTCTCCAAATCTTCTGGATAATTGGCCGGATGAGACTTCATCTGATCCAAGAGAATCAACTTCGCATTTTGAGAACTTCAAATGTAAGCCAAGAGTTGATGCTTTCTCATTTATATGTTTTACGTGGAAAGGACTGCCTCAGGTTTGTCAGTAATAGTCCCGTCATCCAAATACCAGATGTTTAGTTCAGTATTAACTGAATGTACTTAATGATACATTGTTATAGCCTATGGTTCTTAGTGCCTTGGTCCAAGAATAGATTACTGGGTTGAGCGTAACACTGATGAACGTATGGATATATTCCGGGAAAATAGTTCCTTATATTTTCCGATTGTTTGGCAGTAGTTAGTGCTACAAATGGAAATATAAACAGGTTGATCCATTCTTTTTCTCCACGACAAAAATTTTCCTACCCGGACTTTACTTTGGGATTCACTTAAGCATATCTTAAGCATTCATCGGACATACAACTTAATATTATTATTTATTTACTATTAATACTTCAAAGTTTTTTACGTACCAATTTTAATAAACCAGCAGCTGATAACAGATATTCAATTCACCGGCAGACGAAGCACTGAACATCCATACCCTATCCACTTTAAATCAGAATTAATCTTTTCCGGGCATATACGTGTACAAACTTTCATCACACACACACACACGTGAATACCTTCGCCAAAAACATGTTATAACATGAATCTGGGGCTTATTCTATGTAATCTAAGAAGTGCGCACTTTCTCATGTCGTTCAGGCTAAAAAAAGTGGCTTTGGAACATTAGTCAAAGCATCCTTTATAACAAAATACTTTGGATAGGTTAATAATTACCTGTACCTTGGGTAGAAAGTGCTCATACATATGCACTATACTTCATAGAATGTTAATTTAATAATAACAGAAGAAGAATGTTTTTAAGATATGTAAGATATTATTATGGGATAGTTGTTGCTATGTACATGTTTATGGATACCGAGTCAGCAAGTTTGTGTGCTTGACAGTGTTAAGGAAAATATATTTTAAAGTATATCAACTAATAAACCATTTTTAGCACTGTTTATCGACATTATCATTCTTATATAAAAGGTGAGAACGATAGTATATAATTATTAAAGATTACTACCACTCGAGATTTGTATATCATATTTCGCCGAACCAGGTTGACGACTACCCTCGGTAAGTCGTTATAAAAATTTTGGTTTACCTCACCCGGGAAAAACTGCAAATTCACATCCCGAAGCAGAGTAAGGTTGAATTTACTTTTTGTCATATAGTTAATGAATACAAATTTGACCATATTACGAAGTGGTAGAACAATTATAAGAAAAATGGACAATGAAACAATGGAAAAGGAATCCCATAATAGTGACAATGGTGAACATAATGTAGCACCAGAAATGACATCATCAGAAGATTGAATCTTGCTAGTATTACAGCAGTAATTGATGCAGATGTCTACTGAGTTAAAGCAGACGATGAAGCATAACTCTGAAGAATTAAGTAGACGAATAGAACAGAAGTCGGATGAATCTAACAAGCAATATGAGGAATTAAGCAAACGAATGGAACAGAAGTCGGATGAAACAAAACAATTAATTATCCAGACGATGAGCGATATCACCTCGCAGTTCGAGGAAAAGTTAAAAGGAATATCGGAGCAATGCCAGAGTAATCACAACCACCTGAGCCAAGAAATCAGTGATATAAAAAAGGATTTAGAAGTAACCGAATCTTCTGTTCAACAACAAAAGATCCAGGTCATCAGTAATGCTAACAACATACGTACAAACACGCAATTGTTAGCTACGTTACAGGAAGAAATTAGAATGCTACAGGTTAAGGACCACACATACCACAATAACCCGTGTGATGGTCGCTTGGAGTTTCCCCACTCACCAGAGATGAACCCACCTTCGCCAGTATCTGATGAGGATATCATTTTAGAAGAAAGTCATCCGAAGAGTACAGATGGACGAAACATAGATGGTGTAACGACACATCACGTCATGAATAGGAACTGTCACCCAATGGGTACACGGAATGATAAAAGGAAGGTAAAAGTAAGTGTTAAGATGAGTGAAATATGAGCCATGAGTAAATTCAGTGGTAAGTGTAACGAGAATGCTACTTCTTTCTTAGAGAAATTCCAGGATGAGTGCAATATAATGTGTATAGATAGATCACAATATATGAAATTAATCCCTCATGTATTACTCCCACCTTGTTCACTATGGTTTAAAGCATTACGTGATCACATCAGTACATATGATGAATTCAAAGCGGCACTGATCGCGAATTATGAAAATGACTTTTTGCTGGCAAATAGAGATGCCACCATTAGAAATCAACACTTCAATCCTCGATTGCATAAATCTGTTGTAGAGTTTGTTGTAAATACATACAACGAATTAAAGGTCGTTAATCCATTGCAATCGGAATCGAGAATAATAGCATCAATTCGAAATTTGCTTCCATTTAAGTTACAACAGATCTTTTTTTCCACAAAGTGTATGAGTTTCAACCATTTATTAATGCTTGTCCAATGCTATGAAACTCAATACCATGCTATGAATCAACAAGCAGGAATGGGTAAAAATAAGAATAATTCAGATCATTTTGTGCCTGTTCGGAATTTGAATATCCGAAGTGTGAACAATACGGAACATAACCTAAGCCGAGTAAATTCTAGCAGTCAAAACGAGCAAAATAGACAAAGTTATGCAGGGAATCCGCCTAACCTAATTAATCGTAGCAATCCATATGTTAGACCATATAATCAAAATAGGTTTAAAAATAGACGGAATGTATGGCAAAATTCCAGGAATACAGCGAACTACGTGGATAGACGTAATTGGAGGTCAAGAGATGGCACTTCATATCAAAAATCACAATCACGACGTAATACATGTACAAAATAGTACAGAACCTAATAACGATTGTGCAGTACAATCTACTTTATTAGATTCATATGCAAGTACGAACGTAACCTGATTACCGTTAATGAAATTAAGTTAAATTCATATCAGTTATAGATTTTCATGAACATTTATTTTATTTTTATTCAATTTAATTCTCTTTAATTCTTATCAATCAATGAACTGGCCACCTGAAATCTCTAACCAGGTAAAAAAATAGAGTATCCGTAGCTGGCGGAGAAAAATAATCAAGTCACTTAGGTATTCATCCCCATTGGTTTATTTTAGTCGCGATCTTCGTACATACGGTTGGATTACTTGCCTCTTTGAGGCTGAGGAAACAACCGTCGAATTATATTTAATACCTCCACGGAGGTTAACGCACCACGTTGATATTATCTGTTGACGACCTTGCAATTTCTATTGGCTAAACGATTTCTTAAGTTACTCTCCTCTTCGGAGGGTAGCTTATACATTTGACATCTCAGCTTCACTCGTCATCTGAGCTCCTATGATGGCTACGTCCAAGCCAGTCATCTTGAAAAAGAAGACCAAAATCCCAACGAAGATAGTCAGCCGATCTCAATACCGACCTGAGGACTTCCTTGTTCCGCTGGGGCGGCCCTCCACCTCCGGCACTACTGCCAAGTCAGGATCATCCTCGACTAACCGGTCGACGACAGACGTTCCATCCCTTGCTCCACCGCAGGACGACAATGCCATGGACTTTACCCTGTTTACTACACCCAAGCGACGTCGCTCGTCCTTGGAGTCCACACTGAGCCAACAACATTCATCAGTTCCCTGCTTTATCGATGAGTAACCGATTTGAGCCTCTATCTACTCTCACAGCTGACGAGTCTCCTGTGATAGAGCCACGGCCCAAAAGCATCAAAGAGATTAAACCACGTCCTATTTACATTTACGGCATCAAAAACACTTACAACTTTACCAAAAGCCTTTCCAAGACCCTCAGAGAATCACCTCAGGTTCGGCATAACAAAGAACGTATTGTGATTCAGGTATCTTCTAGGGACGATTTCACAACTATCAAAAACTACTGCGAACAGACGAAAACTGAATACGCTACTGGCATCGCCAAAAGTGACCGACCCGTAAAGGTTGTCGTTCGCAAATTACCCATCGATACCGACGTCGCTGATCTTCAGTCTGCACTATTCACTTTAGGTTTTAAGCCGCTCACGATTCATCAAATGTCTCGTCGGGGCTACACTGGTGGAGATAGAGTCCTCATGCCACTTTTTCTCATCTCCCTCGAGAAAACTCCAAATATACAGGAGATCTACAACATATCAGGATTACTTCATTATAAAGTTTCATTTGAGCCTTATCGGCCGCCGAGTGTTCTGCAGTGTTACCGCTGCCAACGTCTTGGTCATTCACAAGACACTTGCAAAGCTCAACCTAAGTGTGTCAAGTGTGGGCAAAGTCATTTTACGAAAGCCTGTGCCAAACCAGATGCATCTACGCCAGCAACCTGTGCAAACTGCGGAGGGGAACACCCAGCCAATTATCGCGGTTGTCCCGTCTTTCGCTCATACTCAGATGCTCTCAAGAAATCAACTCCTTCTGGCCGCAGCTCCGGTCCTACTGTATCAACTTCACTGGACAATAAGGCACCTCGCATCGACCGACCTCCACCACCAAATCAGGATGCTCCCTCTACGTCCAGCACACCAGATAGTGCATCTACACCATCCGTTAATGACTTCAATCTCCATTCACTCCTCACATACATCAAAACCTTCAACTTTGGCCGCATTATCTCTCATATCAAGAAAGGATTTACTAGATTTCGGGAAGCCACGGATCTTGCGTCCAAGGCTGCTGTCGTCATAGAGACATTTGCTGACATGATTGCTGATGGCTGCTTCTAACCAACCACTCATTCATCACACTATAACTGTTGTAACCTGGAATGCAGATGGTCTTACCGACCAGAAGAGTCTCCTAATTCGTTTTCTAGCAGAACATCAGGTCGATATCTTACTTATACAGGAAACTCACTTCACTGCCCAGGTTACACACTGGAGACTGCCCAACTACCAATTATTTCGCCTCGATCGAGTTCAAGGACGGAAAGGAGGATTACTGATTGCCCTGAAACGAAGTTTTAAGGCTAGACAACTCCTTTTACCCCAGTTACACACACTAGAAGCTCTTGCTATAGAAGTCTTCCTCCCCGGGATTCCTCTCATATTGGTCACGGGCTACCGTTCTCCAGCACATGACTTAGATCCCAATGATTTCGACGCCATCTCGACCTTGGGCCCCAAGATCATCTTGGCAGGGGACTTCAATGCAAAACATGGGGAATGGCACTCCAGACGTTCCAACGAAAACGGACGAATATTACACCGGTATCTGCACACATCTCCATACATTGCCTATGGGCCACCTGATCCAACTCACCATCCTAAAGCAGGCGGAGAACCGGATGTGTTGGACATAGTTCTAGGCAAAGATACCATCTTAGCTACACGTCCTTACGTGATCTCAGCACTGAACTCAGATCATGATCCGGTCCTTTTCAAAATTTCGCATCGTCATATCTCCCGTCCTGCACCCGCTCATATCTCCCGAACTACGAACTGGGATGTCTATAAGCAGGAATTAAACTCTTTGCTCGACATAGCCGCTGGTCCAAATTCTCCTGCGGAAATTGATCAGGCGGTCGCCCATCTTACAATTGCTCTACGTACGGCTGACTCCCTCAGCACATCAATAATTCCTGACTCGCAGTCCGATCCACACTGTGACTCTCCATTCCTTCGTCTTTATATCCATCTCAAACGCTGGGCTCGAAGTACTTGGCAGCGCACTAGACACCCGCTCTACAAAACACTATGGAACACCTTAAGCCGCAAAATCAAGACAATCACTAGAAGACAAACCGAGCAGTACTGGGAGACACTTTTTCGTGGGGTCACACTTAATGACACTAAAATCTGGCAGTATTCCCGCCTTTTCCAGCGCCGAGAGACTTCTCGTCAAACTCAAATACTGCAAGGTCCGCATGGGGTCATACATGACGACCAAGGGCAAGCAGACCTGTTTGCTGCATCTCTAGAGCGCCAGTTTACACCTAATGCGACTCCTGTCGTTCCTCATATTCGGCAGGACGTTCGGGCCACTATGCGCATGCTCCATTTTCAACCAATACTTCCCCTGCCTGAGGTCGTAACACCAAGGGAAGTTGAGCGTCAAATTTGTCACTTGCCCAACAGAAAAGCGCCTGGAGTTGATCAGATCCGCCCAGAACTACTGAAACATGGGACACGGAAGCTACTCCTCTATCTTGCTGCTTTATTTACAGGCATCCTTCAGGTTTGCTACTTTCCCCGTGCTTGGAAAGAAGCGAAAGTCATTCTTCTCCCTAAACCAGGTAAAAATCCGACTCTCCCAGAAAACTATAGACCAATTAGCCTATTATCTCATGTGAGCAAACTCTTCGAACGAGTGCTTCTCGCCCGACTTCAGGAGCACGTCACCACTCTAGATATACTCCCCCACCATCAATTTGGTTTTCGTGCTAACCACAGCACAACAAGCCAATTAGTGAGGGTAGTCGACCATCTGACTACCTCTTTTAATCGACGACATTATGTTGTAGGTGTATACCTTGATATCTCGAAGGCGTTTGATAAAGTGTGGTTACCAGGCCTCATTTATAAACTTCGCTTACAAGGTTTCTCTTTACCTTATCTCAAACTCCTCACTTCATACCTCTTTCATCGCTTTTTCCATGTCTCTGTGGGACAGACCAAGTCTGCTCCCAAACCAATTCAAGCTGGTGTGCCTCAAGGCGCGGTTCTTTCGCCACTGCTTTACACCTTATACACCGCAGACTTACCCATTGTGCCACACTGTTTTCCTGCAACATACGCCGATGACACTGCTTTCTTCACGAACAGCAGCAATCTTCGTCTTTCCTACCACTACATGCAGCGGCAACTCAATGTCTTTCAACGTTGGGCTACCACCTGGCGCCTAAAAATCAACGCGGATAAGAGCGTTGCAGTCTGTTATAGCAAAAGACGCAGCAGAACCATCCATCGTTTATATTATGACAACATTGAAGTTCCACACCGTCTGCATGCTAAATACTTGGGAGTTATCTTAGATCGAGGCCTTACTTTTGGTCTTCATATCAGGGACATTAAACACCGAGCCCTTCGAAAATTATCTGCCCTCTATACTATTCTGTTGCAGTGCCTTATGTCATGAAATAAGACTCCACGTCTTTAAAATGGTAATTTTGTCCACAATCACCTACGCATGTCCAGCATGGCAACATGCGGCACTCAGTCACTTGCGCACGGTCGAGAGTGTGCAAACCAGGGCAGCTCGTATCATAACAGGCCATGACCGATATACGCGTAATCGTCAACTTCTAGAGGACTTAAACATATATCCTATCCGGGACGTGTTACATCAACACCATACTCGTTTTTGGGCCAACCTCCCCCGCCACGTCAACCCCGCTATTGCAGCCATTGGCACAGCGCATACACACCGACGAACTTACAGGACGCCATGTTTGTAGCATAACTCTTTACCCACACTCTCCCCCTCAATGCGACAGTTGCAGCTGAAGGCCACATGACGTCGTCGTATCTCATGTTCTAACTCACCCCCCAAAGGTCTAATCATTTTCTTTCTACAACTGTCATCGAGTCAGGGACTTTTGTCCGATACTCGACACAAAACTACACTTTCAAGCTGAGAAGCTGAGCTGAGCTGATCAATCAATGATAATTCTCAAATGTTTTTAATATATGTAAGAATTATAATTCGATTCATAAATGATTAAAAGCAAAGGTTATTTATATTAGATTGATTTGTGTAAAAAAAAACTTAACTGTCAAAGATTATGTTAAGGATAAGATCTATTTTATAAAATTAAATATTCGACAACCATCTTGAATGAGATTCTTCTATGTTGTGATGCCTTATTAATCTAATGTTTATTTTAAAATATCACCTAAAATGATTATCATATAATGCGCCCTGACTATTTGTAACTCATGTTTGTCCCTTACGATTTTTGAATTCGCACCCTTCAACGATTAAATAAATGAGTGACGACATTTTTAATAAGAAAATATAATAATAATATAATGAATGTAATTAAAAATAAGTATTGATGAAGTGTAATATTTGTTATAAATGTATATATATATATATATATGAAATGTAATGAAGATATATACGAGGTGCGATCAAAATGTGATGGACATATGCAATGTAAGGACATTATTGTAAACGGACCAGTGGTTCTTGAACATAAAAGCCAAACTCGCTTATGACTTTTATATTCAGTCCATTTGTCGGGCGACATTTTATATAACAAAATACTTTGGATAGGTTAATAATTACCTGTACCTTGGGCAGAAAGTGCTCATACATATGCACTATACTTCATAGAATGTTAATTTAATAATAACAGAAGAAGAATGTTTTTAAGATATGTAAGATATTATTATGGGATAGTTGTTGCTATGTACATGTTTATGGATACCGAGTCAGCAAGTTTGTGTGCTTGACAGTGTTAAGGAAAATATATTATAAAGTATATCAACTAATAAACCATTTTTAGCACTGTTTATCGACATTATCATTCTTATATAAAAGGTGAGAACGATAGTATATAATTATTAAAGATTACTACCACTCGAGATTTGTATATCATATTTCGCCGAACCAGGTTGACGACTACCCTCGGTAAGTCGTTATACCTTCAACTTTTAACCTCGTCTTCAATTATTCAGGACCGTAGCATCGTCACACATTATCCACAATCAATTTCTCGTTTGACTTCAAGGTCATACTAACTTCCAATTACGTATTCAAATTAGTCGTTGACATAATGTGATCCTTGGGCTACGTAAACAACTTCCTTTGAACATTACTCATAGCACGTTTTCTATGGGGACGTGTTTCGAATAATATCTCATCACGGCTTCCATACTGGCATCATCATATATAATAGTATCCTATATTTCGATGATTGTATTCCTCTATTATTAACTTTCACGTGGATCACAATGCCAATCGGGGCTTGATTATAGCAATTATCATTCTACGTCATCAAATCATTATGAAAAACTATGGGGAGCTTCCATCACTCAAAATCTCAGTTTCAGTTCATAGCATACGATGTATGGAATACAAAATAACGAACTATGCACTCAAGATCTGGGAAAGTAATGATTCATCTTGGTTATATTGGCGTCTACGGGGAATAGGACCAAGGCTAAATTTCGATTATGCTCCTGCAGGTCTTCGTGGAACACAAGGCCACTTCAAAGTCTATGAGGGCACTTGAATATACGAATTTTCATCGTATGTTTTCAAAAATAATCATGAAATACGGTATTTACCTTAGCAACTATGAATAAGCCCTCGAAGAGCATGAAGCTAGGCATAATACACTATTCCACATGGCAACATAATAATTTCGGCAGGTTTAGGCCAGGCCTCAGAGTCAAAGGTCAAAATCTGCTATAATACTAGATATCTACTACGGATATACATCATCAATAAGTGTCCATTAAAAAATAAAATGCTTACATGATAAATCAACATGGACAGAACTTAGCGTATTAAATAATTAGTAACATTTACATCTTACTACAGTACAGTATTAGTACAGTAGTTAAAATTACGTATAGGAAAGTTAATATAATTTGAGCATGCGCTCCATTTTAGGTAATACCCTAAACTGAATTCTACTACCAAATAATATATTCAAATTTATTATCTAAATGATTAGTAACAATATTATTTATTTTCAATTTGTATTCACTTTATTAGAAAATATACACGAAAGATATCTATGAGAAATAAATATTTAGAATTGTTTATTAAATATTATATGTATTCCAATCGTTATCGGAAAATGTGAGTACATAGAATTCAGCTTTAATTCAAGAGGTGAAAGAACCCTTTTGGAGCAGGAGCTTAAACCAATGAAAGCATAACTTTACAGAGACTTCACGGACGACGAAACTGGAGAAGCGATACTTATACTTCATGACCACAAATATTAACGTTTTCATTAGATTTTCTGGAGAGAAGTGGAACAGAACGGAAATCATCGCAGTGAAAATTTATAGGAAACAATAATGATAGTAATAAAAATTGTAAATATAGTAAGGAGCCGGAACCAGGGACACCTGCAGGATTTTCTCAAGGGAGCGCTTTGCAAGGACCCGGTTCCAAGCGAGGGCAAAAGACCGGTTCCAAAAGAGGAGGCAGAAAACACACACACAAGCACACTCGCTATAACACACACTCAGACACACGTATGAACGATACATAAAAAGAAACATTAACTGGTTATAGACATATATCCATTAATTACTGTAATTAAGATATAGTACTATGGTACTTAATAAAATACATTAAGTAATATAGTTGTGAGAGCAAATTTGTATGTCTTGCAATATATTTTATAAAACTGCATACCTCTCGTAAATTCACAGTGGTCAATTACCTGTTATGACTCCTTGAAATCTCAATTCCTGGAAGGTTCTCGTTGTCTGTAAGGATGCCTTTCCTTGATTTATGTGTTACTCGGTCGACCACCAACATTACATCCGCATCTTAAAACACAGATACCAATACTCCAAGTGATAGTAATAGTTGTGTTTTCTTAGGCTGTGAGATTCTATGCTGATAAAGTGGGATTCTAAAGGCAAACTGTCATTACTGCATTACTATATCCTGAGAGTCACATTGCTTCAAATGAAAAATAAAATATTTTAAATATGTGTATACACCATTTCTTAAACTCGATACTAAAATATTTTCCAAGTATATATTTTAGTAGTACAATGATGTACACAATCGGAAGTTAGTTCTTTCAAAAACTACTTTCAGTTTAAAATCGTTAAAAATCTGAGATATGTTTCTTTGTAGAATAATCGAAAGAAAATTAGTCCAACAATAATATTTTCCGTTGTTTAAACTTTGTTTTAGTATCCGTAAATTTATTTAAACTACTCGCTGAGAAAAAAATACGTTTATTTAAAAATTATTAACGATAATGTCTGATGAAGCCAAAGTGGATAGTTGGCGAAATAATTTTTAAAATAACCATATTGTTTTCCTCAAAAAAATGTTTAAATTAAATTTATGAGTTACTCCGTTTCTGGGTTCTCTAACTTAAATTTGAAAAATGATGTTAATAGTAAATACATTTGACCTTAAATCAGAGTAGCATATGATAAGTAATAACAATGTCTGAGTAAAACGTAAATTAGTAAGATTAAAAATTCAGGGTGTTTCAAAAAGAAAGACTTGATTTTGAAAGGATATGCAAGGTTTTATGTATTGATAAAAACACGATAAAATCGGGTAAATAGCAAAATACTCAGAAAATATTAAAATTTTAGCAATGCCACTACAAATTTTTTATGTGTCCACCAGCAGCATCACGAACAACATTTGAACAATAGCTAAATTCCACCACTTCATCAGAAGTGCGAGGCGGACCTGGACTCTCATTTCACAAGCATCCTATCTCTTCCAATTGGCGATAGCAATGACAAATATTTTTGGGTGCAGGCAGACCAATGCCAAGACGCCGACGAAAGGAACGCTGGACCGAAATCACTGACTCCGTTTTTACAAACTGCAACACACAAAACATCTTCTCTGAGCAGGCGCCTTCTTACTTTTGACAGAGTGCAAACTTGCAAGATACAAGGACTGATTTTCTGATTTTCTTACGGAGATTTTCTGCAAATTTGGGCCACACCCATTAAGCCGTCCAAATCGAGTTTTATAAACACGCTGTATAAAAAATATATTTCCCCTAAAAGAACTTATAGTGCATCAGATTATTGTTGGGAATTAGATTCACCTCTCATGATAACGTTATATAATTGCTTTTCTGGGAATATGTACGCAAAATAAGTTGTGTTCCGTAGCAGTGGTCATAATGTGGACAATGTTGACGCCAGAGGGAGAGAAAGGGATTGGTGACCCAACCAGTGGAATCGTTTGCTTCCTTCCCGACTGGTCCCCCAGAAATGATTGTAATGTACGCCAAGTGTTATTAAACTGTTATTTTCAGTGTACAATAAAAAGCTGCCCCCCGAAATATATCTTTCCCTCCACTTGCCCTACCAAAGAAATTAAAGTTCTCTTCGTCACTTACTCTAGGGCAAAATTTGTTTGAGTTTTTCTTTCGGACCCAAAATTCTTTGAGTTTTAGAGCGTTCGAATTCTTGGTGCTATACTGTACTTACAAAATTGTATCTCCGACCACATTCTTAATTTCCTAGTTGCTTGATTTTGTCTATCCACACGTTTTAAAATATTACAAGCGATATTTATTGACCTTGGAATACTCAGTAGGGTGCTAGAACAGCACAGTGATTATACTAGCAGCCACGGTGGCGCTGTTTTGAGGCCTATTGTTTGGTTATTCTGTGTATATTAATTTTACAAAGTGGTACCCCCGATGGTAGTGGTCAAGCCATTTATTTTGTTTATAAATAGAATATAAATAACGGATGAGTTTCTGCAGCACCCCAAGCGTTTGCTTACGTTTGTGAAATCCAGTGCTGTCGTTTTAGGTACGTCCGGGTTTTTATGTAATGCTTTCTGATAGCAAAGGAAAGTGCAGATTCAAGCAAGTTTACAAATTTTGCGCTGAACATACTATACCTGAGATTATGCGTTTCTGCAACGAACTAAAATTAACTCTTAACTTTTTCGATCTGTTACTTCACATACATAGTGTCAGCAGGAAAACACATCAATAGCCTCTGCTTTTCTTTATGGTATATTGGACCAGGTTGGTATTACCAAAATCGTTTTGTTCTCGAAAATAGTGGATCAATAGAAATACACTGAATATAAGGAGTTTCTCAAACGCTAGACCCTACATGAAGGAGCTCCTAAAGTTGAATTTTCCCATGAATTTGTCTAATGAACATCTAAAATACTCTTGGTATTAAAGATCAAAAGTGGTTCAACACATGGTCTTCTGAAGCAAGCACCATTTCGAATGTGCCCCAGGAACCAGGGCAGTAAAACAAAATAGTTTACACCATGTGCATGATCGCTATTTGTGATGAGCAGAAACAAGGAAGTATGCATTTCATGCAGTAAAAATAAACTATGTTTGTTGAAAGTTCAAAGAATTTGCTACTGTGTATTCTTGTAAGTCCTAATATGATATAGATTTGCTCTAGTTCGTTTATTATTGGTTTTAGTAGTATTGAAATAAATGAGGTGCTCTGGCACCTACCGTGTGTGTTCATGATTGGAGTTTTTGAGTGTGTATTCCAAGATTAATGGTATATGAGACTTTCTAGAAATTCTTCAGAAAGTAATTTTTTAAAAATGGAAGTTATTTGTAAATGTCATTCCTTTACAATAGGATGTACCAACCAAGATAGGTCAACCAAATGCGGACCTCCAACCCACAAATTTCGTAATTCGACTAAGATTTGTAGACTTTCTCAACAGAAACGGTTGATGTGGGCTAAAGGTTTCATTTTACGCCTCCTCCATACTCTTGACAGAAACTAAAGATTACTTATCTTTTTGGGTGCATAATAACATAGGTTCAATCTTACATAGACGCATTGAACCACGTAAAAAATACTTTGGACTCCTTATATCAAACATTTCTGGGAACGCGTCTGTTAGCAGCAATGTGGAGTTTTTACGTTTTCTGGTTGACTGTTTCCGAGCTTAACTTTTTATTGTGAATCATCATTGACACTGAAGTCAAAATTCGGTTGTATAAATTATTAAGAATAAGTACAATTTTAAAAGTAAACAATTGGGAGTCATCTAAATGTTAAATGGGATAAAGGTAAAATTGGATAATGAACACTTGAAGTGGATATTCCTTTCAACGTGAAATTTTAGGAAAATTTTTAAATAAGTCTACTTTTCAGTCCAACTTTAAAATGGAATGTTCCTTCTTCTCTGCTAAACTAACATTGCAATACTGTCATTCATTTCTCCATAATTTGAAAGCCACTTTTAATCCATCATTAGAACCTATGTCTAATGTGATTAAAGAAAGGTTGTATTCTTGAATACGTTAATGTTCTTTTGACTGTCCCATTCTTTCGAAATTCATATCAACATATGTCCAAACCTATAAAGCAGTATAGTGAAGTACACAACATAAAGAATGTGACTCCACGTAGTGGGATTCCGGGTTCCATTCCAGGTGGGGACACTCGATCGAGAAGGCGTAGAAAGCTTTTTTAGGCCATCCATTCTGATTGAGGTTTTCCTGGGTTTTCCTCATTCTCACCAGGGAAATGCCGTTTCCTTCCTTCCCAAATCCTTTCTTTCTTCCTTTTCTGGATAGTGTGACCGTCGAGTAACGTGACGGGTAACATGGGCATTGATGCCGAAAGCCCAGAAATCTAAATCCTATTTAAACAATTGTCTGTTTTCTTGACAGTATGTTAAATGCATTCGCTATTTTAACACATTTGTTTGTAACCCAATATTCCTTCTTAAAATCGATTGCCCGGAAAACAAACATCCTTTCTGGCAGTAATACATTACATAATATGCAATGTTATTTAAGAAAATTCAAAATACAGGTTCTTTCAAAAATAATGACCTGATTTTAAAAGTCCAGTATTGATAAAAACATAGTACAATAATGGATAAACTGCAAAATATAAGTACTCATAAAATATTCAAGTTTTGGCTATGCTATTACAAATGCTCTGTTTGTCCACCACCAGCATCACGACCAGCATCTAGATGATAGCTAAATTCATCATAAACTTTACACAATGAATCTACATCCACATCTTTTACCTTTGTACAAGCATCCTTTCTCTTGAAATTGGCGATGTCGATAACGAATGCTTCAGGTGGAGTCGGATCAATGCAAAGTCGCAGACAAAAAGTACGCTGGACCGAAATCATTGATTCACTCTTTGCTACCTTTATCACGCTAAACGCTGGGTGTGTCTAATTTACTGACCAGAACATTTTCTTGGCCACCGCCAAAACTACGAGAGCCACCAACTCGAAATTTTCACCAAATATGCCCCTCAACACCCCTAATATATCCACCAAATTTCATTCAGATATCTCAATATTTACTATATATCTATATAAAAAAATTGTTAAAATTTTGGTATAACTTGGCCACCGCCAAAACTATGATGGCCACCAACTTCAAATTTTCACCAAATATGCCCCTCAACACCCCCAATATATCCAGCAAATTTCATTCAGATATCTCAATATTTACTATATATCTATATCAAAAAATTGTTAAAATTTTGGTATAAATTGGCCACCGCCAAAACTATGATGGCCACCAACTTCAAATTTTCACCAAATAAGCCCCTCAACAGCCCCAATATATCCAGCAAATTTCATTCAGATATCTCAATATTTACTATATATCTATATCAAAAAATTGTTAAAATTTTGGTATAACTTGGCCACCGCCAAAACTATGAAAGCCACCAACTTCAAATTTCCCCCAAATATGCCCCTAAGCACTCCCAATATATCCACCAAATATCAATGAGATATCTCAATATTTACTATATATCTATATCAAAAAATTGTTAAAATTTTGGTATAACTTGGCCACCGCCAAAATTATGAAGGCTACCAACTTCAAATTTTTACCAAATATGCCCCTCGACACTCCCAATATATCCACCAAATATCAATGAGATATCTTAATATTTACTATATATCTATATCAAAAAATTCTTAAAATTTTGGTTTAACTTGGCCACCGCCAAAACTATGAGGTCCACCAACTTGAAATTATCAGCAAATATATATACCTACAACAGCAATAAATTCAGAAATTTTCATTCAGATATCTTAATATTTACTATATATCTATATCAAAAAATCGTTAAAATTTTGGTATAACTTGGCCACCGCCAAAACTATGAAAGCCACCAACTTCAAATTTGCACCAAATGTGCCCCTCAGCACTCCCAATATATCCACCAAATATCAATGAGATATCTCAATATTTACTATATATCTATATCAAAAATTGTTAAAATTTTGATATAACTTGGCCACCGTAAAAAATTATAAGAGCAACCAACTTGAAATTTTCACCAAATATGCCCCTTAACACCCCCGATACATCCACCAAACTTCATTCAGATATCTCAATATTTACTATATATATCTATATAAAAAATTCTTAAAATTTTGGTATAACTTGGCCACCGCCAAAACTATGAAAGCCACCAACTTCAAATTTTCCCCAAATATGCCCCTCAGCACTCCCAATATATCCACCAAATATCAATGAGATATCTCAATATTTACTATATATCTATATCAAAAAATTGTTAAAATTTTGGTATAACTTGGCCACCGCCAAAATTATGAGGGCTACCAACTTCAAATTTCTACCAAATATGCCCCTCGACACTCCCAATATATCCACAAAATATCAATGAGATATTTGAATATTTACTATATATTTATATCAAAAATTGTTAAAATTTTGGTATAACTTGGCCACCGCCAAAACTATGAGAGCAACCAACTTGAAATTTTCACCAAATATGCCCCTCAACATCCCCAATTCATCCACCAAACTTCATTCAGATATCTTAATATTTACTATATATCTATATAAAAAAATTCTTAAAATTTTGGTTTAACTTGGCCACCGTCAAAACTATGAGGTCCACCAACTTGAAATTATCAGCAAATATATATACCTACACCACCAATAAATTCAGAAATTTTCATTCAGATATCCCAATATTTACTATATACCTGTATCAAAATAATCGTAAAATTTTGGTCTAACTTGGCCACCGCCAAACCTATGAAGGCAAGCAACATGAAATTTTCACCAAATATACACCTCTGCACCACCAATCCATCCACCAAATTTCATTCAGATATCAATATTTACTATATATCTATATCAAAAAATTGTTAAAATTTTGGTATAACTTGGCCACCACCAAAACTATGAAAGCCACCAACTTCAAATTTTCCCCAAATATGCCCCTCAGCACTCCCAATATATCCACCAAATATCAATGAGATATCTCAATATTTACTGTATATCTATATCAAAAAATTGTTAAAATTTTGGTATAACTTGGCCACCGCCAAAATTATGAAGGCTACCAACTTCAAATTTTTACCAAATATGCCCCTCGACACTCCCAATATATCCACCAAATATCAATGAGATATCTTAATATTTACTATATATCTATATCAAAAAATTCTTAAAATTTTGGTTTAACTTGGTCACCGCCAAAACTATGAGGTCCACCAACTTGAAATTATCAGCAAATATATATACCTACATCAGCAATAAATTCAGAAATTTTCATTCAGATATCTTAATATTTACTATATATCTATATCAAAAAATCGTTAAAATTTTGGTATAACTTGGCCACCGCCAAAACTATGAAAGCCACCAACTTCAAATTTGCACCAAATGTGCCCCTCAGCACTCCCAATATATCCACCAAATATCAATGAGATATCTCAATATTTACTATATACCTATATCAAAAATTGTTAAAATTTTGGTATAACTTGGCCACCGCCAAAACTATAAGAGCAACCAACTTGAAATTTTCACCAAATATGCCCCTTAACACCCCCGATACATCCACCAAACTTCATTCAGATATCTCAATATTTACTATATATATCTATATAAAAAATTCTTAAAAATTTGGTATAACTTGGCCACCGCCAAAACTATGAAAGCCACCAACTTCAAATTTTCCCCAAATATGCCCCTCAGCACTCCCAATATATCCACCAAATATCAATGAGATATCTCAATATTTACTATATATCTATATCAAAAAATTGTTAAAATTTTGGTATAACTTGGCCACCGCCAAAATTATGAGGGCTACCAACTTCAAATTTTTACCAAATATACACCTCTACACCACCAATCCATCCACCAAATTTCATTCAGATATCAATATTTACTATATATCTATATCAAAAAATTGTTAAAATTTTGGTATAACTTGGCCACCGCCAAAACTATGAGAGCAACCAACTTGAAATTTTCACCAAATATGCCCCATAACACCCCCGATACATCCACTAAACTTCATTCAGATATCTCAATATTTACTATATATATCTATATAAAAAAATTCTTAAAATTTTGGTATAACTTGGCCACCACCAAAACTATGAAAGCCACCAACTTCAAATTTTCCCCAAATATGCCCCTCAGCACTCCCAATATATCCACCAAATATCAATGAGATATCTCAATATTTACTATATATCTATATCAAGAAATTGTTAAAAATTTGGTATAACTTGGCCACCGCCAAAACTATGAGGGCAACCAACTTGAAATTTTCACCAAATATGCTTCTCAACACCCCCAATACATCCACCAAACTTCATTCAGATATGTCAATATTTACTATATATATCTATATAAAAATTCTTAAAATTTTGGTATAACTTGACCACCGCCAAAACTATGAAAGCCACCAACCTCAAATTTTTCCCAAATATGCCCCTCAGCACTCCCAATATATCCACCAATTATCAATGAGATATCTCAATATTTACTATATATCTATATCAAAAAATTGTTAAAATTTTGGTATAAATTGGCCACCGCCAAAACTATGAGGGCTACCAACTTCAAATTTTTACCAAATATGCCCCTCGACACTCCCAATATATCCACCAAATATCAATGAGATATCTCAATATTTACTATATATCTATATCAAAAAATTGTTAAAAATTTGGTATAACTTGGCCACCGCCAAAACTATGAGGGCAACCAACTTGAAATGTTCACCAAATATGCTTCTCAACACCCCCAATACATCCACCAAACTTCATTCAGATATGTCAATATTTACTATATATATCTATATAAAAATTCTTAAAATTTTGGTATAACTTGACCACCGCCAAAACTATGAAAGCCACCAACTTCAAATTTTTCCCAAATATGCCCCTCAGCACTCTCAATATATCCACCAATTATCAATGAGATATCTCAATATTTACTATATATCTATATCAAAAAATTGTTAAAATTTTGGTATAAATTGGCCACCGCCAAAACTATGAGAGCTACCAACTTCAAATTTTTACCAAATATGCCCCTCGACACTCCCAATATATCCACCAAATATCAATGAGATATCTCAATATTTACTATATATCTATATCAAAAAATTGTTAAAATTTTGGTATAACTTGGCCACCGCCAAAACTATGATGGCCACCAACTTCAAATTTTCACCAAATATGCCCCTCAACACCCCCAATATATCCAGCAAATTTCATTCAGATATCTCAATTTTTACTATATATCTATATCAAAAAATTGTTAAAATTTTGGTATAAGTTGGCCTCCGCCAAAACTATGATGGCCACCAACTTCAAATTTTCACCAAATAAGCCCCTCAACAGCCCCAATATATCCAGCAAATTTCATTCAGATATCTCAATATTTACTATATATCTATATCAAAAAATCGTTAAAATTTTGTATAACTTGGCCACCGCCAAAACTATGAAAGCCACCAACTTCAAATTTGCACCAAATGTGCCCCTCAGCACTCCCAATATATCCACTAAATATCAATGAGATATCTCAATATTTACTATATATCTATATCAAAAATTGTTAAAATTTTGGTATAACTTGGCCACCGCCAAAACTATAAGAGCAACCAACTTGAAATTTTCACCTAATATGCCCCTTAACACCCCCGATACATCCACCAAACTTCATTCAGATATCTCAATATTTACTATATATATCTATATAAAAAAATGTTAAAATTTTGGTATAACTTGGCCACCGCCAAAACTATGAAAGCCACCAACTTCAAATTTTCCCCAAATATGCCCCTCAGCACTCCCAATATATCCACCAAATATCAATGAGATATCTCAATATTTACTATATATCTATATCAAAAAATTGTTAAAATTTTGGTATAAGTTGGCCACCGCCAAAACTATGATGGCCACCAACTTCACATTTTCACCAAATAAGCCCCTCAACACCCCCAATTCATCCACCAAACTTCATTCAGATATCTTAATATTTACTATATATCTATATAAAAAAATTCTTAAAATTTTGGTTTAACTTGGCCACCGTCAAAACTATGAGGTCCACCAACTTGAAATTATCAGCAAATATATATACCTACACCACCAATAAATTCAGAAATTTTCATTCAGATATCCCAATATTTACTATATACCTGTATCAAAATAATCGTAAAATTTTGGTCTAACTTGGCCACCGGCAAACCTATGAAGGCAAGCAACTTGAAATTTTCACCAAATATACACCTCTACACCACCAATCCATCCACCAAATTTCATTCAGATATCTCAATATTTACTATATATCTATATCAAAAAATTGTTAAAATTTTGGTATAACTTGGCCACCGCCAAAACTATGAGAGCAACCAACTTGAAATTTTCACCAAATATGCCCCTTAACACCCCCGATACATCCACCAAACTTCATTCAGATATCTCAATATTTACTATATATATCTATATAAAAATTCTTAAAATTTTGGTATAACTTGGCCACCGCCAAAACTATGAAAGCCACCAACTTCAAATTTTCCCCAAATATGCCCCTCAGCACTCCCAATATATCCACCAAATATCAATGAGATATCTCAATATTTACTATATATCTATATCAAAAAATTGTTAAAAATTTGGTATAACTTGGCCACCGCCAAAACTATGAGGGCAACCAACTTGAAATTTTCACTAAATATGCTTCTCAACACCCCCAATACATCCACCAAACTTCATTCAGATATCTCAATATTTACTATATATATCTATATAAAAATTTCTTAAAATATTGGTATAACTTGGCCACCGCCAAAACTATGATGGCCACCAGCTCCTAATTTTCACCAAATATGCCCCTCAACACCCCCAATATATCCACCAAATTTCATTCAGATATCTTAATATTTACTATATATATTATAAAAAAATTCTTAAAATTCGGGTATAACTTGGCCACTGTCAAACTATGAGGTCCACCAACGTGAAATTTTTATCAAATATATACCTGTACACCTCAAATAAATCAACCAAATTTCATTCAGATATCTCAATGTTTACTATATATCAATATAAAAACATTCGTAAAATTTTGGTATAACTTGGCCACCGCCAAAACTGTGAGGGCCACCAACTTCAAATTATCAGCAAATATATATACCTACACCACCAATAAATCCAGCAAATTTCATTCAGATATCCCAATATTTACTATATACCTGTATCAAAATAATCGTAAAATTTTGGTCTAACTTGGCCACCGCCAAACCAATGAAGGCAGGCAACTTGAAATTTTCACCAAATATACATCACTACACCACCAATCTATCCACCAAATTTCATTCAGATATCTCAATATTCACTATATACGGTATCTATATCAAAAAATTGTTAAAATTTTGGTATAAGTTGGCCACCGCCAAAACTATGAAAGCCACCAACTTCAAATTTTCACCAAATGTGCCCCTCAGCACTCCCAATATATCCACCAAATATCAATGAGATATCTCAATATCTATATTATAAAAGAGAACGTACAAAACCTTTGTTCCCTCACCACGCTAATACGGCTGAACCAATTTCTTTTATTTTTGGGGGGTTATTAGGATTTGGACCCTAGATGGTTTTTATCATATCACTTTAATTTTTAATTACCAGTGTCTTGAGATAATTGACCATTCAAGTGTCCATACGTACAAATCCTTTGTTATTAGTTCATCATAGGTAAAAATAAACGTATTTATATGCAACCCGCATGACCGTGTCACTCGGCGGGTTAACATAAATGACAGGCGCTATAATGTTAACATTTACTGCAATTTGAAAGCGAAAAAGTAAAAATTATCTAAGTAACAAAGTTTATTGCGTTCCGGGGTGACCGCAGCGAAGCGGGGTGAACGCTGCTAGTTTACTATATATCTATATCAAAAATTGTTAAAATTTTGGTATAACTTGGCCACCGCCAAAACTATGAAAGCCACCAACTTCAAATTTTCACCAAGTGTGCCCCTCTGCACTCCCAATATATCCACCATATATCAATGAGATATCTCTATATTTTTTAAATATCTATATCAAAAAATTGGAAAAATTTAGGTATAACTTGGCCACCGCCAAAACTATGAGAGCAACCAACTTGAAATTTTCAGCAAATATGCCCCTTAGCACCCCCAATACATTCACTAAACTTCATTCAGATATCTCAATATTTACTATATATATCTATTTAAAAAAATCTTAAACTTTTGGTATAACTTGGCCACCGCCAAAACTATGAAAGCCACCAACTTCAAATTTTCACCAAATGTGCCCCTCAGCACTCCCAATATATCCACCAAATATCAATGAGATATTTCAATATTTAATATATATCTATATCAAAAAATTGTTAAAATTTTGGTATAACTTGGCCACCGCCAAAACTATGAGAGCAACCAACTTGAAATTTTCACCAAATATGCCCCTCAACACCCCCAATACATCCGCCAAACTTCATTGAGATATCTCAATATTTACTATATATATCTAGTATCATTTCTGCTCTCAGTTCTTGTTTCAAATGCAACTTGCGACAATCCATGATTTAATAAAGAAAGGCGTAAGATGACGTTGAAACTGCTGGAAGTTGAACTTCAAATCTGTCAAAATTAAACCACGACGTGTAGTGGATTCTGTGAATGTGTACTTATGAATGAGGATTTTATTCTTTCTAGAAGTGGAGTACTCTGTGAAATGCAACATTATTGTTTTAGTTTTTGGTATAAATAAATATATGGCATTTTATTTCAAAGAGATTTATTAGGGTTCTTTTATACCAAAAATTTAATTTTTCATCCTTCCCTTTTCCTCCTTAAACGGGAGAGAAAAAGCAAAACGAACACACTGTTAAAATAAAACTTGGTTATACAGATTCCGAGTGAAGTTTCGTAACTCCTTTCCTCTTTCAAGAAAAAATGTTTGTGTTTTGCAGTGAAAGATCAAGTGCACAGCCCGCTGATTGGCTATTCATTCTCACACATAGTAGCTCAGCGATGTTATCTTTACTTCAAGTTATTGTTCAGGGCATTCGCTGCTGTAATTTCTTCACTTCTAAACTAAATTTCAGAGTTGTGTTCTGAAAACGAATGATGTGAAGACCATAATAACATGTTTGATTCATAATATTATCGCACAATAAGGAATAAGCAGCATAAAAGTTTTCAAATATGCTGTGATGCCTGATCTGCAGAGAACTCTTTGAAGGTTTTCGCTGGCAGCCATGATTTGCCATAAGTGAGAAAAACTGATCGGCTTGGCGTAAACTCGATGTCCTATGAAGAAAGATTCCTGATAGGAAACCAAAAACAAAGGATTAAAAAGGAAAATTTCAGCATAACCGTACCCTAAGATTAAATCTTTCACTAAAAACCAACCGTTTCATTTTTCAATTGAAAATATGGCAACCCTACTCTAGTAAGTAAGCGTTATTGGCAAATGCTACAATTTCAGATCTCGCTTCTGTGACAGATATTATCGTACCGTTGTAAACAATTATTTTATTTTATTTTTTTTTTTTTTGGAATAAATAGTGGTAAAATATATTTTAGGTTAAATATACACACTACAACAATACAAAAACTGTAATTTAAATTAACATTATTTTCTCGTAACAATTGTTTTTGTATTTTTTTTTATTACTCACATAAATGTAATCATGCTTTTGGGATCAGAAAACATAAAATTATTTTATTTAAAAAATGGTAAATCTTAATAAGCATGTTTCTTTGTTTATTACCTGACTTCATCTATACAAACTTTATAGTTTGGAACAAATGATAATAACCTCATTCTAACCATAGAAAGTTTCAAATATTTGAATTATTAGAATTATGATAATTGAATTTAAATATCTTAAAATTTATATTGTTAGATTTTATATCGTTATATGAATTATTGTTACACTACGGTATTGTTACAATAAGTTTCTTATGATTTGTTACAAACTTTATGTATTTCTATGTAAGGGCAACTAATATAAACGGTGAGATCCCTGAACTTGGCCCCCACATGACGCACTAACAATAAAATTAGTGTCATTCGTTAGTGCATCGTTAGTGTTTCTTAGTGCACAAGCTCAAACGCTAGTGCTTCATTAGTGTAGACGCTACAAGTAAATAAACCTTTGGAGGCCAAGTTTACGCTGCCTCCCAATTCAAGCACTAAAAAATTAGTGCCATTCGTTAGTGATTCTTAATGCAACAAACCCTAATGTTAGTGGATCAGTGTAGACTCTAGAACCAAAACAATGGCACATGCTGCCCCCACTTCAAGCACTAACGAAAAATAGTGTTATTCGTTAGTGCATCGTTAGTGCCTCTAGAAAACCCTAATAATTTCGTTAGTGATTCATTATTAATTAAGATATGGCCTGTTACATGTCACTAAACTCCCATAAGAAACACATGGGGAATTTGTCATTGCGTCAAATTCCCGCCAAATTCAAAAGCACTAATGATCACTTTAATGCAATCGATAGTGCTTCTTAGTGTACCAACCTCTAACATTAGTGCTTCGTTAGTATGCTCTAAAGCCAAAACAATAATAGAGAGTAGTTACACGCTGACCCCCACTTTAAGCACTAACAAAAAAGTGTTATTCGTAAGAGCATCGTTCGTGCTTCTAGAGAACACTAATAGTTTCGTTAGTGCTTTATCATTAGTGCAGATATGGAGAAATTATATCACGAAAACTCCCAAAGAAATACATGGGGAATTTCTCGTTGCGTCAAATTCCCGCCAAATTCAAAAGCACTAGTGATTTCTTCTAGTGCATTTCGTTAGTGAACAATTAGTGCTTCTTAGTGCACCAACACCTAACGTTAGTTCTTCATTAGTGTCGGTGCTACAAGCAAAAAACATTTGGGGGCCAAGTTCACGCTGCTCCCACTTCAAGCATTAACGAAAGAATAGTGCCATGCTTTAGAGCGTCGTTAGTGCTTCTTAGTGCACCAACCTCTAGTACTTCATCAGTATAGCACTCTAGAACCAAAGCAATAATAGAGAGTAATTACACGCTGACCGCCCCCCACTTCAAGTACTAAGAAAAAATAGTGCCATTCGTTAGAGCAGTGGTTCTCAACCTTTTCGAGCGTAGCTCCCCTTTGGGTGAATGCGATTGTTCTGAAGGCCCCCCCCCCATCATTTTAACCCAATCTACCAAGGCAAAAGGTTCAATATAAGAATTGGACGAACCAAAGATACAGTATATATAACTTTTTTTTTTTTAAGAAAAGCAAATAGTTTAGTCACCTTATCGCAGAAAGCAGATGGACAGTCGCAAATTTCTTCTTAAAAACTTGTAGGAATATAAAGTCCACTGTAATACAATAGCATGAACAATTAACCTCTGTTCTGATAGAACCAGTAGAAGAGTTACCATGTTTAAAAGTATATCATATAATTCGCATTATTGCCTGTAGATGACTTTTCTTAACGAAAAGAAATTTTTAAAAAATCAGCACTGGCTGTTCTCTGTGTCAAAAATTCGACGCTGTTGGCTTATTTTCTGTAAAATTACGAGCTCGTACGAACTAAAGATATAACAAATTACAGTAAGATTATTTTCTGGAAGGTTAATATTCCCTCTCTTTATTAATGGTTATTTAGAGCTTAGTGAGCTGAAGCCAATTTAACAATATTTAGCGTCAACTTTTTTAGCCCTAAGCTCCTTCGTGGCTAAGCGGTTAGCGTACGCGCCTTTGGCGTGGGAGACCCGGGTTAAATTCCCGGAGGGAGCTCATGTGGTTAGGATTCCACGTTAACCACTAGGTCCACGTCTCTTATAACCTCGCTCCTGAAGGACTAAATTTAATATTACCGAATTTTACAATGATTGTCGAACAAAGGTGTAATAAACGCCAATGGTTAGTGCACTGTTAGCGCTGCAAATGACATTAAGCATTAACGTTACTGCTACCATAGTTTAGGAGTTATTAATGAACAACACGGGCTTCAAATCATTCAATTTTTATACAATTTTACACTAATTGTCAGGCAGAAATGAGGCAATATCCGCGGTTAGTGTTCCATAAACTAAGCACTAATGTTAGTGCTATCATAATTTAGGAGTTATTAATTAGGATAAATTTAAATTTATCGAATTTTACAATAATTGTCCATCAAAAAGTAGGGTAATCGCTAAGGGTTTGTGCTTTTTTAGTGTTCTAAAAATACTAAGCAGTCACGATAGTGCTATCATAGTTTAAGAGGTATTAGTGAATAACTCGGACGGAACTCAATTAAAATTTATCAAATTTTACAATAATTGTGTAAAAGTTGAAAAACCTGGAGTTAACCCCGCCCGAGTTATTTATTAATAACTCTTAACTGTGATGGCACAGACGTTAGAGATTAGCGTTTTGTGGAGCACTAACAGTGCACTAACCATTGGCAGTTATCACACCTTTGTTGGACAATTAGTGTAAAATTCCATAAATTTAAATTTAGTCCTGTCAGCATTATTCATCAAGGCACTAACGACAATTCTTAGTGTTTTATAAAGCTCTAGCAATGCTGGCTCCTCCCCACAAAAACATTCAAGATGAGAAACTCTAATGTTCAGAGTTAGTGCACTAGCAAGCACTAGCGAAGCACTAACGTTTGCACTAGAATAGATCATTAGTGCTTTTGAATTTCACGAGAACTTGACCCAATGAAAAATTCCCCTGTTTTTCTTATGAGAGTTTTCTGACATACAATTAGGCATATCTAAACTAATATTGAAGCGCTAACGAAACTAATAGTGTTTTCTATAAGTACAAACGATGCACTATCGATTGCACTAGGTTTCATCGTTAGTGCTTTCTTGGATTTTTTTTTTCCTTCTGGCGTCCAATCTATTGAAATACTAATGTTGGGTGTTGGTGCTCCAAGAAGCACTAATGATTGGAGTAGAAGAAATCATTAGTGCTTTTGAATCTGACGGAGAATTGACGCAATAAAAAATTCCCCATGTATTTCTTATTGGAGTTTCGTGACGTGTAATTGGCCATAACCTCACTAATACTGAAGCAATAACCAAACTATTAGTGTTTTCTAGAAGCACTAACGATGTACTAACGAATTTCACCATTTCTTTTTGTCAGTGCTTGAAGTGCGGTGGCAAAGTTAATTGGCCATAACTACACTAATAGTGAAACACTAACTGAACTATATGTGTTTTCTAGAAGCACTAAAGATGCAGTAACGATTAGAAGTAATTTTTTCGTTAGTATTTTGAAATAAACAAAGAGAGAAGAGAATATTTTATATTATATAATAAACAATGTGTATAAAAAAATTAAAAAGAAAGGGTTTTGACTGGGAACTGAACTTTAGATTTTTAGAGATGTGAAGCTGCCCAAACATAAACCAGACACGAAATACGCAGTTAATGAATTTAATTTATGTTGGCATACACAGACACACATTACACTTTTTTTTTACTTTAAAGTTACCTTTAAGTAGTTGAAACTTAAAACATTAACACATTACAAATAGTTAAATAAAGAAATAATAATCTATTAAATAACTTTTTATGTCTTTTTTTTATTGTTTAAGCATTTAACTAAAGAATTTTACATTTTTATTAAAGCAACTTTTGTATTTTTAAAAAAATTCAGACAACAGCTGTAGTCTCAAGACCCTAACAATAATAATAATAATAATAATAACAACAATAGGTTGTTTAGCTCATAGCGAGTTAAGGAATTTTCTCCGAGCAACAGGGTCGATTTTATATGCCAATTTACACTTGAAATGAACCTTATGAAACTTTACTTATTTTTCTCTCCTAGCAAGGAGTCATATTACACAAGAAAGTCCTTTGATGAACGTTGTTATAATGTTGCCAAAAGGGTTTTCGAATGCTTTGTATGAACATTTTAAACGAAGGAAAATACAGAAAACATAATAGTCTTTTATCACAGTTTCTCAAACACCAGCTCGCTGTACCATAAAGGTAGCGGATAACTAAATAACAAATTATCTCCCAAAATAAAATTATGAATAAGAAATATTTAGCGTGTTCATTTACTATTCGTCCCATTTATATTACAACACACACATGAAACAAAATGCACTTTAAATAGAAACAAATAGATTGTAACTCCCTTTTTGAGAATAACAATCCCCACAAGATCATGAAGCTCTTAAACATTACAATATGAAATTACACAAAATAAACGGGGTACGTTAAGGTGCTATATAATATACCTATATAACACTAAATAAGCACCAAAAATTGTAGTATTTTATAGGGATAGCCAAAATATACTAAAATACGTTTAACACACTAAAGAGAATGAAAGACGTGGGAGAGTTAATTGTTCGGTATCTTTATAAACTATCACTATAAGAATGTAGTGTGTTAGACCGCCATACAAATGGTGGAGGAAACTGTAATGCCAAAATTGATACTGTAATAATAGTAAAGATTTTAAACTTAAGATAATTTGGCAAGTTTAAAAGGAACGAGAATTTTATGACGCAAAAAATTTCTGAAGGGTATTTTTTTTTTTTTTTAAATAATAATATGAAGGTTAAAGATTATACAATTGTGTGTGTGCCTAGTTTTCCATAATTACACGCGGCAGGACAAGCGACAGGAGAAAACGAGATGGACGTAAAGCCTTATAAAATTACATTGTAAAATTTAGTTATGTGATGGAGCCCTCCTTTAGTTATGTGATGGAGCCTAGGGCTAATTTAAGACTCTATAATGTTTGTTAAATTTACCGCCATTAAAAAAGAAGAACTTTGAAAAAGAAAATCAAATTTCTTATGCCAACGTTTAATTCACTTAAGAATATAGCAATAACAATGTTATTTGTTTTCCTGCGTTGAACATTAGAATGCATACAGGATACAGTTTGTATATTTCACTTTACTCACTATCTAACTAATCACTTCCTTCTCGTTGTAAGGTCCTTACAGAAGAAAGGGGAACCACATACAAACTGAAATCAATCACCACATGTCCAGGAGAATGGGATTCTAATTGAACGAAATTTTCTGACGATTCTTATAAGTTCAAAATCTTCTTATGGCGAGGCTTAAACACATTTTGCAAAATAGTATTAATTATTTTCAGACTTAGTTTTCAACAATCACGATGGGTTCCACGCAATATAGCTTAGTCTATCAAACGGTTTTGTTCGTCAGCTCGACATGGTGCCGAGCTAACCACAAAGAAACGATTTAAAAATCGAATTTTGGCTGCGTTACTAAATCAAAATAGCATACTTTACTAAACGTGGCTATTTACATCTTCTTTGAAGACAGCTTCACCAAATTCGCAATTTTGATTGCAATACGCTAAACATGTACTGACAGTTCGAAGAACCTTCTCGTATAATGCGCCTTTTTTACCAAGTGCGCCAAAAAGTGGTTGTGAATTCTTGAACCCAGATAGCTTAACCAAGGAGTGGAGATTAAAATTCTGCGTTTGAATAACATTATAAATACTTAAGTTGCCAAGAACTATTCAGAGTTTTACAAAAAAAAAAAAAAAAAAAAAACTAATGAAATTAAAGAAACAAATTTAGATATCCAATGACCATTTTATAGATCAATTACACATTTGGCGGATAAATTCAAGAATTGGATGGAGTAAAACTAGAGGAAGCGCCTCTTACGAGGATTTGAGAGATTAGGCGGTAAAATGATAAAAATACACTTCTTTGTTCGAAAGAACGAATAAGGGCGAAAATGATTTAAAAGTTTATGAAATAGGAGACTTATTGACAAAAGGAGGGATTTTTTTTGGTTATTTTTTTTCTTTGAAACAAGAAACAATGGAAGTATGCTGATAAGTATTTGTTTCAGTTATAAAACTAAATATATATGTTGAATAAAATTTAAAAGAAACCATGTTTGTTCAAAAAAAATAGAAAATATAAATTCTCTAAAATAATAAAGATTCAGACAATTACAAAAAAATATATATAATGTAAAATAAATAAATGTAACTATCCTGAAAAGGGTAGGGTACAATTTGAAGTGGAGGGCAACATCAGCCTGCTCCCCTCAAATAATTTTTACTTGTAGCACCTAAACTAATGAGGCACTAACGTTAGGGGTTAGTGCACTAAGAGGCACTAACGATGCACTAACGAATGACACTTATTTTATCATTAGTGCCTAATGTGAAGAGACCAAGTTCACGGACGTTAATCAATTACCTGTTAGCCCTCCATGGAAAGAAAATTTATCGAAATTTAATCACATCATTTTATCATGGTTTCATCCCGTTGATCGCCAACAATTGGCATTTGGTTGGCACGCGCATTTACTTAATACACATATTTTGTAGGGAGGCCAACAAGCACGTAAAATTGATGTAAATTGGCCCAGTTCGCCTCATCTTTGTTTGTTCGCCAACAATTAGTGTTTGAATATCACATGTACTGAGATAATACACGTAATTTTGTAGGGGAGCAACAAGATACCTGATACCACGAACCTATGGAAGCAAAATTGTCAGTTCCCTTCATCATTGTTTGATCACCAACATCTAGTGTTTCTATGCCAAGTGTACCGGTACTCTTAAGTACTACGCATGTTTTCTGTCACATTACTACTACGCGGAGTCTGCCAGACTCCGAAAAATATATTGCGGAAAATACCGACACGATGTTAATTTTCGCATATACACTCAATATAACCGAGAAGTTAAAGGAAGAGACAATTTGGAGAGGCGGTAGAACTGGAAGTTATGGCGAACGCGGAGTACGGGTTAAAGGGGCGAATAACTATAGCTGATAGCCCCTTCATGGAAGCAAAATTGATCGGAATGAGGAAAATCGCTTCATCGTCGTTTTCTCGTTATTTGAGGAAAAGGGGAGTCCTCCTAGATGTCCTTATTACTGCCTCCATTACAAAATTATGCGTATTGCAGTACGCGTGGTGATCAGTACGCGTGGTGATCAAACTCTAATTGTTGGCGATCAAACGCGATAAACGAAGATGACGCGATCTGGCTCAATTTCGATCTATGTTGGTTCCATGGAGGCTGTTAGGTATACTTGTTGCCCGTCTACCAAATTATATGAATTACGTCAGTACGAGTGGCAATGAAACTCTAATTGATCAAACGATGTGATTCAATAGCGAATTAAAAGTATTAGATTTTACGTCGTTTTACATAGTGGTTTATATATTGTTTTCTTATTACGAGAAAACTATCAAGAATGCATATATAGGAATATAAGGGAAGTTGGAACATGAATTTCTGCTTGTATTGAAATTCAAAACTAATTTTCTACGAAAATGTCACATAGCGGTTTCTCAAGGCGGAGCGACGACATTGTCGTTTAAAAAGAATTCTTGGAGGTCTTGATATTGACTATTTCTTGAATATTGGAAACAAGAATATTTTTCTGTTCATCCACATGACTAGCAAAACTCACTTCTACAATCTAATAGAAGCATACATATAGCGTCTACTTTTTAATATGTAATCCCTCAAAAATTCTTGAATTTACCACAACACTAACAATATGATGACCCCCAGAGATATTATTAGTCTTTGGAAGTCAAAAAGAAAGAAACTCGTTTACAATAGGAAATTAGGAATCTTAAAGACATTCTGAAGCCAGACCGTATAATAGGCAATCCGTATTTAATAAAAGCCATATTCTATGAATTTTTGAATGAAAATGATGACCACTACAACTATCAAACACACAATAAAAATTATAATTAAAAAAACAAGTGCAATTTTTCACTAATCCTAATTTTATTATAAAGTAACTAAGTTAACGTACTATATATTACAGTTTGCACACTTTGTGCATCTCTATTACAACGTAGATCCACTTTCCGCATGTGTAAAAATGTGGTAACTTTTAATTTTGCAATTTTAGACATTATATGGATCCAGCTATCATATTGATGATACATCATTTCACTCAAGATTCTTAGTACAAATGATAAATATAAATATATTTAGTAGGAATATGAAATAACCAACTAACGTATTACATATTACAGTTTACACACTTTGAGCATCTATATTACAATATATATGTACTTGGAGCATGTTGTAAGATGTGGTAACTTTTAGTTTTTCATTTTTAAACATTATATGGATCCGGCTATCATATTGATGATACATCATTTCACTCAAGATTCTTAGTACAAATGATAAATATAAATATATTTAGTAGGAATATGAAATAACCAACTAACGTATTACATATTACAGTTTACACACTTTGAGCATCTATATTACAATATATATGTACTTGGAGCATGTTGTAAGATGTGGTAACTTTTAGTTTTTCATTTTTAGACATTATATGGATCCGGCTATCATATTGATGATACATCATTTCACTCAAGATTCTTAGTACAAACATCTGATTTTCCCCACTAATATTTTAGAAGTTTAGACTAGAAAGTTGAGATCTTACCGATATTCTGATGCCAGGATGTGTAATACTAGTTCTGTATTTATTAAAAACCTCCTTCTATGAATTTTTGAACGAGAGTGATAACTACTATAACTATCAAATACACAATAAGGAATTATAATCAGAAAAATAAATGTAATTTTTCCACTAAACTCTAGCTTGAATATAAAATAACCAACTAACATATTATATATTACAATTTACACACTTTGAGCATCTATATTACAATGTATATGTACTTGGAGCATGTTGCAAGATGTGTTAGCTTTTGGTTTTGCATTTTTAACATGGATACAGCAATCATATTGATGATACATGATTTCACACAAGATCCTGAGTATAAACATCTAATTTTTCCGCACTAATGTTTTACAAGTTTTGACAAGAAAGCTGTTGTAGGAATATCAGATGGATTACCTGTGAACACTGAACAAATACACTGTACTTCTTCAATTTTGAATAGCTGTGCCTTTTTCTTATTATAATAATAAGTTCTAGGACCAGGAATTCTACCCTTTTTCATATACTCTTTTATTTTGAGTCCAACAAACTTGCGATAGTTATCCATTCTTCCACATTCATGGTACGAAACAAATGTAAATGACCCTCGTAAAAGAATTTCTCCGAATAGACATACATAGAGACCACAGTCATAGCTGTTAGTTTGCACAGGAATATCGTCAGGAACATACACTTTCCATTCACTAATATCAAATGTCATACCGTGGTATTTCTGATATGCGGCAAGGAGAGAAAATATGGTTCGTAGTAGTTTTTCAGGGGGTAAACGTAATAAACTGTCTAGATACAAAACATTTTTTTGCTTTCCTAGTACTACGACTAATGAGCAATGCGCATTATGTACGAAAGGAATGAGAGTTATGTCCTTTTCAGGTATACCATATTTCAAAAAAGCAAGAAAAGCACTGTGAGTTGCATCTTTACTTTCAAAGTTATTTAAGATAGCATCTGCAACATACACATTAAAAGTGGGATTTCCTCTACTTTCTTCATAAGCTACGATAGCAAGGTAAGCTTCCAATACTGAATCGCTTACGTACCAGTCTGTAACGTTTTCGGTAAAAGTTTTAAACAAGGGAAAAAGGTGACTTGGATAAATAGATTTTCCCAATACAACAAATTCCTCATTTTTCTTGTACTTCGTTTCGAAACTGTCAAAAGAATTTAACTCTTCATCATAATCATTGGAGATATCTATGACTTCAGCCCACTTGTTTTTTGTGTTTATATTTTCTGATGTAGGAGTAGATGTGCAAGGTAAATCGTTTCTAATAAAATAATGTGGATCACTAGCTTCGACACAATCCGGTTGATCATCATTGTTATTATCGTTATGTTTAATATGAGAAATTAGCTCTTGAGATGGAAGAGTTGTATTTCGAAAAAGCCGATTCTTTATTATCTCACTCCCTGGGTCCTTTGTTGGGATAGAAACAATCTTTGAAGTTTCACTATCATGAACCACACTGGAGTCATCAGCTGCTTCTACTATCTTTATGTTCCTGGGGCAATTTTTCCTCCCTGCTCTATAGCCTCTGTTTTTTCTAAGGATTGTATTGAGCTTTAGATTTGTTGTCTTTCTCACCGTGTCTCCGATCGATAATCTCACAGCGTCAATATGATGACAATTTCGTTTTGAGGGACAGGTGCAAGTAGCTTGTGGAAAAAGTGTTACAAGATGTTTGGCTTTTGTTCCACTCACAATGAAAGCTTGCTCTTCTGGCACATGTCTCACACCGCCGTGAAGAATGATCAATTTTGCGACTCCAAAATTTGTGTACGTTCCTTCTGCTCTTTCCGTATATCTCAAATTCTGACTGTCGAATGCATATGGGACATTCTTTAATGATACATGACTTTGCGGGAAATTAATGTCTTCCACATTTTTAAGAAATTTCTTGTGGTAGGTTGTTTTTATGTTGTATTCGCCAAGTCCACATATTCCCAATAGAATTTCCTTTTGATAGTAAAGATCTAGTTCGTACAGGGATAAAGCGAGAACTTGTGCTTTTACCTCCTGTCGTTTCAGAAGCCGTTTTAAGACTGCATTCATACTTTCTGATGGGTTTATTGTTACACCACTACGCGGCGTGTACACTTTCTTTTCTAATAATTTCCATTTTCCACTAGACCTTATATCACATTTCAAGTATCGCTCAAAATATATTTTAAAAGCTGCGCTCCAACAAATAGACATTTCATTGTATTTATCTTCAAATTGTTCTTCTGTATCTGAATCTAGTAAGTCCCAGATTTGGTTCACATAAATTGACACATCAGCACTGCTTGTGTTTCTTTGCTGTTTTACCCAGTTACGCACATCTTGTTGAATATGATTCCAGCAAAAGAACAAAGGAGATGAGGAGCAAATGGTTTCGATCGCCACTTTAATACTACGTTCTCTATCAGTAATAATAATTTTCCCATCTATTTCATTGCAGTGTTCTTTCACAAACTGAAAGAATCCTTTGTGAACAGTAGTTGTTTTTCTATCGTGAATCAAGTATGCAAGGGGAATGGATGGACCTTCTTCAAAAAGTGGATGTTTATAGATCAAAACGGACAAATAATAATCTCCTAACAGAAAAGTTGTATCATAATAGAGCACTATACCGTCAATATTACTAATGTCAGTAAACAAAGTAAACATGGAATTACTAAACAATATAGCATAAAACTCTGGCAATAATTGCAATTTCTGTACAAACAAATTTAGCTCTTGACTCAAAATGTAGAGTCCTATTATGTCGTCTTGAGAAGGAAGATGCCGTTGCTTTTCACGTGAGAGAGTATTCTTGACTTGCTTCGGATTTCTTGGTAGCAATACGGCTGCTTGCTCTGGACGAACGTCTAGACTTTGAAGCTTGCGGTACACGTCCTTCGGCTGTTCTGATACGAAGGATTTTTGCTGATTTATTTGTGATTTTGCTGTCATAACATATGGTCTAGAATTTTTCTTCTTGCTGTTTCCATGTGGCTGTGGAACTACTAATTCCAGTGATCCATTGTAATGGATTAAAGTGCACTCATGGTTTTCTTTATGTGATAGCAATACAAATGATCGTTTACAAAAGTCTTTTGCTATAAAATGGGTGAAGTAGGAACATCTCACAAGGGGTTTTTTACTCGGGAGACATTTGTTACCCTTATTCTTCCATCGATATTGGTCACTTTTCCAGTCTTCCGGTTTCTCGTAGTTTTTGTAAACATAGAGTTCTCCTGGTTTAGGTTTGACTGGTGGTACGTTAATACACTTTTCATTATCGGGACTTTTCAGTATTTTAACATAATCTTCTATAGTTAACCAGCTTTTGTGTAACGCATATGGTAAGGCAATACCGGTACTCATTTTCTTTAGATTGAAAAAAATTTAATTTCGTTCACAAAAAATTCTTACCTGTAGTTTCCTGCTGCTATAGAAGCACAATGTGAACCAACATAAAAATATTATTACATCAGCACTTCACTAACCACAAAATAAACGCAGACACATAACATCACATAATATCCACAACATCAGTTATGAACTCAAAATCAAAAACACTTCACCCTTCTAGATCCACATATACCCAATTTCAATGTCACTTAGTATTTCTGACGAACAACTATACATTATCCTAGTGTATCAGTTACTGATGGTGTGTGACAAGGAAAATATAAAAATTTTGACTTTCATCTTGAACGAGGTTTCTACGGTAATGTGTATATCGTGACACATAAGCTGTAAAACGGAAAGAAATATGCATTCCTCTCACCAATCTATGAAGCTTAAAATAAATCCGATAAGAAATTATATTGATATCCCCCTTTAGAAATACTTGAGTAAGGTTGAAGGAATAAATCGCTGATACCACCACCTATTGAACATTTAGGTCAATGCTCATTTTTTAACTATTACGTTCAAATTAGAAAGCACAAAGTTTACTTTTCTGGTTCCTTCTCTTGGGAATTTTGCTTTGTGCTTCACAACATGAATACTTCTTTGGTATATTTTAGAAACCACTCAATCATTTAATGTCCGCTTACTGCGCAGTGGTAATTTCTGAGTGTGACTAAAAGGGAAACCTCCAGAAGCTACGAAATTTACCTCCGGTGTTAATGATTATTATTATTAACGATTGTTATACGACATTCACTTTTCGTAGTTTTCTTTTCACCTTCTGTTTAATTAATTAAGGTATCAATCGAGTCAGTGGCGGAGGCAACTTCAGGGGGACAATCCACGCAGTGGCCTAGTTAGATGCGTTTTAAGTTTTCTTTTACTGACAAGTAAAACAGAAATCACAACTAAAATATTTTTATTTACTCCCGTTGAAAATTAGGTACTATTTTCACCCTTTATTGGTTTTGAGTTGTTACAACAACTGATAGGCTATTGTCGTTTATCATTTGATTATACCAGGGGGAATAAACAGAATTATCTTTTATTTTTCTGACTAAATATAAAATAAATTTTTTGGAATAGTTACGGGCCTGAGTTAAACTTAATATATTTCAAAATCTCTTTGAATACAATTAGTTTTGATGGAATATATGCGTATGTAACTCATAATGAAATCGAAAGATCATTATGGAAGTAACACAATACAATTTTATTCTTTTTCTGCAGAACTCGTTATTGTCGATCATAGAAGTCTATACATATCTGTTCGTTGTATTGTAACAGTGCAACAATGATTAACAATCCATTCTCATCTATAAAATACAAGTGGGCGATATTTTTTAAACAATTGGTAGTAGTCCTAAAGCAAAGTAGTATTAGGATTATTTTACTTACTAGTATTTACATTGCATCACTCATGGTCAGATTTCGAATTCTGTACTGGAAAGAAATATAAAATGACTTGAATTGTTTTATGGACCTAAGGGGCTTAGATATGAATTTTTGGTGGGAGCGTGGTAAAACCTTTTCCAAGGGGCTAATTTTGAAGTTCTACCACTACATTGGAAAATGTGAAATCACTACTGCTATCACAAAGTAAAACTAATCGAACTGAATTAAACTAAAACCACTAAACTCCCTTAACAGTAGCCTCGAGGCTATGACATGCAAGCAGAATTACGTTTAATATGGAGGGTACGTAGCCAGCACAACAGAACTCATAGAACGTAATGCTGATATTCCACCCCGTAGTCTGCCTCCTCTTAATTCAGATAGCCCACAAATTGATATAAAGATGCTAAATGATCATCAAAATTATTGAGCGTCCCAGTGGGAATCGAACCCTAAACCATGTGCACAAAAAAATAAGGGCTAACCACTTGGCTAAGAGAGATCAATCAGTCTCATGATTAATTATTAAAACATTCCGAAAAAGAAAAAAGAAGACATTGAATAGCAGTCGACTAAAAAATTTATAACTGAAAAAAATTTAATTTTAATTTTAATAATTAGGGAGTTGAGTGATAACTTTTATAACAATTAATTTTAACAAAATTTTAACAATTTTTTTGATAAAAATATGTAGTAAATAATGGGATTTTTCATTAAAAGTTAGTGAAAATATTGAGGATGTTGAGTGATATACTTGATGAAAATATGAAGTTGGTGATCCTCACAGATTTAGCGATGGTCAACTTATACTAAAATTTAATTTTCTTTTGTTGGTGGCCGTCATAGTTTTGGCGGTGACAAGCTATACCAAAATTTAAAAAATATTTTGATATAGATCTGTAGAAAATATTAAGATATCTCAATGAAATTACGTGGATATATTGGCTGTTTTATGGGACAGATTTGGTGAAAATTTCAAGTTGGTGGCTTACAAAGTTTTGGCGGTGGTCAAGTTATACCAAAATTTTAACAATTTTTTGATATAGATATATAGTAAATATTGAGGTATCTGAACAAAATTTGGTGGATATATTGGTGGTTTTGAGTGATATATTTTGTGAAAATTCCAGGTTGGTGGCCCTCATAGTTTTGGCGGTGGCCAAGTTAAACAAAAATTTTAACAATTTATTATATAGATATATAGTAAATATTGAGATATCTCAGTAAAATTAGGTGGATATATTGGGGCAGTTGAGGGACATATTTGGTGAAAATTTCAAATTGGTGGCTTACATAGTTTTGGCGGTGGCCAAGTTATACCAAAATTTTAACAATTTTTTGATATAGATATATAGTAAATATTGAGATATCTGAATGAAAGTTGGTGGATGGATTGGTGGTGTAGAGGTGTATATTTGGTGAAAACTTCAAGTTGCTTGCCTTCATAGGTTTGGCGGTGGCCAAGTTAGACCAAAATTTTACGATTATTTTGATACAGGTATATAGTAAATATTGGGATATCTGAATGAAAATTTCTGAATTTATTGGTGGTGTAGGTATATATATTTGCTGATAATTTCAAGTTGGTGGACCTCATAGTTTTGACGGTGGCCAAGTTAAACCAAAATTTTAAGATTTTTTTATATAGATATATAGTAAATATTAAGATATCTGAATGAAGTTTGATGGATGAATTGGGGGTGTTGAGGGGCATATTTGGTGAAAATTTCAAGTTGGTTGCTCTCATAGTTTTGGCGGTGGCCAAGTTATACCAAAATTTTAACAATTTTTTGATATAAATATATAGTAAATATTGAAATATCTCATTGATATTTGGTGGATATATTGGGAGTGTCGAGGGGCATATTTGGTAAAAATTTGAAGTTGGTAGCCCCCATAATTTTGGCGGTGGCCAAGTTAAACCAAAATTTTAACAATTTTTTGATATAGATATATAGTAAATATTGAGATATCTCATTGATATTTGGTGGATATATTGGGAGTGCTGAGGGGCATATTTGGGGAAAATTTGAAGTTGGTGGCTTTTATAGTTTTGGCGGTGGCCAAGTTATACCAAAATTTTAAGAATTTTTTTATATAGATATATATAGTAAATATTGAGATATCTGAATGAAGTTTGGTGGATGTATCGGGGGTGTTAAGGGGCATATTTGGTAAAAATTTGAAGTTGGTAGCCCTCATAGTTTTTGCGGTGGCCAAGTTATACCAAAATTTTAACAATTTTTTGATATAGATATATAGTAAATATTGAGATATCTCATTGATATTTGGTGGATGTATTGGGGGTGTTGAGGGGCATATTTGGTGAAAATTTCAAGTTGGTTGCTCTCATAGTTTTGGCGGTGGCCAAGTTATACCAAAATTTTTACAATTTTTTGATATAGATATATAGTAAATATTGAGATATCTCATTGATATTTGGTGGATATATTGGGAGTGCTGAGGGGCATATTTGGGGAAAATTTGAAGTTTGTGGCTTTCATAGTTTTGGTGGGTGACCAAGTTATACCAAAATTTTAAGAATTTTTTTATATAGATATATATAGTAAATATTGAGATATCTGAATGAAGTTTGGTGGATGTATCGGGGGTGTTAAGGGGCATATTTGGTGAAAATTTGAAGTTTGTTGCTCTCATAGTTTTGGCGGTGGCCAAGTTATACCAAAATTTTAAAATTTTTTGATATAGATATATAGTAAATATTGATATCTGAATGAAATTTGGTGGATGGATTGGTGGTGTAGAGGTGTATATTTGGTGAAAATTTCAAGTTGCTTGCCTTCATAGGTTTGGCGGTGGCCAAGTTAGACCAAAATTTTAACAATTTTTTGATATAGATATATAGTAAATATTGATATCTGAATGAAATTTGGTGGATGGATTGGTGGTGTAGAGGTGTATATTTGGTGAAACTTTCAAGTTGCTTGCCTTCATAGGTTTGGCGGTGGCCAAGTTAGACCAAAATTTTACGATTATTTTGATACAGGTATATAGTAAATATGGGATATCTGAATGAAAATTTCTGAATTTATTGGTGGTGTAGATATATATATTGCTGATAATTTCAAGTTGGTGGACCTCATAGTTTTGACGGTGGCCAAGTTAAACCAAAATTTTAAGAATTTTTTGATATAGATATATAGTAAATATTAAGATATCTGAATGAACTTTGGTGGATGAATTGGGGGTGTTGAGGGGCATATTTGGTGAAAATTTCAAGTTGGTAGCCCTCATAATTTTGGCGGTGGCCAAGTTATACCAAAATTTTAACAATTTTTTGATATAGATATATAGTAAATATTGAGATATCTCATTGATATTTGGTGGATATATTGGGAGTGCTGAGGGGCATATTTGGGGAAAATTTGAAGTTGGTGGCTTTCATAGTTTTGGCGGTGGCCAAGTTATACCAAAATTTTAAGAATTTTTTTTATAGATATATATAGTAAATATTGAGATATCTGAATGAAGTTTGGTGGATGTATCGGGGGTGTTAAGAAGCATATTTGGTGAAAATTTCAAGTTGGTTGCTCTCATAGTTTTGGCGGTGGCCAAGTTATACCAAAATTTTAACAATTTTTGATATAGATATATAGTAAATATTGAGATATCTCATGGATATTTGGTGGATATATTGGGAGTGCTAAGGGGCACATTTGGTGAAAATTTGAAGTTGGTGGCTTTCATAGTTTTGGCGGTGGCCAAGTTATACCAAAATTTTAACGATTTTTTGATATAGATATATAGTAAATATTGAGATATCTGAATGAAATTTGCTGGATGTATTGGGGGTGTTGAGGGGCATATTTGGTGAAAATTTGAAGTTGGTGGCCATCTTAGTTTTGGCGGTGGCCAAGTTATACCAAAATTTTAACAATTTTTTGATATAGATATATAGTAAATATTGAGATATCTCATTGATATTTGGTGGATATATTGGGAGTGTCGAGGGGCATATTTGGTAAAAATTTGAAGTTGGTAGCCCTCATAGTTTTGGCGGTGGCCAAGTTATACCAAAATTTTAACAATTTTTTGATATAGTTATATAGTAAATATTGAGATATCTCACTGATATTTGGTGGATATATTGGGAGTGCTGAGTGGCATATTTGGGGAAAATTTGAAGTTGGTGGCTTTCATAGTTTTGGCGGTGGTCAAGTTATACCAAAATTTTAAGAATTTTTTGATATAGATATATAGTAAATATTAGGATATCTGAATGAAGTTTGGTGGATGAATTGGGGGTGTTGAGGGGCATATTTGGTGAAAATTTCAAGTTGGTTGCTCTCATAGTTTTGGCGGTGGCCAAGTTATACGAAAATTTTAACAATTTTTTGATATAGATATATAGTAAATATTGAGATATCTCATTGATATTTGGTGGATATATTGGGAGTGCTGAGGGGCATATTTGGGGAAAATTTGAAGTTGGTGGCTTTCATAGTTTTGGTGGGTGACCAAGTTATACCAAAATTTTAAGAATTTTTTATATAGATATATAGTAAATATTAGGATATCTGAATGAAGTTTGGTGGATAAATTGGGGGTGTTGAGGGGCATATTTGGTGAAAATTTCAAGTTGGTTGCTCTCATAGTTTTGGCGGTGGCCAAGTTATACGAAAATTTTAACAATTTTTGATATAGATATATAGTAAATATTGAGATATCTCATGGATATTTGGTGGATATATTGGGAGTGCTAAGGGGCACATTTGGTGAAAATTTGAAGTTGGTGGCTTTCATAGTTTTGGCGGTGGCCAAGTTAGACCAAAATTTTAACGATTTTTTGATATAGATATATAGTAAATATTGAGATATCTGAATGAAATTTGCTGGATGTATTGGGGGTGTTGAGGGGCATATTTGGTGAAAATTTGAAGTTGGTGGCCATCATAGTTTTGGCGGTGGCCAAGTTATACCAAAATTTTAACAATTTTTTGATATAGATATATAGTAAATATTGAGATATATCATTGATATTTGGTGGATATATTGGGAGTGTCGAGGGGCATATTTGGTAAAAATTTGAAGTTGGTAGCCCTCATAGTTTTGGCGGTGGCCAAGTTATACCAAAATTTTAACAATTTTTTGATATAGTTATATAGTAAATATTGAGATATCTCATTGATATTTGGTGGATATATTGGGAGTGCTGAGTGGCATATTTGGGGAAAATTTGAAGTTGGTGGCTTTCATAGTTTTGGCGGTGGTCAAGTTATACCAAAATTTTAAGAATTTTTTGATATAGATATATAGTAAATATTAAGATATCTGAATGAAGTTTGGTGGATGAATTGGGGGTGTTGAGGGGCATATTTGGTGAAAATTTCAAGTTGGTTGCTCTCATAGTTTTGGCGGTGGCCAAGTTATACGAAAATTTTAACAATTTTTTGATATAGATATATAGTAAATATTGAGATATCTCATTGATATTTGGTGGATATATTGGGAGTGCTGAGGGGCATATTTGGGGAAAATTTGAAGTTGGTGGCTTTCATAGTTTTGGCGGTGGCCAAGTTATACCAAAATTTTAACAATTTTTTTATATAGATATATATAGTAAATATTGAGATATCTGAATGAAGTTTGGTGGATGTATCGGGGGTGTTAAGGGGCATATTTGGTGAAAATTTCAAGTTGGTTGCTCTTGTAGTTTTGGCGGTGGCCAAGTTATACCAAAATTTTAACAATTTTTGATATAGATATATAGTAAATATTGAGATATCTCATGGATATTTGGTGGATATATTGGGAGTGCTGAGGGGCACATTTGGTGAAAATTTGAAGTTGGTGGCTTTCATAGTTTTGGCGGTGGCCAAGTTGTACCAAAATTTTAACGATTTTTTGATATAGATATATAGTAAATATTGAGATATCTCATTGATATTTGGTGGATATATTGGGAGTGTCGAGGGGCATATTTGGGGAAAATTTCAAGTTGGTGGCTTTCATAGTTTTGGCGGTGGTCAAGTTATACCAAAATTTTAAGAATTTTTTGATATAGATATATAGTAAATATTAAGATATCTGAATGAAGTTTGGTGGATGAATTGGGGGTGTTGAGGGGCATATTTGGTGAAAATTTCAAGTTGGTTGCTCTCATAGTTTTGGCGGTGGCCAAGTTATACGAAAATTTTAACAATTTTTTGATATAGATATATAGTAAATATTGAGATATCTCATTGATATTTGGTGGATATATTGGGAGTGCTGAGGTTCATATTTGGGGAAAATTTGAAGTTGGTGGCTTTCATAGTTTTGGTGGGTGACCAAGTTATACCAAAATTTTAAGAATTTTTTTATATAGATATATATAGTAAATATTGAGATATCTGAATGAAGTTTGGTGGATGTATCGGGGGTGTTAAGGGGCATATTTGGTGAAAATTTGAAGTTTGTTGCTCTCATAGTTTTGGCGGTGGCCAAGTTATACCAAAATTTTAAAAATTTTTTGATATAGATATATAGTAAATATTGATATCTGAATGAAATTTGGTGGATGGATTGGTGGTGTAGAGGTGTATATTTGGTGAAAATTTCAAGTTGCTTGCCTTCATAGGTTTGGCGGTGGCCAAGTTAGACCAAAATTTTAACAATTTTTTGATATAGATATATAGTAAATATTGATATCTGAATGAAATTTGGTGGATGGATTGGTGGTGTAGAGGTGTATATTTGGTGAAAATTTCAAGTTGCTTGCCTTCATAGGTTTGGCGGTGGCCAAGTTAGACCAAAATTTTAACAATTTTTTGATATAGATATATAGTAAATATTGATATCTGAATGAAATTTGGTGGATGGATTGGTGGTGTAGAGGTGTATATTTGGTGAAAATTTCAAGTTGCTTGCCTTCATAGTTTTGGCGGTGGTCAAGTTATACCAAAATTTTAACAATTTTTTGATATAGATATATAGTAAATATTGAGATATCTGAATGAAATTTGGTGGATGGATTGGTGGTGTAGAGGTGTATATTTGGTGAAAACTTCAAGTTGCTTGCCTTCATAGGTTTGGCGGTGGCCAAGTTAGACCAAAATTTTACGATTATTTTGATACAGGTATATAGTAAATATTGGGATATCTGAATGAAAATTTCTGAATTTATTGGTGGTGTAGGTATATATATTTGCTGATAATTTCAAGTTGGTGGACCTCATAGTTTTGACGGTGGCCAAGTTAAACCAAAATTTTAAGAATTTTTTTATATAGATATATAGTAAATATTAAGATATCTGAATGAAGTTTGATGGATGAATTGGGGGTGTTGAGGGGCATATTTGGTGAAAATTTCAAGTTGGTTGCTCTCATAGTTTTGGCGGTGGCCAAGTTATACCAAAATTTTAACAATTTTTTGATATAAATATATAGTAAATATTGAAATATCTCATTGATATTTGGTGGATATATTGGGAGTGTCGAGGGGCATATTTGGTAAAAATTTGAAGTTGGTAGCCCCCATAATTTTGGCGGTGGCCAAGTTAAACCAAAATTTTAACAATTTTTTGATATAGATATATAGTAAATATTGAGATATCTCATTGATATTTGGTGGATATATTGGGAGTGCTGAGGGGCATATTTGGGGAAAATTTGAAGTTGGTGGCTTTCATAGTTTTGGCGGTGGCCAAGTTATACCAAAATTTTAAGAATTTTTTTATATAGATATATATAGTAAATATTGAGATATCTGAATGAAGTTTGGTGGATGTATCGGGGGTGTTAAGGGGCATATTTGGTAAAAATTTGAAGTTGGTAGCCCTCATAGTTTTTGCGGTGGCCAAGTTATACCAAAATTTTAACAATTTTTTGATATAGATATATAGTAAATATTGAGATATCTCATTGATATTTGGTGGATGTATTGGGGGTGTTGAGGGGCATATTTGGTGAAAATTTCAAGTTGGTTGCTCTCATAGTTTTGGCGGTGGCCAAGTTATACCAAAATTTTTACAATTTTTTGATATAGATATATAGTAAATATTGAGATATCTCATTGATATTTGGTGGATATATTGGGAGTGCTGAGGGGCATATTTGGGGAAAATTTGAAGTTTGTGGCTTTCATAGTTTTGGTGGGTGACCAAGTTATACCAAAATTTTAAGAATTTTTTTATATAGATATATATAGTAAATATTGAGATATCTGAATGAAGTTTGGTGGATGTATCGGGGGTGTTAAGGGGCATATTTGGTGAAAATTTGAAGTTTGTTGCTCTCATAGTTTTGGCGGTGGCCAAGTTATACCAAAATTTAAAAATTTTTTTGATATAGATATATAGTAAATATTGATATCTGAATGAAATTTGGTGGATGGATTGGTGGTGTAGAGGTGTATATTTGGTGAAAATTTCAAGTTGCTTGCCTTCATAGGTTTGGCGGTGGCCAAGTTAGACCAAAATTTTAACAATTTTTTGATATAGATATATAGTAAATATTGATATCTGAATGAAATTTGGTGGATGGATTGGTGGTGTAGAGGTGTATATTTGGTGAAACTTTCAAGTTGCTTGCCTTCATAGGTTTGGCGGTGGCCAAGTTAGACCAAAATTTTACGATTATTTTGATACAGGTATATAGTAAATATTGGGATATCTGAATGAAAATTTCTGAATTTATTGGTGGTGTAGGTATATATATTTGCTGATAATTTCAAGTTGGTGGACCTCATAGTTTTGACGGTGGCCAAGTTAAACCAAAATTTTAAGAATTTTTTGATATAGATATATAGTAAATATTAAGATATCTGAATGAACTTTGGTGGATGAATTGGGGGTGTTGAGGGGCATATTTGGTGAAAATTTCAAGTTGGTAGCCCTCATAATTTTGGCGGTGGCCAAGTTATACCAAAATTTTAACAATTTTTTGATATAGATATATAGTAAATATTGAGATATCTCATTGATATTTGGTGGATATATTGGGAGTGCTGAGGGGCATATTTGGGGAAAATTTGAAGTTGGTGGCTTTCATAGTTTTGGCGGTGGCCAAGTTATACCAAAATTTTAAGAATTTTTTTATAGATATATATAGTAAATATTGAGATATCTGAATGAAGTTTGGTGGATGTATCGGGGGTGTTAAGGGGCATATTTGGTGAAAATTTCAAGTTGGTTGCTCTCATAGTTTTGGCGGTGGCCAAGTTATACCAAAATTTTAACAATTTTTGATATAGATATATAGTAAATATTGAGATATCTCATGGATATTTGGTGGATATATTGGGAGTGCTAAGGGGCACATTTGGTGAAAATTTGAAGTTGGTGGCTTTCATAGTTTTGGCGGTGGCCAAGTTATACCAAAATTTTAACGATTTTTTGATATAGATATATAGTAAATATTGAGATATCTGAATGAAATTTGCTGGATGTATTGGGGGTGTTGAGGGGCATATTTGGTGAAAATTTGAAGTTGGTGGCCATCATAGTTTTGGCGGTGGCCAAGTTATACCAAAATTTTAACAATTTTTTGATATAGATATATAGTAAATATTGAGATATCTCATTGATATTTGGTGGATATATTGGGAGTGTCGGGGGGCATATTTGGTAAAAATTTGAAGTTGGTAGCCCTCATAGTTTTGGCGGTGGCCAAGTTATACCAAAATTTTAACAATTTTTTGATATAGTTATATAGTAAATATTGAGATATCTCATTGATATTTGGTGGATATATTGGGAGTGCTGAGTGGCATATTTGGGGAAAATTTGAAGTTGGTGGCTTTCATAGTTTTGGCGGTGGTCAAGTTATACCAAAATTTTAAGAATTTTTTGATATAGATATATAGTAAATATTAGGATATCTGAATGAAGTTTGGTGGATGAATTGGGGGTGTTGAGGGGCATATTTGGTGAAAATTTCAAGTTGGTTGCTCTCATAGTTTTGGCGGTGGCCAAGTTATACGAAAATTTTAACAATTTTTGATATAGATATATAGTAAATATTGAGATATCTCATGGATATTTGGTGGATATATTGGGAGTGCTAAGGGGCACATTTGGTGAAAATTTGAAGTTGGTGGCTTTCATAGTTTTGGCGGTGGCCAAGTTATACCAAAATTTTAACGATTTTTTGATATAGATATATAGTAAATATTGAGATATCTGAATGAAATTTGCTGGATGTATTGGGGGTGTTGAGGGGCATATTTGGTGAAAATTTGAAGTTGGTGGCCATCATAGTTTTGGCGGTGGCCAAGTTATACCAAAATTTTAACAATTTTTTGATATAGATATATAGTAAATATTGAGATATCTCATTGATATTTGGTGGATATATTGGGAGTGTCGAGGGGCATATTTGGTAAAAATTTGAAGTTGGTAGCCCTCATAGTTTTGGCGGTGGCCAAGTTATACCAAAATTTTAACAATTTTTTGATATAGTTATATAGTAAATATTGAGATATCTCATTGATATTTGGTGGATATATTGGGAGTGCTGAGTGGCATAATTGGGGAAAATTTGAAGTTGGTGGCTTTCATAGTTTTGGCGGTGGTCAAGTTATACCAAAATTTTAAGAATTTTTTGATATAGATATATAGTAAATATTAAGATATCTGAATGAAGTTTGGTGGATGAATTGGGGGTGTTGAGGGGCATATTTGGTGAAAATTTCAAGTTGGTTGCTCTCATAGTTTTGGCGGTGGCCAAGTTATACGAAAATTTTAACAATTTTTTGATATAGATATATAGTAAATATTGAGATATCTCATTGATATTTGGTGGATATATTGGGAGTGCTGAGGGGCATATTTGGGGAAAATTTGAAGTTGGTGGCTTTCATAGTTTTGGTGGGTGACCAAGTTATACCAAAATTTTAAGAATTTTTTTGTATAGATATATAGTAAATATTAAGATATCTGAATGAAGTTTGGTGGATGAATTGGGGGTGTTGAGGGGCATATTTGGTGAAAATTTCAAGTTGGTAGCCCTCATAATTTTGGCGCTGGCCAAGTTATACCAAAATTTTAACAATTTTTTGATATAGATATATAGTAAATATTGAGATATCTCATTGATATTTGGTGGATATATTGGGAGTGCTGAGGGGCATATTTGGGGAAAATTTGAAGTTGGTGGCTTTCATAGTTTTGGCGGTGGCCAAGTTATACCAAATTTTTAACAATTTTTTTATATAGATATATATAGTAAATATTGAGATATCTGAATGAAGTTTGGTGGATGTATCGGGGGTGTTAAGGGGCATATTTGGAGAAAATTTCAAGTTGGTTGCTCTTGTAGTTTTGGCGGTGGCCAAGTTATACCAAAATTTTAACAATTTTTGATATAGATATATAGTAAATATTGAGATATCTCATGGATATTTGGTGGATATATTGGGAGTGCTGAGGGGCACATTTGGTGAAAATTTGAAGTTGGTGGCTTTCATAGTTTTGGCGGTGGCCAAGTTGTACCAAAATTTTAACGATTTTTTGATATAGATATATAGTAAATATTGAGATATCTGAATGAAATTTGCTGGATATATTGGGGCTGTTGAGGGGCTTATTTGGTGAAAATTTGAAGTTGGTGGCCATCATAGTTTTGGCGGTGGCCAACTTATACCAAAATTTTAACAATTTTTTGATATAGATATATAGTAAATATTGAGATATCTGAATGAAATTTGCTGGATGTATTGGGGGTGTTGAGGGGCATATTTGGTGAAAATTTGAAGTTGGTGGCCATCATAGTTTTGGCGGTGGCCAAGTTATACCAAAATTTTAACAATTTTTTGATATAGATATATAGTAAATATTGTGATATCTGAATGAAATTTGGTGGATGTATTGGGGGTGTTGAGGGGCATATTTGGTGAAAATTTCGAGTTGGTGGCTCTCATAGTTTTGGCGGTGGCCAAGAAAATGTTCTGGTCAGTAAATTAGACACACCCCTAAACGCTTTCTGTTGAGCGGACGCCATCTTACTTCTGACTTTCTGCAAACTGAGAAGACGCATTGACTGACATCTAACGGTGATTTTCTTAACTCTACCCGTGGCAATTCAAACAACACTCATTTCCTTGCAGCACGTCTCTTGTTCCGTAATTATTACCTTCCCAAACCAAGTCATTCTTTTTGAAACACGGTGTTCGTGTTAAAACAAGCATTTATGTGATTTTGTGATATTTGTTTAAATCTAATTTTAACATTCTTAGATTGCTGTATTCCATATGTTCGCCGCTATACACATGACACCTTAGATATAACAAAAATGGAGACAGCTTTTAATTCAAATTTCTAAAATTTGAATAATTTGTTGTTTCGATTCAACTTTATTTTTTTTAAATTTAAGTACAATAAATAAATAATTTTATTTCTAGTATGATTATGAAGTAAAATTTAAGTATTAGATTAAATTAATTTTGAGAGTTTGAACGAAAATTCTGACTCACAATTTTACTTAATGTGTTGTACTAAACATACAAATTTCTAACTACTTACTGTTTGCGTAATATTGAAGAAAATTATAGTTAATTCACTTTCAAAATATTAAGATATTTTCGTTAGTGTCAGAAGAACTGAGAGATCGAAAAACGTCGAACATTCAGAAAAATGTCATATTACTAAAGCGGTTCAGCATTTGCACTTAGACTTCTTATTGGGTTTAGAAATCATAATTTAGTCTATGGAATTGCCATACAAGTAACTAAGGTAGTTTGGTTATCAAGCAAACTATGGTGCAATAGAAAAGGTGAGAAGGGTATTTACATATCTCCAAGAGCACGGTGCTACTGTAATACAGTTTGATAATTTAATATTAAATTGTGAAAAGGTTTCCTTTTCAATCAAAAGATTCAATATAATTCAGGCAAAAATTTCCATGTACGCCTTATATCTGGAGAACTACATATAGTGTAGCTAAACCCAAACAAATCACTTAGCTCAGTATGGTGTACTTATTCTGTAAAAAGAACAAAAACAAACGAATTCAGGGGCTGTTCAAAACTTTTGTGACTGCCGATCCAAAAAAAAACAATATATTTCGATCAAAATTTCCCATGTACGCCTTATAGCTGGAGAACTACGTATAGTGTATCCAAACCAAAACTATTACTTAACTCAGGACGATGTGCTTATTACTTTAAAAAATACGAAAACTCGACTTACTTTGAACTTTTTGTGGCTCCTGTACCAAAAACTAATTATTGGCTAAGATTTCAATACTTTGATGCAATTTTTGGATCATTCCTGGATCGCAATCTTGTGATCCATTTTATTTTGAATATTCCTAACATTCTTGTTAAAAATCAAATTTATTGTATTCATGAATATCAATTAATCGTAAGTGTAACTTGAGGCATAGACAAATTTCTCGCAGCCTACGAATAAAAGGTGGAGTTTCTATACAAGAATATAGAAATTTCGTATATAGAAATTTTATCTCACCAAAATAATATATAAACATAGATGAAAATATCCAAGGATCGAATTCATTAAAATGAATCAATTAAGGAAAGGACGGTCGGCTTGATCAGTAATCTACACATTTTTTTTATCAGAGTTATGCGCTATAAGCTATATTTTGTTTACTTGAAACTTGCAAGGGAACATTCCGAATGGGTGAATTCAATTGCTAAAAATGATTTCTAACACAAGAAAAGAAAAAATGGGTGTTTTGTGGCAGACCACCCAGGGTGGGAGATAAGTAATCAAATATGATCGATGTGAGTATCGAATCCACAGTTTACGTGGTTCCTATGTTGATTTGCGACGAGTTCTATGCCATTTAAGAGTACATTTAATCCCCATCAACAATCTTCGGTGATACGAAAGGGTTGACATGTAAAAATAATCGAAAACTATTGATATTAGTGTCCAATCCATATTTCTCGATGTCACAGAGATGAATAATTGCAGTCTCGATGGTGTTAAAATCCCACTTCTGCCTCGTACGGAATGATGAATGACAAAGAATGAAAAATAAAACGTCTCAAATAACTGAGATTAGTCTCGAATCCATAGTTTGGGTTCCTCAAAGTATTAAGTTCCAATAGCGATGAAATATAATTCCAAGTATAGGTATGAGCGAGCACCTGAGCTGGATGGAAACCTGCACATCAATACATGTTTGGATGTGTGGGTATGAATGTATATTCCAGCATTAATCCGGAATGTGTAGAGCAATTTTATCTAAGCTTCGTATAAGACTTGAAGTGTGGAAAACCACTGTACGGGTAAGACATTAAAAGGACTGGGACTTACAAGGAGAGAAATATCAAAATAACACAAAACTACTGATAGTTTGTAATCCATATTTTAGGGAGTAGCTGAAATGAATAGTGACGCTTCCAATGCCGTTTAAGTCGAAGTTCATCCTCAACGGCAGAGGTGGTGAGGAGGTGAAAAATAAAAATTGCTAAGAATTGTGTCCAATTTATAATTTTCAGTGCCGGAAAAGCGTCTCACCCGTTTTAAATTACTTTTGTAAGATAATATACTATCCACTTCAAGTTAAATGTTTAAATGATATCAACTTCTTTAAAGGTTTATTGATTTTGGAGGAGAGAGTTTAAATATTTATCTCAAAAGTAGAGTATCAGTATCTTCTGTATTTTTATCATTACATGTTCATAGAAATAAATATTCTAAATAGCAAGGGAATTCAAGTTTTTTTCATAAACCTACCCTCAACCTACCGGGACTCTCGTAAGATGACAATTTTTTGTTATAAGTAAAACATTTGTGTTTGGACTAATGATAATGTTCATTTTACGTTTTCAGCACAAGAGCTACAAAACACATAACTAAGGACTTAGAGGTGAGCTTCGGACAACTACGTGAATTTGGTTACATGTTTCAGCGTAAGATGTACCCTTCCAGCACAAAGCAACACGAAATATGGGTTTATAGTTTAACGTAGAACGAACACTGCAAGATATACCACCGTGTAAAGGACACTACTCAGATTAATAGCAAAATCATGCGCACCATCTAGAAACCTAATATGTAATCAATTCTACACAAAATAAACGCATTAGGCACATGACTGCAGGAGTAACCACCAATTTGACATAAGGGCGATTTAAGTTCAACAGTAGTTAAGAGAGTTCGAAACATATTTTACGGGGGGTTACCTTCGCACATATAAACAGACATACGCAATATATATACAGTGTGTTTCAGAACAACACCGACAACGTTCGAGAGGTGATTCCTGACACCAAGATAAGACGAAAAGTATAGATCAACCTGGGTGCACAAATGCTTACTTTCGGAGTTATAGGCTGCCCAAAACATGATAAAATGAACTTTAAAGATCCATACTCTAAAACTGGGGGAACTACGGTAGGCCGGTCAAGATCACTTAGGAACTAACATGTGAACTATCCAAAAATACATATTTTAGAATCCTAAGGTATTCGCGACTCAATTTATATAGGGGTAATATAGCTTCGGACATACAATTTGAAGTAGGGGAAACCAGGGTATTTGGGAACACTCGGGTATATGCCGGACAACCAACTTTACGCCGAAGGAACCTTGTTAGAAAACATAAAATTTTGCTTCATGCTAGCGGAAAGACCCAGGAATCTGTAGCAGAAATTTGGTGAAAATCAGTTGAGTGGATTTCCAGGACGAAGACGCTGTGTTGATTTCGTCGATTCACTAATAAAGTTGATTCAGCAATCTTGCTAAGATAAGTTGGTTCTCATCTTATCTATATTGCTACAGATAAGGCTATATGTTCCCCTATATTTGAACATTAGTTCTTTGTAATCTTGCTAGCCTCTATGCAGTCAACAATTAGTTTCAGCTGTAAGAATAAAATGGCGTCTCATGAGTAATTGCCAAACGGCATGCTTGCCAATACTATGGGGTGTTCGGGATTGCCTAATGGAGTAAAATACATTATCAAAATTGTTTAAATAGTTTTTTTTTAAATTCAAAAGTAAGTAACAATTTAATGAGATTGGTTTCGGAAATAGATCATATCTTTGATAATAAGCCTCATTAGCTTTATTAGTAACAATAGTTTGTAATATTTAATATTTCATATAGATATTACTTACGTTTTTAAATATAATTCTTATTAGAAATTTAAATTATGAATTGTAATATATTTTTAATGTATTATAAAGTATTTCACTTGTTTCGTAAAATAACTTTTAAAGTAAACAGTTTGTTCGGGATTACTCCTACCACCGGTGCAATCCAGAACATAGGTACATTTTTAAAACATCTCACCGATTTGTTGAAAATGATACTTTTGACTTTCCTCTGCACTTTCATAAAGAGCAAAAGCCTTTCGGCATCCCTTTCTTTTCGGCATCCGGGGTTTTTGGGGTATTTTTTAGACTTTCAATCAAGCAGCTACTGCATTGTCACTATTTATCCGAGGATCATGGTTCAAACCGCATTCTCTTCACAACGGAGGTGGCTTTCAAATGGTACTACTTGCATGCTCATATCTTATACCAGGAGAGGGAAAATTTCGGGGATTTTTTTTCATATTTTGGGCCCCTCTGGAACTACCCTGTGTGAACGTAGCGATCACAAAAATATCTGGTAAATAGTACTTGGTAGACTGAATTTGTGTGCGAAATTTCAAGTTTCTATCTTAAATACTAAGGGTGGGAGAAATGTTATCAACAATCCCCACAATGCCCCCAAATTACCGCAAAACACTATGATCTCAAGTAAAAACATTCCTGAGATATCTCTATTTATCCTGGGACTATAATCCGCCAATCATTGTATTCAGAATAGAACTGCCTTTCAGGTGGTACCATTCATATGTCCCCATTGTGTATCTAAGGCGGCAAAATCCCGAAAGAAGGAATTTTTTTGGCTTAATAACCCTTTTTTAAAATTTTAGCCCCTCTGGACCCCCCTGTCTTAAGCAGAAATTTGAGAAAAAAATTGTTAAATACTACTCGGTGGACTAAATGTTTGTGCACAAATTCAATTTTCTATGTGCAAAAATAAGCCCGCAAAAACATACCGAAAATATCCAATATTCCCCTATAAAGAAGTATATTTTGATAAAAATTCCCTGACACATCAATAATTACCCTAGGGTCATGTTTCGCCCATCACTCCCTTTATAATAGAACTGCCTTTCTGACGGTAGGACTGACGTGTCTCCATCATGTATCTAAGGCGGAAAAATCCCGAAATAAAGGATTTTGTTGGTATAAGTATCCCTTTTTCAACTTTTAGCCCCTCTGGACCCCCTCTGTTTTAATGCAGAGATCTGAAAAAATCTGATAAATACTACTAGGTGAGCTGAATGTTTATGCACAATTTTAATCTTCTAGGTGCAAAAGTAAGCCCGCCAAAAAAATATATACCGACAATGTCCCATATTCCCGTATATAGAAGGATATTTTGTAAAAAATCCCTGAGACATCCCTAATTACCCTAGGATTATAGTTTTCACATCATTCTCTTCAGAATGGAGCTGCCTTTCAGGCGGTACCATTCACATGTCTCCATCAAGTATCTAAGGCGGGAAAATCCCCAAGAAAGTGATTTTTTGGTAAAAATATCCCGTTTTTCAAATTTTGCCCCTCTGGATACCCCCTGTTTTAACGAAGAAATCTGAAAAAAAAATCTGGTAAATACTACTCGGTGGACTGAATGTTTGTGCAAAATTTGAATCTTCAACGTGCAAAAATAACCCCGCCAAAAAATAATGAACATAGGCTTAATAAAAGAAAATATATATTTTAGAATTATGACGTCATCCACTTTCATGTTTAGATATTTTTTCAACTTTTTCATTTCACATTGCACATAGTCCGTCAACCAATGGAATAAAACTAATGTGTACTAACACCTCTGCCAAATAGAGATCGTAACCCTCTAATGGCTAGTGTTAGAAATAGTATCCACATGCCAAGAAATGATGAGTAAAGAATTCCCTAAATCCCTAACCCTTTACTTTTACAAGAAAATCGTGAGAACCTAGGTAACAGGGAGATTCCTTTTCGACATATCCATGCAGTTATCCGTGGGAGTTTGTAGCGGTGGTTCAGTGTTAGAACGTTCACCTACGGTGTATGAGGTTTCTGATTCGATCTGGATCGCGACAAGGGAACTTCATGATGGGCAAACACTGTTCACGTGGGTTTTCTTGGAGTTAACAGTTTCCTCTTACTTTCTTCATTCCATCATTTCATATATTTCTCATCATCACCTAGCTGGTATAACTCTTTGACGTAAAGATTTTATTTTTATCTGTGGAAGGTGAAATCGTAAAGTCTTACGAATTCCAAGGTCATCTTTCCTAACGGTGAAGTTCATGAGAAAGATCTGTAAACCAAACTCTGTAGGCCTCATACCAGCACCTACATTATTCAGCTTCTTTTCAGTCCGATGGTGCTTTCTTCCAGTATTTGAGCACTTATTTAACCACGGAAGCCTGTGATATCTTAAATACTCCTTTTACAGAAAACAAAGGACACCAAGTGATTTTTGCGGGAACTGTATGCAAATTTCAAGGATCAGATGGTCTTTAAAAATAATTTCATCGCCAGTTTCACGGAGATCTCACAGAAATGTGCAACAAAATAAGTATAGTACTAAATTTAATATTAATAATATATAATAAACTTGTAAACTTGGGTTTCGAACTCCAAGTGGGCGTTACTGTCTTCGAGATTTTGCTACTCTAATTTAATGCCCCAAGCAATTATGAAGGGTATTATGTGTTTAATAAAGTAACAAAAGTGGTTAAAAAAGTAAAGTAGTATTAGTATATAGTGAACACGTATGAGAATAGTAAGTGCTACCAGCTCCCAAGACGTTGCAAAAGTTCATTTAAGTTATCCTTCTTAATACCACTCTCAAGAACAACAATGTCTTGACCTTCTTGTAAATGCTATTGAATTTATAGAATGGATCCAGTGTTCTGATTTGCCAATTATCAAATCGTTATTGACTTATTTTAACGGGAATGACTCTTACATATTTTAGTATGTGATTTATAATTATTTAATACACAACTGCAATTTATTTACAAATTCAGAAACTGCGGAAAGTTTGAGTTCTGAAATTGTCGTATATTTACCTGTTATCGTAAGGACATTATCTGGGATGAAGTTATTTTGTGCTGGAACGGGAAAAAAGGTTGTAGCCGAGAAAGTGGAAAGAGACCTGGTGGATAGAAAAAAACAGGGGGTGTATACTTAATAAATTGGACCAAAGGTATCAGCATTAATAAAGAATGGAGAAATATTATTGATAAATACAGAACAATCTATGTGAATTAAAGTATTAAATGATTGTTTGCTCCTTGTTGTTTCTTTCTGGTAGAATGTTATGTTTTCCCATTTCCACGCTTCTGATTGTCTGTTTGAACGGGCCAATGAGAGAGCAGATAGGGAGATGAATTATGTATATATACTTGAGTAGTTTTTTGTATCACTCACTGTACGCCTGATGAGGATCTTGGCTAGATATCGAAACGTCACATGTAAATGTGTTTTTATATTAAATAAGTGCAGTTTTCTTCAGCAGTGTGTTTATTTTTCTGATTTTATTTGCCAGACATATGATTATGATTGTTTTTTTTTATTTGTAGCGTTTTCCGTGTATGTTTTCACATCGATATGAAGACATAGTGAGCCAAATCTTTTACCATGGACTCCTGCTGCCAACTGGCCCTGAGTAAACACCTGATCTCGCTCTGTTCATTTTCTCTCGCACATGACAAATGGGTTTGTTGTTTCCAAAACAAATGGGAATCTGGTGCTTTTGCGTTTTTGCAGGCACACATGTATCATTGCTATGTTTTGATGATCAGAAGAAATATCAAAACCATCCGATACACATGATAGGAACCAGCGAACAGAGAGAGGCAAATATTATAGTAAACCAAGTATTACGCCTGGCACCATTATGGAGAATAAACATTTGATAATGTTATATAGATGCGCTTAAACCTATTCCACCTGTCCATATAATTACTTGGTCTCATGACAATACTTATAATATATGTCTAGATTTGTACTCTTTCTAAATAAAAGAGTAAACTCATTAAAAACAATAAATACTTCTGAAAAGAGTATATACACTATTAATTAAAATCTAAATTACCGTACAAAGGTTTAAACAATTTAATTTGTCATCATCAGACAATAACTCATCTCGCTCATTATGAACACCAACTGATGTCAATAAACAGGAAAGAAAACAATACTTCATACTTCTATAATTTGGTGAACATCTCTATGAAGTTGTTTTCCACAGAAGCATAATTTACTTATTTTTAATATAGCTGCTTGGCGTCACACCTGTGTTAAGTTTTGTTTCGTGCTAGGATGAAAGGGAGAAATTCAACCATTGTTTTGCGGTGTTCTTATATATATATATATATATATATATATATATATATATATATATATATATATATATATATATATATATATATATATATAATGATTATGTGGAATGATAAGATAGGTTTAACAAAGAGTGGCTTTCGGATCTACAATTTAACGAGTAGTTACAGTCAGTGTTGCGAATCGAGCCAAACTAAGATCTGTTAACATTGAGCTCTTTTGTGGTAAAAGTAAACTTTAGAAATGCACAAAAAACATAGAACTTCAGTCTAATGTAAATCAACTGCAAAATTTCCTGCCTATCGCTGCATCTTTCTGTGGCATGGAAAATGCTGTGCGCAGCAACAAGAATCGTGTTAAGGCAATATAACAAACAATATAATGTTTGTTAACAGAAAGTGCACATAATATTTTTAAATTTTGTTTTTGATATTATCATGAATAATTATAATTATATGCCTTTCATACCATGAGAATGAATTCAACTATACGTAATAGTTCCTCTAAAGTAATATTTTTCAAAATTATTTGTTGTTAGATATTGTAAATTTACGGTATCTATTTTAGTGATTGGAAAATTTTGCATGTAATCGGAAAATTTCATGGCTTTGGAAAGAAATTCGCAGTTACGAAATTTGCATCACTGTCTTCTGTAAGGATGCTGAGAAAAAATAATACTGGCGTATAACTTAAACCACAAAATGGATTTAATAGCCAAATTCGCGTCATTTTGTTGCGTTATCATTTTTTTTAAATAATTGTGTTTAGTATTAGATTAGAGTTTAGCGTCCCTTTCAGCATCGAGGTTATATGAGAAGTGAACTAACAAATTAACTTGTTTCCCAACGATAGTGGCATTTTTCTACAAGATAATGCACCATGTTACAAGGCCAGGAGTGTGATGGAGAGATTCGAGAAACACAGTGTGGAGTTCCAAGTGATATGCCCCACTCCCCCCTCCATCTCGCCGGATCTGTACTCAATGGAACACATCTGGGATATGACTGAGCGTGACGTCTGAGATTATCACCCCCTCCGCGGAATTTACGGAACTGAGTATATCTGTGTGTGCACATATTTGCCAAGTCTTTCCAACGACCTACTAAGGATCATTGCGTCAATGCCAAGAAGCGTTGCAGTTGATATCGGTGACAAAGGTGGACATACTGACAATTAAGTAGATAGTCATAATGTTCTGGCTGATGTGTGCGTATATTTTCACTCAAATATTTTGTCTTGACTCGAATTTCAAGACATCTCGTCTTGAATTCGATTCACGTTGAGACAGAAACTGTCGAGTCAAAACACGAGTCGGACAGAAACATATTTTCGAGATCAACATTTTCTTCAGACCAGCGAATTCCTAACATTATTGTTCATAATAAATTTGGTATCGGAGTTTGTTTCCGTTTTGTAGTTCATCTGTCATGCCATAGACACTTTACAACATCAGCTTAGTTGCCCATTAAACTTAGCTCTGGTTTCATTATCAAAAAAAAAAAAATAAAAAATAAATAAATAATAATCCTTAGATTTAGGAAACAACTAATTCTACTGTTCTCAGTACGTCATTAATGTAGTTTCATGATTATTAATTTTATTCCTGATTGATAATGTAATATTGCGGATTATTTCTCACACTACAGATATTACTTTAAATTCAAATTTAAATGTTAATGTGATTCTGTACGTACTTAACATTGTTACGCATGCAATCCTTTTGACATTAAAATTCATAAACAAAAGTCCGCTAATTTCCTTGTAGAAATTTATTATTGTGCTTATTGCGTCTGCTTTATTCTTCCTGACGTAATTTGCTGTTAAGAATACAATAAAGTAATTAAATGTGATAATGCGTTCGTAGATGCTAATAATACTAATAATAGAGAAATAAAGATGAATATGATAACATAACTTCAGTCAACACAGGAGACCAGACATGAAGTAACTAACTAACTTAAACCATTAAACAATTAGGAAATGCTAAATGTTATATGGTTTATTAATAAAATTTGCAATACATTTTAGGATGTATATCTAGTTAGAAATTTCTTTCGTTAAGTAATAAACGGCTACTATCAAGAAACTCACATGAATCTCAAACAAACCAATAATAACGATGCGATAATATTGGCGTTTAAGGAAAAAAGTCCAAATGTTAAACTTATGTAGCAGGAATGTAGGGGGGCGTATACTACATATTTTATAGTAATGAAATATTTCCCTCAAAATTTATAACGAATGAGCTTATGCAGGCTTTACGTATAAGCTTTAAATTTGGAAACAGATGAGTTAAAACATTACAGCACCCAGTAGCGGTTCGTGGTATGTACGAGCACCGGTTGCAATGTTGCAATATCAAAGGTATCTTGGAACGCACAAGTGTTCCCCCTCCCCCAGCATTGTTGAGTCTTATCCAAAAAAAAAATCAGGAAGTATGAAGAGTAAGGTCTTTTAAGCTCTATTTGTATATTATTGATTAAATTATTTTTCTAATACTGATTTAATATATAAGCTATTTCTTTTTTTCAAGCAACCACTATCAATGTACGTTTATACATTATTTATATACAAAACCTCTACACTCATGTTATTGAACAAGAGATAAATCGAATATAGTATATAGCAAGTGCTGTAAGCTATAAATGATGGTGGTAATCCGAAAAGAAGAAAACAAGCAAGAAAATTGCATACACGCAGTTAAACAAAATTATTTAATTATATGAACTATGCATTAGTTTAGAATGGAAGATATTTCTTCGTCCTTTTGGGCTTCAAATTTTTCTATGACTTCATTGAAATCTGAAATGCTGCTCGCCAAGTTTTTTCTGAATAGAAAGCATCGGTATCGCAAATATTTTCCGCTTATTTTCTTTAGGATCCAGAAAAACCTCTCTTCTCCGAAAATATGCATTTTGATAGCATTTCTTTGTATAAATATACAGTACAAAAAGTCCATTTTCAGAAACCACGTATCTTTGTCTGCTATTCTAGTATAAAGAAGCATGAAACCAAAGATGTTTTTCTTCGAAAATAAAAAAAGTTTAACATTCCAGCAAATTAGGCTAAAGAAGACCGACGAGTATTCGAAGTGAATGATTTGATATTAATTTTTTATGCTCTTCGCCAGAAATCGAACACAAGTTCATGTGCACAAAAGACACAGAGCTAGGAATTAGACCAGTAATAAGACATTTTCTTCTTCGAGAATCGATTGATCCCCCCCCCCAGAATAGGATTTTTTATTATAAATAAAACTTTTAACCTTTGTATTATAAATGTTAAATAAAATCTATTGACTTCGAATTACCGCCCGCAAACTTTCAGCCTTGATCCGTCCCAGCTACCACGATACTTATATTTGTTCTTTGTGAGTTTGTGTTTTGTGAATAACTTCTTTCTTCCAAGCGTCTGTATCTCCCTCATCCTATCAATTGAGTCAAACGCAGCTAAGCGAAGGAATTCGTAACTATTACAGAAGATGGCCAGTTGCGGAACAACGTGCAGCTGCAAGCGAGCAATACGAGCAATAAGAGCCATATGACTAATTACTTTATTTTCATTTATTATCATTTACTTCTAGATTTTAAATAATATGGAGGTTAAAAATTTGAAATACGTTGCTGTACTTATATAAATAATCATAATGTGAACTTAAATTCTCATTCCTATTTGCACTAGAAAGTAGGAAATTACTAATTTTAAAATGATGAAAAGGAACCAGTATGTAAAGTAATGTAGAAATTCTGTAGAGGTGAAGTACTATCAATACATTCCGAACAACCGTTAGTAATAGATGTCGGTCTGTCTCCTGTCATTGACTCGAATTTCGCTCCCTGAGTAAAAATCAGATATTGAATATAGACACCTCTGTAGTTGTTAATACAGACACTTTTATAATGCATGTTTACATATTAAAATTAGGGTTGCTTGTTTCATAATATCTGTATTTCTGAACCTATGTTAGTTAGGATTTGTTTGCTTCCTTTTACGTGTGTATTCATGTACCAACCGTTGTTGGCGAATTTTTGTAACACCGTGTATATTGTTCGAAATAGTCTGTCTTGTTAAATTAGAGATTTAATAGTGAACAGTAACAACACGGAAACAAAGCACAGTCTTCCTCAAATCAACATTCTGTATATATGCTATCTGATACATTGGCAACCTTACGATTTTTCCCACAGACTTTGCATGTTTACTGGCAGTAACAAATCTAATTTGTTTATAACATTCAACATTTTAATATGTTTATAACATCAGTAGAAGAGGCAAGTTTAGAAAATCCATTTACATATAAATTTTAACTGTTTAGCGGTGTAAAACTATTTGCACATTCTATACCAAATGTTTTCCGTACATATTTACTCGCAAAAAATATAAGCGAATATACATTTATGCGTACATTATAAATATAACAAAGTAACATAATACTGTTCAGAACATTCATTTTAGAGTATACTCTGGCGGTAACACTAATACATATACTGTGATTTAAAAAAACGAATTTTATTTTGAAATCATAATATAGTAATAGAATTCAATTTTCTGTGTTTGTATATAAATTTCCGAAATATTCCTATTTTGGGGAATCTTACACGGCTGAGAATATTCCCAGAAATATACTCCCGGGAATTTGCCCATCACTAGACTTCCACCATATCACTGGCGCAAATCCTGAGGGAATGAGGGGGACAAGTCCTTTCCAATCTTTGAACTGGAGTGACTGTCCCCCAATAATCCTATTTGAAATGTGCTTTTGGGGAGAAAAGTGATGATTTGTGCGCGATTGGCACAAAGGAAAGTGAGATGAAATTTATGTCACCCCAGAATACGCCTCAAATCTACCCGTCTCCCAATGTTGAAGACAACTCTGCTCCCCTGATACTCTACAGTGTTGCTTTTCAAACTGCATAAATATTTTGAACATTGGTTTAAAAAAATGATTATGGGAAGAATCTTAATCGTCCCCCCAATGTTCAAGACAAATTTACGCCGCTGCACCCCACTTAACCCAAATGGGCGGAGACGGATTCCTACATACTTACTCAATCATGTAAAATGTAAGAGCTCGATACAAAAGGGTAAATCCTGATGAAGAAGGGAATCCCCGATTGATCAAACAGGAGAAAAAATAATACTATTTTTTCAAAGATAAACATGGAATATCATTCCCAAGCAACAAGTATGTTTCTCTAAATTTTTCGAAATAAGATAGGCAGAAGGCTCGTCTTTCGTTTACTTGCAGTAGAGGTGTAGATTTAGAAAAATCCAGATCTGCAAGAAACAATGAACCTTATGCAGAATCATTCAGACTGGTGATTAGTGCATACTAAAGAGTTCGACGAACATATGTTTTCTGCAGCAGTCAGGCCTTTAGTATGACATTAATCATACTTTAAAACGACTGTGCATAAGACAGATTATATCTAACAACGCTGACGATGACTAAAATAGGAGTTATAATCTCCTCTCTATGCTCCTGCACGGTAACCAACACCTTTCTTTCACAAGATCTACTTGTAAGATAAGCCAACTCCAAAACAAAAATTAAAAAAAAAACAGGTAGACGAGAATTATAGTTCGTTAAAATTTGTTATTAATACAAAATAATTCTCTCAAGCGAAATATAGACAGAAATAATGAGACAATTTCTTAACATAAAAGGAACTAGAGTTCAACTAGATAGGATCTTCGAAAGACCTAATTTCTCAACTAGCAACTTTTTTACAACTAAATTGCTTTCTAAAAGAACCAGATTTAGTTGGAAAACAACTAACGTGGCTGAACATACTATATTTACTCCGAGTAAAGAGAGTAGATAACCAATATATTTACGCAAAAAAACTTCGAAATAACTGAGTGATATAATAAACGATAGACAAACTCTAAAAAGTGGTAAAAGAAGTAACTAAGAATTGCTAACTTCGGCAGTAATGACAACTAGGTCAATAACTTGAATTTATTTAACTTCTAGCTTCAGAAATTATACTTATAAAATATTGAAATGTTCAATTGTACTCTATTGCCATCTATACAAATAAAAGAATTCTTCACGTCCTGTGTGTTTTGTCCTAGGCTCAATGTCAGTTAACGCCAAATAGGTTTTGTGATGGCTTATACTGTGTGTGTTTATGTGTTTTCTTGAGATTATCCCGTTCCTCCTACTTTCTTGCTTCGACCTTCTCATTCATTAACATCATCACCATCTACTTTAGACTACACTGTATAACCAGGATACATAAAACGGAAAGATTTCATTTTATTATTATTATTTGAACTATGAGGAAGAAATTCCAAAGGACAACATTTTGGTGCTAATGTCTTAGAATATAACCAAACGATATCCACAATTTAGTTATTAAAATACACTTTCATCAAGCGTTCTATTAGGACGCTAACAACGTAAACAGTATAGTAGATACACTATATTCCAAAATTGAAGACCACAGAGGAAAAATGATGTAAGTCAATAGATGGTAGAAAATGAGTTAACAGGAGAATTATGTATCCTGAAAGATGTAATCTGCATGGATTAAATCCCATTATTTCAAGCCAGTCTCCACAACGGAAATTGCTGCAGAGAGGATGAGCAACGATGAAAGTTTTTCTCTGAGGTACAGCTTTTCACAGGTGATTAGATTCAGAGAACTTCAACTTAGTTCCTACGTTAGTTGTGTATACGAAGAACATTGTTATATTGGGATTATATTAGAACTTGACGACTACAGCAACGATGTATGGATCAAATTTATGCATCCTCATTGGCTTTCAAGGAGGTTGTACTGGGCAGAGGATAAAAACCGCGACAGAGAAGACAAGTGCTGGGTTCCACTTGCGAATATTCTATGTGCGATAGAAGTTCCTGACGTTATCACGCAGTTCGAAAGGCTGCAATGCAAACTCACTGCAAAGAGTGTTAAGGACATTCAAGCAACATGGACTAAACGAAATTAAATGTACTCTCAGCATAACTCAAAGTTAAGTATTTCAAGTTAGGTACTTCATGTAGGATTGTTTGACGTTCTATTCACTTCAACTTACGTACACATAGGATGTTGTGAGAAATTACTAAACATACAGTTAAGAATCAGCCGCCATCTTGAAACTTAAAGTGTATCTTCTGAAGGTGTTATATTTAAATATTAATGTGAATACATATTTTCCTCCGCAGAAGTTATATGCCTCTTCTTGGATTTGTAGTGTAGATATAAGGAAACAATTACTTACATGCTGACGTTTGCAGAGGCCGCCATCTTGGATCCTACGGGAGTTTTCTTGTCGGATTCCGTTCTAAAATAACTTAGGTAAGTATGCTTTCTCAAGCGGTATGCTTTTTTGATAAATACAGTGAACATTTCTTTTAGAATTTACAGTACATAGATCCCAAAACAATAATTTAGGAAAGGTCGCCATCTTGAATTATCAATGTCTTTGTGGTCTGATGATTTTGTATTCATAGCGTTCGTATGAATATTTACGTGGCCTCTGTATTGTTACATGGCCCTACGTCAATTTTTATTTGTGTGACGCAAAACTAGCTACCATGTGCCGCCATTTTGCAATGCCGCCATCTTGGTTTTAAGGTATATTTTCATGGGGCGTCGTACTAAAATAGTTTCTGTTGGAAACTACTATCCCAGTTACCAAGTGCCGTGCTTCTTTTACGAAATGCAATATTTTGTAACATCTATGGTGTATTGCCCGTACTCTCAAACCTAAGGTCATAAATTGACTTAGGCGCTCTGTAGGCTGTTACAAGCCAAAACCCACGGATATATTTATTCTCCTAATAGAGCATTATGTACTCCCTTAACTGGTATTTACTCATTGAATTCCCTACTTAGAGAAAAAAGTTATGCGTAATTTAATAAGTACCTTCGAAAAATTCTATTCCGCCATTTTGAAACTAAATTTCATGGTTTGGAAATATTATTATGCCGTTTTGGACCTGATTTGTAAAATCCTCATGCAATTTCCATTTAGTCTGATGAATTTGAATACATTTGGGTCAAACGTGGCCTTATAGTGCTCAGTTGAAATTCCGAGTGACATGCCGTTCATTTATCGCAGCATACACAAAATCGTCGGGCAGAGTTCTCTTTCGAAGGCTGTCAAAACCAAACAGGAGCTAATATGGGCAAAATAAAAAATACGGGTTCTTATATTTGTCTAAAGATACTGTATACCAAATTTTATTGCAATCGGAAATGGTCGGGTGTAAAATTGAATTTTCGCTGTACGATTTGGCGTGGATTAGCCCGTGTGAAAAGGTTTCCTCCCCTGAAAGTAGTGTTCTCCTAGAACAGCCTGCTGCTTACACCCCTGATTATCCTGTAATAAAAGTTGAGTTCTATTTCCAAATAGAAGAAAAAACCACCGAAAATTAGATGCGGGACTCATCTCTCGTTTTACTGATTGTTTTATATTGAAATATTTAAAAGCGTGTATCATAACAACCAGTTGACATAAAAAAGATGTAGTTTTCACATATGTGTTCGTAATTCTTTTCTCTACTTCGTAAAGTGAGCAATTGATGTGCTAATACAATATTTCTAATACGGGCCTCTGGTATTGTCAACATTTGCAGTAGCGTGAGAAATAAGCGTAGAGAACTGCTTATCGCGAATTGTCAACACCGCTGAAAGCAAATTGGACGCCGCGTGAAGCGAACTCAAGGCCATGCCACTTGCCATTTGAAATACACAATAGTGCTAAACATTTTACCTACAAGGGAAAAAAGGAAGCAATTCAATGGAAAACAAGGCAATTGTGTAAAGTAATAAAAAAACTGACTTGATCCTTTTTCCTCTGTAGTCTTCATGTAAGTTAAGAGCAGTAATATGTAGCATCAAAGGTGTAGTCTGCATGGACTAAATCTCATAGAAAGAAGAAGGTTAGTAAATAAGAAATTTAATGCTAAAAATTTCGCATACAAGGGAAGGAGGAGGTAAGTCAATAAATGATAGAAAATGTGCTAACAGCAGAATTATGTAGCCTGAGAGGTTGCATGGACTAAATCCCACAGTAAGGAAAAGGATAGTAATTAAGAAATTTAATACTAAGAATTTCGCCTAAAAGCGAAGACGAAGGTTAGTCAATGGAAAACAAGACAATTGTGTAAAGTTATAAAAAGCTGACTTGATCCTTTTTCCTCTGTACTCTTCATATAAGTTAAGAGCAGAATTATATAGCCTCAAATTTGTAGTTTGCATGGAGTAAAGCCGACAGTAAGAAAAAGGTTAGTAACTAGGAAATTTGATGCTAAAGATTTCTCTTACAAGGGAAGAAGGAGGAAAACAGGGCAATTGGGTAAAATTATAAGAACTGAATTGCCTCCTTTCTTCCCCTGTAGTCTTCAATTATAAATTCATAAAGGGTTATTTTTGTTGAAGTATAATATTGTCCTATGACGAAACATATATAATAATAGAAATAACAGATCACGCTGAAGATAATACAGTGGTTAAAGGTAAATCCTCAATTATAGTTCATGAAGCAGTTTTCCGTGAGCTAAGTAGTACATCAGTCGTCGCCAGTATTAACTTATCTTCTTTATTATCCTGCATTAGGTTGCTCTTTAATTGTATAGTGTATGAAACAGTGTCTATATCGGAGTTTTAGGGCACCATTGGCTCCAATGAAGATACTGGAGGGGGTCAATTTCTTATTGAAAACCACTCAATCGGACTATAACTAAATAATAATTATGATTTTAAAAAGCGCTGAGTTGAATACATTTTCGTCTACACGGCAAGTTATTTTGTTTTTTCACAACCAATTTGAGTGTACCTTTCAGAATATTTTCCGCTGGGGCGACGAGGTATAAAATTCGTAAGAATTACGTGAATCACGTTTTGGGCAGGATTGGCTCCTCTTAGTTTTTGGATATAAAATTAAGTAGAAGGTATCTTCTGTTGTTGCCTTCTTCCGGGAACTTTCACGAGGATTCTCGTAACAATGTCATAGTTTAGTCAAGATTGTACATGTCAGCTAGCCCACAAATTGACGTTGCGCAATGCCAAAGGTGTTGATTGGTGATACTTATACTTCTCTGTTCTTTTCTTCTGACCGGGCCAACAGTAAAGACATTAGCATGCCATCTGATCCTGTAATTGGCAGGGATAGCCGTTAATTAATCGAAATTGTTTGTACTTATTTAAACTACTCATTTCTTTATTTGGAAAATAAAATACGATTGAACATTAAATTTTCCGAAAAAAGCCAAACATTTCTTTTAGAAATTTATATTTAGTTTCGGCTTTTCAATCTAGCCACTGGCTGGGATTAAACAATATCAAGAATAGGTTGAAATGCCTCCTCAAACTAAACAAAAGATTACTGTATTTCATAATCCCTGTCATAAAATTATAAGTCATTTTGAAAGAACATTGTGCAAATTATTTGCGGTTTTAAGACGATTCTCGCTGCATTAAGCTTAACGAGTAACGGAAATGGTTGTATTCACTCCTCAAAACTTAAAGACATGGACCCAAATGAAGTTTGTAATCAAATATCTGGTTTTGGGTGTAATATGCTTCTGAAGAATTCAATACATCCCGCTTCTTTGGTGAATAATTACCAAGAATTAGGAACTTAATTCATCTTCCACACCTAGATTCAGAAAATATATACCGCAATGCTTTCCAATAATAGTCCAACTATGATATAATATTGCTCAAATATTTTATTAGGCATTCCCACCATATCTATTGCTTGTAGTAGAAATGAGCCAAATAATTAGTAAATGTATCAAGTATCTTTAATTTAAAATATACGATTCTTTAAAACATTACTTAGAGTTTTGAAGTAATGAAATTGATCATACATATGATGATGAAAACATGTAATTAAAAATGAAAGACTTTGCTGATTTCTTCAGTGTTACCCAATCTTAAGGGGCAAGTTAAACCTGGTTTTGGTCTACGTTGTCTTGACTCAGGGTCCTATAATCTCTTAGCTGTTGTTATTTCAAGTACAAAACAAATAATGATAAATTGTTTTGTAATCATGGTTTCTTATCCTATCTAACAATATATTAACTGATGAAGCTTGCTTTTATTCTAAGAATATGAACATAATACAAACAGGAAAAAATCTTGCCGTTTTCGACGTTCCATTAATCATGAGATCACAGATAGGGAACATACCTTCAAAGCGATGAGTAGTTGCCTTACCATCGACCTTCAGAAATACAGGTATGTTGCGTACACGCAGTTGCCATACATAGCTCGTCCAGTGCTCAGGAGAAGTGGAGGTATTGAAGCAGCATTCTTGCTAGTGTTTGTTTCATTACTTTTCAGTGGGTCTTTCACGTGCTGCCTCGATTCGCCGCATGTCCCAGGAATTTGGCAGAAGGCTTTAAATAAAGGCACAGCCAAAAATTTGTTGCAAGAATTCCGTTCATTATATGTTTGTTTTTAGTATAATCATTGCAACGGACGATCAAATATGTTGAATGGCCAGAAGCAGAAAGCAGCTATCGAGGAAACCAACGGTCTAACGTTGAACTTGACAAAATCCTGTATGTTCCCACTGAAAATTCATACGTCATATGCATGGGATATGGATCATAAAAGTTAAGCAAGTGAGTAGCCCGCATAATTTCCACATTCAACAAATAACAGTGAGTCACATCTGCTTATTCTTGCTCATTCGGCACATGAACACACTAAATTTTGATAATTTGCTGACTGCTGCCGAAAATTTGATCATCCATTAGAATCCCAAGTGAACCAGATCTTACGCCAACATATTACCACCTGTTACAGTTCCTCGACAATCACCTCCGTGCGCGATCCTTCGCAAATGAGTGAAACCCGTGGAACGTATTCAATACTGTGTTTTGTATTCACAACCAGTGAGTTTTATCGGGAGGGCATTATGGAGACACAGGAACATTGGTAAAAATGTTGGATAGTGGTGTGGATTTTCAGATGATCATTACCAATAGATTAAAATATCTAACACACTTTAATTCACAAAAGAAAGGTTTATATTTCTGTGCTAGTTTATATTCAACTGTCTTCTCGATTCATCTGTAGTTCAACAGCAAGTACAAGTCTTCTCTTCTTAAAGCACAATATACAGGGATTGGACAAAATATCTAAAACGTTTCCAGAAGTTTGAAAATCATACCTAGTATGGTGTGAGGCCTCCTTTTGCGTCCAAAAAAGCTTGGATCCGACGTGGAATGGACGTATACAGCCTCTGATTCGTTGTGTGTTGAATTTTGTACCATTGTTCCTTTAAAACACGCTCCAGTTCCTTAAGGGATGCTGGTGGAGGGTAACTAGACCGACCTAACTCAGACCACAATGGATCAATTTTGTTCAGATCTGGTGATTGGGGGACCCAGGGGAAGTGTGATAGCTCATGGTCATGCTCCCCAAACCATGATTTCACCCTTTTGCAGCGTGACAGGGTGAGAAATCATCTTGGTAGATGCCATCACCATCAATAAACAATATTTGGGCCATGGGTAGAACCTTGTCCCCCCAAGTGGCCTCATACGCCTTAGCATTCATCATTCAATGCAGGGCTATGAGTGGACCTGCGGAATACCCCGATATCACTGCCCATACTGTAACAGAACCACCCCCATGCTTTACAGTTGGGAGCAGGCAGTCTGTATCATAGGCCTGCAACGGTGTTCTCCATACGTAAACACCACCGGTTTTTGGAAACAATATGAAGGTCGATACATCGGACCACATTACGTGTTTTCACTGCTCATGAGTCCACGTCTTGTGGTCCTTGCACCAGTGGATACTCCTCTTCGCATTTACTGCTGTGACCAGAGGTTTGGTTATAGCAGCCCTGATATGAGTTTTCACTTTATAAAGTTCTCCTCACACTGTTTTCGATAGGACCGGGTTTTGTAGGCCAGAATTGAGTTCAGACGTAATTTTCTTTGCAGTAGTCTTCATTTTAGATGCTACAATGAGTTTTAATGCCCTCCGGTCCCTATCTGACAGGATTGTCTTTCGACCACTGTCGTGCTTTGCAGATCTCGTTTGCTCATGAATTGTGTATGCCGTAGTGACATTGGACACAGTGCCTTTCGATATCCTCACAATGTCCATCACTGATGCCACTGAAGCTCCAACCAGACGGGCACTAACGTTCATGCCTCTTTAGAAGTCTGTGAGGTCGCCTATTTTACCTCACCACTTTCACACCATGACACTCACAGGTGAACGAGTTACTGCTGTCGGAAGAAGAAGGTCCACATGACACATGGAAATAAAATAAGATCGGCAACCGCAACACCCGTTGTACAGTGGAGGGCTAAATTTACGTGTCCTGTATGAAGTGTTTTTAAATTTGTTTGTCTACCCCTGTAAGTATTAGTATAAATTATTATGTTCGTACTACAAAGAAAGAACTTAAGGAGAAGAGATACGACTTCAAAAGGAAATTAACACCCTTCCAGTTGCTTTACATCGTATAAAAATTCAAAATGTTTCCACCAGAGGTAAATTTATATGCGTCTGCCCCTGAAATTTGAGGATGTAAACAAAACCTTAATTTGAATCTCCTTCCCTAAGTGTGACGTTCATAAGAATGATCGGGTATCCCCAGTTGTATACGCTGCATACAAGTATCTATATTTTCGAGATTAGTTTCAGTGTTATGTTCCTTTCTTATATTATCCAACCTGTTATTTAACACCGAAGGTCAGTGATATCGTCAAGGCTCACTATACGGAATATAGATTTCACCAAGCTATCTTTGCGAGAAAGTAAAATAAATTATAGGGTTCAAATGATCCTAGAAAAGCATTTTGTGGCAAATTTCATGGCCTTTTCAAACCTTTTCGCCCAGAAATATATATCGAACTCCTACTGAAACTCACATTAACTTTTATAGGAAGCAGATTTTAGGACTTCGTATCTGAACACTGCACCGCACATATCTATCATTTTCGACCAATTGCCTTTCTAACATTGAGTAGAACATTTTTAGCGAAGTCCTATCTTTGGCTGAGCATTGGTTTGAAATTTAACCTTACACAATGATCAGACTGGTTTAAACTATACTAAATCTCTGTATTTACTTAGCATTAAGTAGTGTATCGGAAGGTATTAATTGGTGTCACAGAACTAGTTCTACGCAGTTTAACAGTATTAGCTGTTGATACCACAGGTTGTCGGTTGCATTATATGTTTGAACTGCATGCAAATCATGGTAATTTTCATGGTAATCATGGTAATCATGGTAAGCCAAAATTTGTAAAATAAAAGCTAATGGCGATTCACAATGCAAACAAATGTACGTCGAGGTACTGTAAACGTTGTTCTTTCTCTTTTAGTACGCATAGCCTGATTCTCGTTTCTTTTCTTTTAACATTGGTTCACGAGATTTATGGTTCAAGATTGCTGTGAGAACCTTAAAGTTACACATTAATGATATATGCTCTTTTCTGTTTGCTGTTTACAAAAACTTTCACATGTTGAATCCCTCATCTTGAATATTGAGTGCATTTTAAGCGCTTTTTCGAAACAAAACAAAAGTCACGGCTACGGTGTTTAAACCTAATTGGCCAATCTGCGTATTTGTCTTGCTATTTTTTAGTTATAGCATGAGCATTTTAACGGCTACATGACAACAGTACACAGCAGACAATACAAACAACTTCAATGTAAGATGCACATAGTCTCCCTTCATGTAAGTCATGCTGCCAATTCATACCTATTAATGACAAGGTATGTATAAATTTTAGTAGCTCTTGTTTTTTATACAAAGAGTGTTCAAAAAGATTTGCAAGGTGGTATCTATTTTGTTTCTATTTTTTGGAGGAGGAGAATGAAATTTTTTGTGAACAAGCTATAAGTTCGTACTTCGAACATTTAGCTATACGTTGGTCTATAAAAGTGTTTTCTTTTATTTGCAGGAGCCATAATCGACCGTGAGGTAGATGTGAGGTTGCGACAACGGTCGGTGATGGAGTTCCTCTTCAATACCGCGTTGACTCTGCCACATCGATTCACAAGAAGCGTCTCTTTGTTTATGGGAGGACACATTGGATTGCAGCAGTATCCAGCGGGGGCAGCAGAGGCTTAGAAAGGTGGTTTCTCTCTACTGGACAATTCACTATGCGGTAGACCATCAAGGGTAGTGAGTGATGTGATAAGGAGACCATTAATCAAATCATGCAAGGACAAGTTCCATGATTAACAAGAATGGTTACTGTTTGTTATTGGAAAAGTCGCGACATGCCATCAAGACCGACAAAACACAGCTTCAGGGCAATCTCATCAGACTACACCATGACAATGCCAAACCCCATATAGGCCTTGTGACGCAGGAGAAAATCACGAAAATGGGTTGGAAAATTTTTCCTCATTCTCCCTACAGTCCGGACTTGGCTCTGTCTGATTTTCCCTCCTGGGTGGTCTGAAGACCCATCTGTGCGGTAACACATTTGATTGTGAGAAAGACCTTTTTTACTGTGTCAAGCGATGGTGTAAAATTCAATCCCCACAATTTTCCTAAAGTGCATTTTCATCATGGAAAGAACGTTGGACCAGATGCGTCATATCTGAAGGAGGCTACATTGGGTAGGCTCAGTGTATAGCTAAATGTTCCAAGTATGTTCGCAGAAAATTTCGTTCTTTTCCTGCAACAAATGAAAATAGAGACCACTACGAAAAACTTTCTGAACATCCTTCGTTCAACTATATCCTCTGCGAAAGAAACAATATAATCATATGAAAACAGACGGAAACTTTTGCGTAAAAATTGCTTGCTATCGGTGGATCACGCGACTATTTCCTTACCGTAAGGTTGTGGTAGTCTTGGTCTTGATGGTGGTAGCCATTCAAGGACAGAGACAGTCTCTGATGTCACATCGCGTGTACCCTACGCTCTGTTTATATTCCGAGTCCCTTTCCATTCTAGTTTTGTGAATATTAGTACGCTGCATTGATTTACTAAGTGCTATTCATATGTAACCATCGACTTGATTTATGTCATATCTTAAGGACCTATTTATTTATATTACATTTTCGCTTATCTCACTAAGTTACCTTTCCATCATATAATTATATAATCTCCTCCACTCGACACTTCTTATTTCCCAATGAGAATCTGGAAAAAATATGAACATACATTAATACCCAAATTTTGCCGCCTGCTATACTTTCTTTCTAGTACAGTATTGTTTACAATACATATCCGAACGGAAGACTACTGGTTAGAAATCGGATTTTTTCTGAGGTATCTGTGATACTCTATACCAGGGATGCAAATAACCACTCGCCCAATCGCCCGATGGAGTGGTTTATTGGAGCGGGCTAGTATTTAATATCATACTGAAGGTAAATAAATGATTGCTATTGTGGAATGTGGGCTAATAGCTTTTTTTCTTGGGTTCGTTAAATTTTGTTACTTATTTACATCCCTGCTCTAGACAGTCTGTAACACCGACTTGTTAGCAGTTCATGATACTTAACGATCTGATTTAATTATGAAAAATTATGCCCGTATCTAGAGAACGGCTATTTCTATTCTTTGTACTTTATTAATATTGTTTCCTGATTGTTAATTTTATACCCTATTGAAAATAAATCTATATCTAGAGTATGGAACGTACCTTGTGTATTACGTTACATACTATAGATATTCTTTATAATACATATTTCAATGGTAATCTGATTTGCAGGTTCACCAACCATAATGCAAACTTTTTCACTTTCACCCGTAATCAAATGTGTGCTAATTTTGTTGTTTCATTATATTAAAGTGTTCATTTTGTTTTGTTTATTTTCCTTATGTAATTTGCTGATTAGAATATAATAAAATATTTAAACAATATTTGAGGGTTCACATGTGGTGATTTTGTGCTTAGTTCGATCCCAGCACTCGCCAAATAAATCTTGAAGTTGACAGACACTGACTGTGTGGATTTTCTAGGGGCACATTTCTTTCATCACCACTTCATACGTTTCCCCATTATTATCAATCCCATCATCAAACCCCCCTATGCTAGAGTATATATTCGTGGATTGCTATATACAGTATATAGAATTGTTTATTTGATTAAAACTATTACAATATATCCAGAAATACTGATTTTTAAACCAGGACCTTCATTTAGGTGGCCGGAGGGGGCAGTTGCCCGCCTAAGAGATTGAGGGATACATATATACTTTAATCAATTGTCTACTAATATACTAGCACAAAACGTGAAAGTCCTATGTCAGTGGTCCTCTTACCCCTATCAAGTGAAAGCTGATTTTTTTAGGGTTAAGCCGGTCAAAGAGTGACGCCCTTTCTTCGGGACGAGGATTATAAGTATGGGGAATTTGCTTTATTTATAGGGGGCATTTAGGGTTTGGAGCATTATTTTATTTTATTTCATTCTTATTTGTGGGCATCTCTGGCATTGAGGGTTTGGAGCATTATTTTATTTTATTTTATTTCATTCTTTTTTTTTTTTTTTTTTTTTTTACGAAAGATGAGGTGAAGTGCAGGTAGACGTCACAAACACGAGGGTAAGGTTAGTATGGACGAGTGAATGGTTATCTTCTGCCCTGGGGCGTCACAGGGCTGATGAAGACAGATGAAGCCCGCTGCTAGCAACATTGATGGAACACTAGTCCAGAGATGGATAAATACATGGACTAAGATGAGGTGGATGATACATGGCAAAGTCGGCCTTTTGAGGGTCATCGTCTTCTAGAGTGTTATGGTATAAAATGAGAAGATGTTGGAGAAGAGTGGCTTGGTGACGTGGGGGCGTATCATGTATGATATCCTGTTGAAAGGTGTCAAGGAATATCGGATTTCCTTCTGCAATGACTTTTATAATATATTTTGAAAGCTGAAAGCTGTCTCTTTTAAACGATATGAGACATTAATTAACTGTGAAACAAAAAAAAATAATAATAATGAGTACAACATGCTTGAAATGAAATATATAACTAACATATTTCAAAACATTGTTAAGAAATTATATACTTTAAATAAATTGTTAAAAATTGCAAAATACTTTAGGAGCTATATCGATAATTAAGAAACGGTTTCGACAGTAAATTAGCGACATGTAATAGAGGAAATCAGAAAATTCTCCAGCGAACATTGATGATAATTCTATAAAACTATTGTTGTTTAAGAAAAATGTGCGAGTCCAGGGATATAGTGTAGTGTATATATATTAGTACAAAGCGTGTACTAACATAATATTTTTGTAAATTTTAGCGTGCAATTCTCTCAAATTTAAAAGGAATAGGCGTATAAGCTATGTAGGTATTAGATATATATTTGAACACATGTGGCTTCTAGGTATTACAGCATTGCCTACACCAGTCGAGAGATTTCAATACGCTTAAAAAATAATATGATTAAAAACTAATCCCCATACGCCATTTTCGATAAAAGAAAAAAGGATATTTTTGGTAAACCTATTAATTGGTGATGTATGTTAACTGCCCCATACGTTAAGATGAATCTAAGACTAAAGTGTAGCAGTAAGTGTGACGTCGACTAAAAAGACATTCGATTTAACAAGATGTTTAATAAGATAAATTAAAATTCACTCTTAAATTCTCAACTTTTTAAAACCAAGGTATTGTCCAAAAATAAGACATATATTTGTTGACATACCATATCGAAATGAAAAAAAAGACAGGCATATTTGAGAACAAATTCTCATATGTCCTCACTCTCTTTTATTTAAGAAACAAATAGTGAAAAGATTTTAATTAATTGAAAGTATTTTCTGTTTTTGTCAACGTGATAAAATTGATACTCCTTAATATATTGGGAATGATTATTCATTTAAATACAGTATAGAAACAATACGCAATATTTCGAGTAGGTAGAGTGCAGGCCCATATTCAGGGAGGTCTAGGGGAGCCGAACCCCCAATTTTTGCTAGCCCCTCTAAAATGTTCATGGAAGGCTTGCAAATGAACTATAAGATGATGATGAACTACAATATGGTTGGATCCGGCCACAATCTACATCTTTGGGCTGGCTACGGGACTAGTAGAGTATTGCATGAAAAAATGAAAGTGTTTTCCGTAATTAGCTTGGTCTAAAGTATTCGTTAGCAGGGATGCAAATAAGTACTCTCCCACTCGCCCGGGCGAGTTTTTCATCGCTATCGGTGAGTTTTTAATATCACTATAAAAATGGCAAAACTAAGTAAATGATTCCTAACATGGGATGTGGCTTAGTAGATTTTTTCATGGGCTATTTAAATGTTACTTATTTGTATCCTTACGTTAATAAAATAAAAATCAATAGAAATGTCCTTTTCATGTACGTACGCTACAGATTATCTCGAATGACGCTTCATATGTCCATGCAATTAATTTCTAGATGTATTTGGCAATTTTATTTCGAATGAGATACAACTCACAGAACTCAACACTGTGATCCAGGTTACGTTCGCGGAGTACCTACAGAAGCTTTGTCCGATAGGGTTTCACCTTCAAATCCTTGAACATGTTTCTTAAACAGGTACGTGTCAATGCTAGGTCAAGTGCTCTCCTTCCCGTAGACTTCTTCGGGTTAGGTACACAACATTGAGCAAAAAGCTAAGTGTTTCCTTTGCGATACATTATACACACAAACTCTAGCTTCAAATTGTTGGCTTAGATTTCTGATGGCTTGACATGATTGTGGCTCCATTATTACAAATTTTCTTCTTACGTTTGCCTTTCTCACGTTTGTATTTTTGCTGAGTTTCCACCAAGGTAGCAGAACGATAACACGCTGTTCCTTTGTTAATTTGTGATTTATCTAAACTTCTGTAATAGTAGAAAAACAATTCATTCGCAAACGCGTCTTTAAAACTATACATGTAAGATACATTTTTAACACTTCCGGACACCATAATGTCAGTTCTAGTAAACGAAAATGTTCGGTTGTTTCCTTTCCTTAGGTATGGTACGTTGTATTGCATAACTTTGACCGTAGATGGTACTGTTGCCAGAGTATTTTCTTATTTCGCATGTTCTTTACCGAGTTAATATAAAGTGTCAATCTTTTGAAAATATTGTCAGATTAATAACTTTAATTCTGACACACTATAACCTCTTAATTCAATATAATTTTAGTTACTGACTATTCAGAAGGTAGTTTCTCCCGCAACAACATAACTTCTTCAAAGCATTGTTACGTTCTAAATTGTAAGTGTTTGGTACAAATATTACTCTTACTACCTCAAAATTGTACTTTGTTAAATATCACCATAGAGTCAATTTTATTCTTGTTATAGTGAAAATAATAATATCGAGGATATGGAATTCTACTTTAGAGTCTTGGCTCAGAGTAACTATAAGAGTAACAAACATCTAATACGTTTAACAAGTCGTACGTCACATTTCTATTACGATGTCGGTATATTTATTTAATTATTTTGTTGTTTCGGAACTAGCGAGTGGTAAAGTCGATATAGTCACTCACATAACAGATTACGTTTATTATTAGCATAGTAGTAAACGATTTATTTTAATCAGTCTTGCACAAACTAAGGGAGGAGGTGGCATTTAACGCCTCTAGTTTTAATTATGCTTCCTGAAATTACTTAAACAATTTTGAGGGAAACCTTGTTACTAAAGAAACAATATGATCCTAGATTGCGGTAATGCGAATTTTTAACTTCGTTCTATCAAGAAACTGTAGTTGGATAAAACTTAATTTATTAAGGATGACAAGATAGTGAAAAATAAGTATTAACTTGGGAAGGATTTGTGGTCTGCTGATCCTAATTTGCAGTTTACTTACCAATAAATCTTCGTCGAATTTTACCCTCGACAATTTAGGGTTCTTCACATGCTTGATTGGATTACCGTTACAGACGAACTGAATGTAAAATTATTATGGGTAGCATTTCTATTTGTATTTTTTCCAACACTCTGGTTCGCTGTATATTAATTGTTACTTCTGAGAATTTGTAGTGCGATAACAAGACATTATTTATTGAGTTTAAAATTGTAGGAGTAGAATTTTATTACAATACAAATAGTCACATACGTGTAATTGCTAAAATTAAGGAAATAAGACATACTAACAAATAAACCAAAGAAGAGATATTTTCAAAAAGAATTTAGCATCCAATGATTACGCACCAAGATTAAGAAGGCAATGATGAAGAGATAGATTACGACGAGGGGGGGATGAAACTCAAGAAAACTGAGAAAACCAAACACGCAATCTTTGTTCACCACAAAACTCACTTAGTGCAGTCTAAGGTCGAACCAGAGACCTCGTACACTTTAGATGAACATCCCACCATTTAGTCACCGTTGCCAACTCCATACAAATACTGCCGACTGAGCATGTTTGAATGCCCCGACCTTAACAGGTTGACTTCCATGATTAATAATAATGGTACTCACATTACTTACCACGGTTGCCACGAGTACCAAATTTGGTACTCGCCACTTGCTTTCTTCCACGTGAGATTATATCGGTACTTAATTTCGTGTGTGTATCATGTATTTGAACAGAGTAAAAATCACCCTTTAAAAGGATTGTTTTAGCGTTCAAATATCTTTAAGAAAGTTATTTCACTATGGATATAAGAGTTTTCCGTCCTCATATTACTCCTCAAATTGAGATTTTTAATGTTGATTGGTGCATGCTTAGTTTTGTTTGACCCCTCAGTTGCAAACGTTGCTGATGTTGGTGAGGTATGCTAGTTGATGACATAATTATGACCGAGTATAATCTTCGGTAATCATGGCCACAGAAAAATAATGCTCGATCTTTCCTGATTAGTACCAATTTTGGTACTCTGGCATAATTGGGTCATCAACTTGCATATCCAGCCAAAGTACTTTTATTTGTAGATGGGAGGGACAAATTACCCCTAGTCCCACCTGGGGATTCATTCTTTTCCTGCATTATCCTCGAGTACCAAATTTGGTATTGGTAGGAAAGGAGCAAACTTTTATCTTGGCTGCCATGAGTACCAAAGGTGGTACACAGTCATAATTACGTCATTAACTTGCACATCTCACCTAAGTCTGCATTTTTTTGCGATAGTCGGGCCAAGCGAAACTGCTAATGTAAGAAACGTAATGTGGCCTCGGGGGCTATGTGCAGGACAATGCCTTGGCTGTCAATCTGATAAGACAGTATTGTATGTATGAGCTAAATAGTACCCCATATAAATAACGCTGTTTCTACTGTTTCAGTAAGTTCACAAGCTCAAAAATTACAAAATACAAAACGGAGTTTATTTTTTAACACTTATGTCTTTCAAGGTATGATGAACAATATGGTAGTCCGAGTAAAATATTATTAAAATAAATGAGCATATGTTGTCAACCTGAACTATAGAGTCCCCCAGAAAAATGTATACACTCTTTATTATATTGTATCAGGATACTATTATTGACAATTGTTCTGAAATTTAAGTTTGTTGTAGTATGGGTATATTATCAGGTATGGGAATGCCATGGAAGTGCAGCATCAGTGGAGAGTGAAGTTTGGAACTGAACCACCAACCCGCCTAACAATCAAACGCGCTTTGACAAATTGGAGGCTCATGAGACGATTTGAATATTCACATAGGAAGATAAAGAAGAACTTCTACAGCAACAAGTCCTGCTTAGCCGGCTATCCTATTGGAAAAGTTTGAAACGTCACCACATAATAATGGTACGCAAATGGCAATTGCGAATGCTAACATCTGTAGGGCGAAGAACCGTACTACAATATACTTACATTTAAGAAGAATTGTCAATGCCAGTATCCTGATACAAGGTGAGAAAGGGTGTATACACTCTTCTGAGGGAATTTGTACGTGTTTCAGTACCTAATATTAAGTTTCAATACCTAATATTTTGTTACATCGTTGGACGAGATTTTGAATTTTATCTCCAAAAAATCAATGTCCGGAGAAGTAAGGACACTTTTTACGCAGTCTGAACCTACAAATCATTCTGAAACCATACTACACGTGGGATATCAGTTGACGAAACAAGGAAAACTCACTCAGAGCGAAGCCAGGGGTGGCAACTTTTCCCACTTCGAATACAAAAGTTTATTCTGTGTTAGTGCAACCGAATGGGGACAAGCATTGCCAGTCAGAAGAAGGACACTAGTAAAACGAGTCCAGGACATTTGCGGCGAATTGCGGTTATCACTATACCCGTTTAGGAACAATGTGCAGCATTGATATTTCCCCTTTGTACAAAACCTGTGGGAACACTACATATTTACTTGGAATCCTAAAAGGCAGTCACAAGAACTTTACCTGCAGATGATTGAACCTTGAAAGTTTTACTCACAGGAATTGTGAAATATTTCCATTCCATTCACGTTCGTTTGAATTCTGGGGTGTAATGATGAACAATGTTATCATGAGTCACAATATGGCAAAGAAAATTGTTCTCTTCATCGTGATAGCTGGTAGGAGAATCTAAACAACTAGAAATACCTGAGTTGAGATATTGTTCAGTATGCTTGCTTGGGACTGAACGCGAAGGAACCTCCGCCTATCCAAGTTTTCGTGGATGATTTTTGTATGCAGTCCTGAAATATTCAAATTAACAGTTGCTTCGCGAACCTTCATATTTCGGTTGCACAACACAAGTGCATTCAATTTGTTAGCCAATGTTGCTTTAGAGACTAAACATGAATCATCAGGCCGGTCTTTGTGCCATGTGTTTGTTTGTCATTCATAAAACAGTTTGTATCACAATCGCAACATTTGCATTGACATTACAGAGTCTCTATAAACGAAAAACAGCTACCTGTGGTTGCTCATACGAGCAAAGCCAGTCGCTGCTCATTACGGCCAGGCTCATTTCTTATTACATGAGTCATGCTAGTCACGTGTCGCCAGTACAGTGGAATGCACAGTAGCTCGCACGAACATTACATTGTGTAGTAAATGTAGAAGAAAGACGTAAAAGCTATTTGGTTCTTTCACGCCAATTATCAGGCTTGTAGTTTTAAGAAAAAAAGACTTTTTCTTGAACAAGCCAAAAGCGAAGGTGTAGAGCGAACCACCAGTTTAGTCGGACTTTAGTTTCTAATCAACGGAGTTTCGTCATACAAAAAAATTAACAACTTGGAAACTAGTTAAATCCTAGTAATCAATAGTTATCCATTTGCTACATGATTGATGTAGTATAATATGGAACGGATGAACAAAATATCAATTTTTTTATAGAAAATAGTATACTATTAAGCTTATATCTAGAAAGACAAACAAGGGTGAATTTCTTTTTGATGGAAGTGGTTGGAGCTAACACTCTATTTCTGTATACGGAAGTATAAGGGCATCTTATTATGTGTGGAATAATCTTTATTTTTTTTTGCAATTGGAATAAACATTACTTGTACACTCATGCTCAAAAATTAAGGATAATTGCAGATTGTGGTACTACACAACGTGGCACTACACAAAACTGGCGCTAATAGCATAGGCACATAGTGAACACAACATACGAACAAACGAAAGATATCGGTACCACGGTATTGGTTACATCCACAGTATCCCCGGTATCCACGGTATTGGTGATGAGTTGAGAAACACATGTGCTACACTACACCACTCTTTCCTGCGCATGTACCCCGACATCAATATGGGATATGATCACCATGCACACGTACACAGGCCGCACAACGGGTTGGCATACTCTGGATCAGGTGGTCGAGCAGCTGCTGGGGTATAGCCTCCCATTCTTGCACCAGTGCCTGTCGGAGTTCCTGAAGTGTCCTAGGGGTTTGAAGATGTGCAGCGATACGTTGACCGAGAGCATCTCAGACATACTCGATGGGGTTTAGGTCTGGAGAACAGGCAGGCCACTCCATTCGCCTGATATCTTCTGTTTCACGGTACTCCTCCACGATGGCAGCTCGGTGGGGCCGTGCGTTATCATCCATCAGGAGGAAGGTGGGACCCACTGCACCCTTGAAAAGACGAACATACTGATGCAAAATCACGTCCCGATACACCTGACCTGTTACAGTTCCTCTGTCAAAGACATGCAGGGTGTACGTGAACCAATCATAATGCCACCCCACACCATCAAACCACTACCTCCATACAGATCACTTTCAAGGATATTATGGAGTTGGTATCTGGTTCCTGGTTCACGCCAGATGATAACCCGGCGAGAATCACTGTTCAGACTATACCTGGACTCGTCCGTGAACATAACCTGGGACCACTGTTCCATTGACCATGTACTGTGTTCTTGACACCAGGCTTTACGGGCTCTCCTGTGAACAGGGGTCAATGGAATGCACCTTGCAGGTCTCCAGGCGAATAAACTATGTCTGTTCAGTAGTCTGTAGACTGTGTGTCAGGAGACAACTGTTCCAGTGACTGTGGCAAGGTCGCGAGTAAGGGTACCTGCTGTACTCCGTGGCTGTCTGCGGGGCACTGATGGTGAGATATCGGTCTTCTTGTGGTGTTGTACACTGTGGACGTCCCGTACTGTAGCGCCTGGACACGTTTCCTGTCTGCTGGAATCGTTGCAATAATCTTGAGATCACACTTTGTGGTACACGGAGGGCCTGTGCTATGACCTGCTGTGTTTGACCAGCTTCCAGTCGCCCTATTATTCTACCCCTCATAACGTCATCAATATGTGTTCTTTGAGCCATTTTCAACACACAGTCACCATTAGAACGTCTGACAACATCTGCACACTTACACGCTGTACCGTACATGCACCAACACACCTCCACGTATTTGGACTGCTGCCAGCGCCACCGTGCGACGACCGCACCGCATGCACCACACCGAATGGTCAAATGCACCGCATGGTCATACCCCGAGGTGATTTCCAACTAAAAACTGCCTACCAGAGCGTTGTTTTACCATGTATTTGCATTATCCAGGTGTATATTTATGAGCACGAGTGTATATAATCTGCCACTAGAGGTTTTCGCTCTCTGTCTTGGCCTGGGGTTTGAGATAATCAATTATTCTTTATTCATATTATGGTCGGTCAAGGAGCTGTGAAAGAAAAATTTTTTTTAGTCATTAACAAAATCAAAATACAAAGATTATATCAAAATAAAAGATTAATTTTATATTTCAATATCATAAACAAAACGAAAAATGAAAACAAAATGTTATTAAACGCAACAATATTAAACAAAGTATGAAACTAGTAAATAAAGGTGCGAGTGCAGAAAAATTACATAAGTACAAAAAAGTGATGATAGAAGTAGAGCAGAATAAAAGTTTGTTAAATGTATAGAAGGTACTGTTGAAAGAAATGATAGTACAAATTTATGACAAATGAATAGTGATGAGTGAGGTGCTCTGGATGTCACAACACAGTAGATGGATGTTAGTACAGACAAATGCATATTAATCTTCTGTCCTGGGTCTGCTCAGGACTGATGAAAGACTTATGAATAGCCCTTATTAGTGGTGTGGAGAAACAGTGATATGATGGGAAAACATGAGGAATGTGCTGCTGCATAAGTTAGTGACAAAAAATGCTGTGCGATGATGATGTACTGGAATATTGCGGAGATATATTGTAACCAGGACCCTGAGTGGTGTATAACAGTATTTATATGCGGATTCTTGCTGTAAGTCTAAATATTGTATCAAGAAATATACCCTTACGATTCTGGAAAATTCTTGGCTATACATTTCTCACGCAAGTTGGTAATGTACTGAACGAGCGGAGGAAAGTCAATTTTATCATATAAGTCAGTATTGTGATAAGGAAGTTTGATCCGATATGTTAAACGAATGGCGTATCGCTCTAGAATCTCAAGTCTGTTGTAGAATTTTTGTGGGACTGAACACCAAGCTACGTGACCAAAAGTAAGGACACTCCTCATGAAAGCTTTGTATGTGTTAAGTTGTAATTTAGAGTTCAATCCCCAGTTCTGACCAACAAGGCGACGAAGAAGTTGTAATATATTTTTAGTCTTCGTAACATTTTTTTTATAACTATGGTGTTCATCGTAACTTATCATCGAAGATGATACATAAGTATGTAAAAGTTTTAGAGGGCCGAAGAAAGTGATCGTTCACTCATAGTCGCCATTTTTAACAACATTGCAGAAAAGCAGTTTTCGTAGTCTGCAAATGTATGTTAATATGTTGTATTGTTTTGCCTAGTGTTAGAGAGGCTGTATTGTCAGCATATTGGAACAGATAAGTATTCGGCGCTGGAGATGGCAAATCTGAAGCACACAAGATCTACAAAAGAGGCGGTAAGCTAGAACCTTGCGGTACCCCCGTGTGTGGAAATACTGGATGGGATAGAGAGTTATTGACGCTGACATAAACAATACGGTTAAGTATGAACGAATTAATAACTCTGAGATATGAGAGAGGAAGACTCAATTTAAGCAGTTTATAAAATAATCCGTAGTGCCAAATCCGATCGAATGCCTTTTCAATGTCCATTAGTAAGAGACAAGATGGAAGAGATTTATTATATTGGTTGGTTGTGGTGGTGGTTAGGCGAAGTAACTGATCATTTATACTGTAATAGGGTCTAAATCCAGCCTGATGAAGTGGTAAAAGTTGATGATCAGTGATATAGGGGTGTAAACGTAAGAGCAGTATTTTTTAAAAGACTTTCCCAAGTGTGGACGTTAGTTGGATTGGACGATATGATTGTACAGAATGTGCTGGTTTGTTCGGTTTCAAAAACATACAGACTTTGGATACTTTCAAATAGGAAGGATAGTAACCTGTTCGAAGTATAAATGTATATATTGTAGCCAGAAAAATGGAAAAGTTGGCCGAACATTCTTTCAGAAGTCTGTACGATATTTGGTCAAAGCCGGGGGCAGTGCTACGTTTCCGTTTAATGACGGATAGAATATCTCCAGAAGTGATTCCTGAGTTAAAGGATTATTGTTGTTTATCCTGTGATGAATGGAAGGCTGTAATAGCTGGTTTATTTTTTCTTCGGAAACTTTGGATTTGCTGCGGTGAATACAGGTAGGAGGTGTAAAGACAGATTGAAGATAGCCGGCGAAAGCATCTACTTTCTCATTGTCCGTATGTTAAGATTGATCATTCTGTATAAGAGGATAAGATGAATTTACTTTTTGCCCAGTTAGAAAATGAAATTTTTTCCAATATTTCGTTGGATGTGACTCTGTGTTCAGTTGATTACAGGTTTTGCTCCAGCTAATCTGCTTGTGAGCAACAATATAATTATTCACCATACTTTGCCTCCTACGCAGGGTTGCCACACTCGAGACTCGCGATGATGCCAAACACGGGTCTGAATTATGCTAGATATTTGTATATTATGCCAATTTTAAAATTACCTTTCCTAACTAATTCTAATGACCCACCCCTATTTATCTTCATTATTTTAATGAAGTGTATAACTGTATTCATGTACAGCTAACATGATGCTGTCAGGAATGATGGTAAGTGGCACGTTATAGGGGAGGATGGCTGAATTTATATTTTATGAATGGATAACATTTTAAGAAATATATACACAACATGCTGCTTCCGACATAGCCCTGAAGCATTTCTTTTAGTGTACTACTAGCTGTATCCTGACGGCCATATCCCTCTCCTCTCAAGTTGTAAATTGAAAGGGACAGAAACATTCCAGATAACCACACATTCAGGTTTCAGTTGACAGTAATAAAGCTATGGGTAAGTAAATATGTTTTACAGAGTCACGTTTGCTACTTTTGAACATTTGTGTTTGCTCTGAATTCAACAAAGCATTAGAACCGCAGAAATACTGACAGGTTTTATTGCTCCAACCATCGCTTCACCTAAAAGGAATAATTCCCGACAGTCATTGAACCATCTAAATTTTCGTTCTTTTTCTGTTCACCAGAGAGAAGAAAGAAATTATGCTTGATTTGGCCAGGATGCTAAAGTCAAGATGCTAGATTCTAAATGCATGTGGATTATGCTAGATCTAACACCTAGATGCTAGATATGGCTTCACTGCTCCTACGGGCTTGTGACAGGTACTCTGGGTTTCTTGTTTTTTCGTATCCTCGAAAGTAATAGCGAAATTTGCGTACGAGAGCCAAATATTGAGGAGGTAACCTTAGCTGATATGATTTACCTCGATATTGAGGTATATGTTTGTCAGCGCTATTTTTTGTAGCCTCTACAATGCAATGTACGGTACTTTCAAGCTCGGATTCAGTAGTAGGTGGTGCTAAAGGAGCAAGAGCGACAACTATATAAGAGCGATACTGATCCCAGTTCGCTTTGTCGTACATCTTGATAGTTCTTAAAATTGGTTCAGATTGTTGCCTTTTATGGTTAACAATCACTTTTATTGGAAGGTGTGCGCTGCCAATACAATCCAGAATCTGTATGATGCATTTATCAACAATTGAAACAGTACTAATAACAACATCAGGTGTGGTCTGACTGACAAGGGTGAATCTTGCATTTTCTTTAAATGTTAAAGTTCACAAATGACAATTTTCGCGTTCCAAACTTTAACATGTAACATTTTTACAAGTATTTGTAGATTAGTATTCTTAAATATACAATGTGGATAAATTATTGTGAATTTTTTATCTTCCAAATCATTTCTGGTCTAAATAAACATCTTCAAAAATAAAGAAACTACAGTTTTAGAGCAAACCTTTGTAAAGTGCTTACTTGCTTTATAAAATATCCGACACAAAACAAAAATTAAAAAATAATGAATGCTTCGTTTGTGATGTCTAAACAAAGTAAAACGTTCCATACTAATATTAAAAGAATAATAAATTTTGTCAGGAAGTATGTTTTCAACTATTGAATAATAACAATACTTATATAGATCCCACCTACACAGTAGAAGTAGGCACGACCATACTATTTTTGCACTTGTTTTTAAAAAATCAAAATATTGCATTCAATGAGAAATGTTGTTGAATTGCTAACACGTTATCTTAGAAATTTCCTGAAAAACATTGGAAACTTTACAAGAGCTGTCACTGAATGAGAGTTCAGTAAACGTTACTGAAATCTGTCAATGATTGGTTGCTTCGTTAAGAGTTTAACGCCATGTACTGTATATAACAATTATCATTCATACCTCTTTTAATCAGAAAACAATGAACCAGAATATTTAGTTATGAAGGATTTTGGTAAACAAGTTGAATGTCAGGTCTGAATCCGGCTTGGTGAACTGACAATAGATTTTATGTAGTGAGATGTTTATGAATGTGGTTGACATGAGTTTTTTTCGAAAATCTTACTAAAGCAAGAAGTAAGTTGAAATGGGCGTTAAGACGAGAGAGCCTGAGGAGGTTTATTTGTCTTAGAAAACAAAATTATTTTAGAGACTTTCCACTGAGGAGGATGAAAGCCAGTACGAAGAATGAAATTATAAAGAAAATATGAAAGGAAGAAGATGTAGCTTTGATTAGGCTGTATGTGACTTTGTCGAAACCAGGTGCAGTATTATGTTTAGATTTGAGTACAGTGACAAATCGGAAGAGGTGATTGGCTGAGTGAGAGGTTGTGTAGCATCAATGGTATGGTAGCAATGAGGATGGAGGTGCGGGCGAGTTGGATCTGTAAGGCGTCCGATGTGTCGGTAAAGCTGAGTAGCAAAATGATGAAGAGGAGACGTAAAGATATCCTGAAAATAGTTTTTTAAAGCATAAGCTTTTTCGACATCAGTTTGTAGAGCATGGCCATGCTCGACAATTGGGTAAGTAGTACGAGCCTTGTTGCCTGAAAGTTGATGAAATTTTTGCCAATAAACGGAAAGTTTGGATGTTTCTCCAAGTCTGTTACACGTATTAGCTCAGCATCGCCATTTATAGGCTTCCAGGTAATTTCGGACCATCCTGTTCCATCGACGATCATGGCGCAGACCTTTAGCATTTTGAGTGTGTAAATATTCTAGAAACACTTACCGAGATGCAGTAATAATAGAATGGTACTGAGGTGGTACTGGAGGACTATGGGGATATAGGCTTTTTAGAGGTATATTGGCATGCGCTGCATGTGCAATGATATCTGAGAGGCTATCGACTACGTGCAGAATATCGTTCTCTGTGTTGCAAGTAGGAACTCCGATTAAGTCATTCTCGATATCGGATTGATATGACTGCCAGTCTGTTCGTTCCTGTTCATAATAATGAATGGACTATCGAAAAATTATTTGTCTGTGGCGCACATGATATATCTAGAAGGATCGGTGCATGATCGCTACTAAAAGAAGGTAGAATTCGTAAGTTTGGTATAGTAAGGCTGGAGAAGACAATAGCAATATCAGGTCTGGCTAATGGGAAGCGTTGTAGAAGGAAGATTCAATATTTCTGCTGCAGTTGAGTGATAAATGAAATCGAAAAAGTAGTTATTTTTTATTGCCCAATGATCTGCTATGCAGATTATTATCAGCCATGATCAGGTAATAAGAGGTGCTGTCGATATATTGAAAACGTTCTGCGGTATTCCACGGCCTGGTCGTGAACTGTATTGTATCTAGTTATAAATAAATTGTGATTTATAAATAACTCTTACGAAATATTACATTCGATTGTAGAAAAGAATTCGTTAGTAACATGCAGGTATTATAAGTCATAAGAAGTTTCTCGCTTGTTTTCACAATAACTGTTTGCGTATAAAGTGTATCTTTGTAGTACAGCTTTGTTTCGCCGATAATAAAAGACAACACAGCAACAGGATGAGCCATCTATTGAGGAACTTTTACCATAAAAATATTACTAAACGATTATATTCAAAGCAAGTATTAAATAAACAATAAAATTACGACGACACTGTATATAGTTTATTACCGTAATCAAAAATACATAATTGACGTTGCTCACTAAACTCCGTTCCTTCGTCTGTTTCCTAAAAGTATAAGAAGTATTGTCTCATCCAACTAAATAGTCTTCTGATTTTTGGTTGAACAATCCCCAAAAATTTTGTCAAATCACGAATTCAGATCGTGATGATTAATTGCTGCAAATACTCTTATTCGACTAAAATTGCAGATAACCTACTCTTTATTTTATATATTTGAATGTACACATCGAGGAACCTATAAAGTATAACTGATAACTTGTGTGCCCAGTGCCAAATTTTTCATATAAGCCAGGGATGCAAATAAGCAACAAAATTTTACTAGCCCAAGATAAAAGCTACTATCCTACATCGCACAACAGAAATCATTTACGTATTTTGAAATAAATAATAGTTATATTAACAACTCACCCGGACCAAAGAAGCACTTGTCCCAGGCGATTGAGCGAGTGGTTATTGCATCCTTGGTATAAGCTAAACAATTTGTAGCTTAGAGCCTCACTCCCTTGGAGTATCCCCCCAAAAATTAAAGAAAAAAGTGGTGGTAAAGTAATTTCAAAATAATAAAAAAAAGAACAAATACGATAAAACATTCATACGACAACGGTGATTTGTATTATGGACTAGCTTTTTAAGAATAAGGCCCCTATTTTCCATCTTACCTTGCAATTGGAGCCTGCTCCTCATAGGAAAAGCAAGCCTCGGAAATTTGTTTTTAATAAAAAAATAACATTAATGACATACTTAATTTTTCTTCCGGCAAAGGAAAATTTTCCCTAAAAAAGAAGCAGTTATTCCCTTTCTAAATGGAAGTCTCCTCTCCTTTTTATATGTCCGTATCCTTAGAATTTCGCAGTGTCTGGTAAAGTTGTACAACTCATGTAAAGCTCAGACCGCTCTGTTGCAAAGTCTTACAAATATACAAGATTAATCTGGGACTATGTCGTATATCCGCATTATAACGTATATAGTGTCCATAGTTTGCAACACAGCGCAGACAGATTTCAGCATATTTTTGTGTGGTTCTAGCACTTTTAAATTTTTTATTACTTTATATACAGGGCTATATGGCGCTTTCCTGTATATTGTATGCGTTACTACCATAAGGAAAAAGCTCAACTTATATGCAAAATTTAGAATACTACGTGGATATTGTACTAATTTGCATTCGTATGCTGGCAACGCTGTGAAGAACACGTATCCATTTATTGAAGCAGGATATTTCCAGCAATATTACATTTCTAACCTCTTATAGAGTGTGTAAGTGCCTAAAATGAATGAGTTGGCATCTACTGAACATTGTATATATTCTATTAGTGACTATTCTATTATCTTATAAGCTTTCGACGAAAGAAATCCATTTCATAGTGTGAACCTACGGTACACTTTCCTACCATAGTAATTTAATACTCAAACTTAAATTACATCTATAACAACTGGTTACAACAGAGTAATATATTCAAGGATAGTGCATGTTCTTTAGAGTCTGAATTAATGTCAGAAAGACATTACTCGCTTCACTCTGTAGTAATAAAGGTAGAAATCGGGCATAATTAATTTTCACCACTTTCGGTTGGAATAGACGGTAAAGAAAGGATATAGTATCTACTCTTGAGAAGCTGGCTTGGTAGCAAAAACTGCATCTGAGTATCTCTGACCGCTTTCGTTATACAGAAATCAGTATTAAAAGTAGAAATTTCAACTACTTACTGATAGCGTGTTAAAGATGTGACGTTATGTTCTCTTATGATGCTGACTCGTCTGTAGAAAACAGCGTGTAGCTAGCTGTTACCGTTTGCGCTCTATAGCGATAGATGATGATATTCGAAATAATTTGAACCGCTTCCCTTTGTAATAGAGAGTCAACGGAGAAAATATAACCCATCCTTTGGAAATGAATCAATTACAAAACAAACCGCATCTGGATATCTCTTAACATTTTTGCTCTGATATCTGTCAACAGACACACAGATGGAACGACAAAGCCGTTCTATAAAACTTCCGATATTTATGCATTTCATAGCCGTTTGGTAGTCTAAGACTACAACATAAAAAATACATACTTATTTCCTAGATTTTATTGAACAAAACAAGATAATTGAATGTGCGGAAGTCCTTATTTGTAGTTTTTGACCAGGCTAAATACCGTCTTCCTTCGGTACTGGCTTCCAGAATATTTCCTAAAGAAACAGTTGAAAACAATTCAGGTCAGAGCTCATGTCCTGTCCAAAGAGGAAATTGAAAGTAGTAAGATAAAAGAAGCGACTTGACACGAGTATCCTCAGTGGTTCGTAAAATTAGGTTTAATTATACCTACTTTTGTGCATATACTTGCATACATACGACTGGCAAGCTGAAGAGCCATAAGTATTCGCACACACAAAAATAAAAAGAGAATATTACATTGGGTAAATTCCTATTTATTGAATAGATATGAATATGTACGAAGTAAACGAAGAGATACTAACAACAAAAAAATTTCACTTAATGTACAATGAATGCTTGAGCGAATGAAATTGCGCACACACTTGAAAAATATAAAACACTTAATATCACGAATATATATATATGGTTAATGAAGACACTGAAAATATAGCCTGGGGGCGCGGTGGCTCAGTGGTAGAGCGTTCACCTCTGGTGCTTGGGGTCCCGGGTTCAATCTCGGCCCCCGCCAAGTGAACTTTGTGGTGGACAAACACCGTGCTCGTGGGTTTTCTCGGGGTTCTCCCGTTTCCTCCCACTTTCTTCATTCCACCATTTTGATTCATCTCTCATTATCACCGTCTCCTTTAGCCTCACCGGCATAACCGTGGGACGTAAAACTTAAAGATTTCATTTTTTTGAAAATATAGCCCTTTCGTTATATTTATGATCACTTTCACTAAAGCACTATTCACGTTGAAGTTGGGTTTTCACTGCGAAACAGGGAGTGTGGGGATTGGAGGGAACACTAACTTCCGACGAGGCTCCACAACGTCAAAGATGATGCGCTTATAAATTATTTATGCCACCAACACTTCGTCTACTTATCAATTGATGCTGAAACTATAATTCCAGCAAATACTTAGTACTTTCCCGTAGCCGTCCCATGTTAACATATAAGTAAGTGTGTCTGCAGGGGACTTACGTTCCTCGATCACTCAATACTAGACTCCAACTCCTTGCTTCTGCCAACACTTGGGAAAATCCCTGTCATCGTATCTCTGTTTGGCAGTGTATTTTAAAATTTAATAAGAGAAACACCAAAGTTTGTATATTCCTACATAGCACAAATATAGTGGTGGTAGATTTAATAGCTCTGGCAACACGTGTTTTAGTTTCTTGAGAGCGAAAACTTGGAGATTACAATTAAACAAGTGTTGCAGACGAAGTTTGAAGATTCAGTCCATGAATGATGGATGTTCCACCTCATAGTTCGACACAAAGCAGTTTAGTAAAAAAGAAAGCACATTGGCAATTGTGTGACTTAACCTTTCTGTCTGCGACTCATGCAGGCTGCGAGCAATGTTGTCACGATAGGTGAGACAACGAAACGTTAATACTTGAGAATCCAACGTTTGACACACACTTGCTTACACTGTAACAACTTCGTGTCTAAAAAATTTCCAAACTGAATAATTATTGTTATGAAGGATGTATAAAGAACAGTGTCTTTCGCGAAAACCATGAATTGGTAACTTCACTGAGGGAAAGAAAAAAGTTTGATGTTTCAAAGCACTCTGCTAATGAGATAAGAGTTCAGTTCAGAAACAAGGATATCTTTGTATTAACGTCAGATACGATAAGACTGCGTAATACCTGCGAGTAAAAAAAGAACAAAGTTTTTCACCAGCTTGTAGGCGTCCAGAGCCAAGGAAGAAAAATAACTTCTCTTCCGTGAATAAAATAATAATTTTGCATGATAATTAAATGTTAAAAAAATTCACAGTCTGTCCAAATGTGCAACCTTGTGGCCATGCTGATGGTCACAGCCAAATCTAGAAATAAGTAATTTCTAAGCACTTTGCTTCGCTGAAATCTCTTTACATATTTACTATGTTCATGTATCCTTCCCATAAGGTACCAAACTAATCACTAGAGGCACAATTGGAGTCACGTTCTACGTGATGCTGGCCACAACTGCGTTGTCAAATGAATAGCCATTAGTTTCCTAGTTGTATGGGCCAAAAACCAGTCCTTTCCTATTTGTTTCAACATATACTCGTATACGACGTTCTCAAGAGAAAATTCAAACAAGCTTTCTGATTAGAACTCACTTAAAAGAAATTATTTACTTGAAAACCATATTATTACTAATAAATTAAATGTAGATCCTATTTTAGGAACGTGAAATAAAGCAATACTTTTATTTTTTTATATAAATTCACTAGGTCAGCTATCTACAAGTGGAATAAGAAAATCTACCACCATACACATAGAGTGCAAATGAAGGGTGTGTGGTAAGAACATGGTAACCAGAAATTGAATACTATGTGGCAAAACCCGTTAAGTCCAAAAAGTGAAACTGTAACGAAGGTTTCTTTTCACAAGGGTTTCTTTTCATCCGATTTTCTTCAAACGTGGTACTTGTATGCTAGACTAAAATTTAATCGAAAATTTCGGAAAGTATGTTAAGGGCTGAAAGGGACCCCTTTTCAAAAATTGTTCCCTTGTTTAAAATAGCCACTTTAAAGAAACGAAACTCTGGCGATGCGAAGATGACTTCAAGGTAGGAAATACGGGTTTTGTCCTTTTTGTGAGACAAGGGTTGCAGTGGCAATTCCCATTTTGAAATGAAAAAGAACTGCGCACAATCTTTATGGAAATTAGATTTCGGTGGAATTGCTTAAAACCGTGATATTTTGTAGATACAGTGTACTTAAGAAATTTTCAATGGGCACAGCGACAAATCAACGACCGTTTGGTCACAACAGGAAAACGTTTGGTAGAAAAATTCTAAATTTTGGTAGAAAAATTGACTGAAACCGTGATATGTTGTAGGTATTGTGATCCTGAGAAAAAGTCTGAATTTACACTACCATCCCTCTCTGAAAGGTTTGGCTACTACTTAGCCCTTTTTAAAAAAAGTGTTGAAGGGAACGGTACTCTGGAATTAGGTGGAATTACTTGACACCGTGATATGGTTTAGATATTGTAATCATAGGCACCGACTAGAAAAAAATATTCGGCTGGCGGGGGGGACAATGAATAAATATATAACCATATTCAACTGTTTTCTATCAACTGTTTGATAAAGGCCCCATTCCCCCAGATCTCGGCCGCTGCTAAATTCTTGACCTAATGCAAATTTGCCTAAAGACATTAAAATAAATTCAAGTTCAAATTCTGGGAACTTCGCTGCACCACTCTGATCTTTACTTTTCATTTCAGTGTCGCCATAGTGTTCTTTGAAGCTCCGGTGCTCTATTAAACACAGTTTTGAAAACGTCACTTTCTGTCGAATAGGAAGGCTTTACCTAATGTTGAATTAAAGGCAAGACGAAATTTACGACTAACATTCTTCTCCTCTTTGATAATTCTTCCTGAACTGCATTATATTGAGGAGGGCGAGGACTCCACCTTTAAATATTTGGGAAGCCACGAGTGACCTGCCCTTCTAAACTCGGTGCCTAAGATTGTAATCCAGAAATAAGTCTCAATGGGTGCAGCCACCAATCAAGGCCCGTTTTTTCACTACAGGGCCACTAAAGAAAAAGATGAGAAGGTAACGGTATTATGGTTTTTGGTGGCATTACTTCAAACTGTGGTATGTTGTAGATATTCTGATGCTGAGAAAAAGTGTCAAGAGGCTTTGGCAGTTACTATTTGGTAACGACATGGTCACATATTTTATAAACAGCAACAGGTAATGATACACTGGAAGTTTGGTAGAATTGTGCGAAACTGTGAAAAGTGCCATCCCACAACCCGGAAAAGTGATGGGGAGAGTAGAGACCAACGTCATTTAAGCATAGACAACATTCAGATGTTCATCGTGTGGGACAAATGAGAACCCTGAAACCCCTGGACAATTTTTCTAAAGTTCACGGCACCTACAATATATATATCACAGTTTCATTAATTTACACTGAAATCCAGAATACCGTTACCTTTACCTCTTTTAAAAAAATAGACCCGTAGTGGCCAAAACGTCAATGATGCTATGGTTGTGCAAATTGAGACTTTTTCTCAGCATTACAATATCTACAACATATCACGGTTTCAAGCAATTCCATCGAAATCTAGAATACCGTTACCTTCAGCTTTTTTTAAAAAATGACCTTGCAGTGTCCAAACGGTCAATGATTGATGGTTGTGCAAATTCAGACTTTATATTTAGGATCACAATATCTAAAACATATCACGGTTTTAAGCAACTCCAGCGAAATCCAGAATAATGTTACCTCCTTATTTTTAAAGTGGTCCTGCAGTGGCAAACCGTCAGTGATTGGTAGTCATGCCCATTGAGACTTTTTCTCATGATCACAATATCTACAACATATCACGGTTTCAGCCACTTCTTGTTACCAAAATTCCGAATATCACTATCTTCCGCCGTTTTTCAAGAAATGACCTTGTAGTGACCAAACGGTCTGTGAATTGTAGTTGTGACTATAAAGACCTTTTCTCAGGAACACCATATCTACAAAACATCACGGTTTTAAGCAATTACACCGAAATCCAATTTCCGTAAGAATTGTGCGAGAAATTGTGCCTTTGTCATTTCGTAGGAGGCGATACCCTACAACCCTTTTCTCGCAAAAACGACAAAACCACTATTTCCTAATTTGAAGTCACCATTGCATCGCCAGCGTCGTCATCGTCAAGTGGCTATTTTAAACAAGGAGACCATTTTTTGAAAAGGGATCCTTTGAAAAGGGAAGAAACAAAAAAATACCTGTCAATTTATTTTTAGTATAGTATATATGTGCGAAGTTTGAAGAAAATCGGATGAAAAGAAACCCTTGGGAACATATCTCCTTTACACTTTCACTTTTTGGACTTAACGGGTTTTTGCCACAAAGTCTTCAATTTTATTATTGTAATAAATTAGAGATTTTCTGCTGCACAATTCATTTTCGAAGTCGAAAAGATAATATTTCACATAAGACTATACATGAAGGATTAACCGGACAAGTGTCAAAACGAAACGGAATGTGTTACTCGCTATCGAGTGTTGCAAAACACAGCAATTTCAAAATTGTGGGTTACTATGTTCTTGCCTCACACCCTTCAAATGATATAAAGACATAATAAATATTTTAACTATATATACATGTTGATACCTGCATACTAAAACAAGATATTCAAATTTAATTTAAATTGCGTGAATATTGTTGATAAAATTAATAAAAAATACATTTAATTGTATCAAATCAAAATATCGTAATATATTGTTCTACGTAAATTATTTTAAACTATAAATTAATTAAATGCAAGCTAACGTGAATCGAACACAGAAGTTCTTGGGTGCAAATCTCTGGAACACAGACTCTGTTGTCGAGGCGACACTCCGTTTGGCAAAGCCCGGCCGCGACAAAAAGAGATTTAGAGTTTATACGAGATGGGTTATAGGTTTAAATATATATGATACTAATAAGAAATTAAAGCACCGAGAATCGTTAGTTTTGAAAATGGTAGTTTGTTTTCTCGATGCAAGACAGAAAATACATTTTGTAACTTAAAAATAAACTCAAATTCGCACTATTCTTGTAGTAAACAAGAAATAACTCTCTTTGAGACAATAACTAATTATTGAAACTTTTAATATCAGCTACAGTAATGGATTATTATTGTAAATATTTGTGATATGCCAACATTTACTTTATTAGACTTATGTTCGTCAGTTGCTTCTACTGGTTTTTAACACGATCATAGTAAAAAATAGACGTAAATCATTTTGGATACATCTAGTTTCTCTCACATTGATACACAATTACTGACTGGGTGCTCGACATATTATTTACATTGTTATGTCGATAGCATTATAAATATAAATATTATAGAGTCGTTCACTTTGCATTTGTTACTGGTCTAAGAACATGCACTACTTTATATGCTAAATTTAAAATACTACGTTGATATTGTATTACTTTGCATTCGTATGCTCGCAACGATGTGAAGAGCACTGATCAATTTTTTTTATATCTCGAAAGGTAATTGATAAATATACGATAAGAAATATGAATGCTAAGGAAAAGTAATTAGAAACACCTTGAGGAATTAGAATTAGAGATTTATAGAAGGAGAAAGAAAATATCTTATTTTGAATAGAAACCAATGAGAAATGATTAAAAATCGAGAAAGATGAATTTTCAATTCATTTAAACAAAAGCTTTCTGGATCATTGAATGAGAAAAACCTGTATCATAATGGAAATGACATAAGTTAGAACAGAAGTAAAATAGTGAGATAAAAAAATGCTGCACCAGAATAACATTTTCATTAGTCAAGGTTACGGAGATTGATTACCGCAGTTTATGAAACCTTCCACTCCAGCATTTAGCATAGAGTTAGTGATGAGCAGCATGATTATTCCCGGTGAAATGGAAAATAAAAATTTGAAATATTCCCGTTTTTTCCCTAGCACATAAAGTCCGAGGAATAATTTATTTTATTTTTCTTTACTTTACCTTCCAAATTAGAACAAGCATGTGAGTATTAGTTTTATTTTCATTTATTATGACTTACTTCTATGTTTTAAATAATTTTGAGGTTAAAAAATGAAAATTCCTTGACTGTATCTTATATAACTAATAATATGATCTTTTAAGTTCCATTTCCATTTGCACTAAAACGTAGCAAAGTACTAATTTACAAATGATGAAAAGGAACCACTTTTTAAAGTAATGTAGAAATTATGAAGAAATGGAGATGAAATACTATTAATACACCTCGAACCACCGATAATAGACGTCGGCTTGTTTCCTGCCTCCGACTTGAATTTGTGAATAAGTACTCGGACGTCTATTATTTGTGAATTAACGAATGAAATTTCGAGAAATAGATAGGAAGAAACGTTGTGTGGCAATGTTACGTGCAAAATTATAAAGATAAGTCACTGTCTTGGAAATATTGAGAAAATAAATATGTATGCGCAAATGTTGATAAAATGGTAAGACAGTGTCTTCTGGCAGTTAACCAACCTAATTTGTTTATAACATTTAAGAATTTAATATGTTTATAATATCAGTAGTAGAGTCAAGTTTAGAAAATCCACTTACATATACATTTAAACTGTTTAGCGGTTGAAAAGTATGTGGATTTACTATAACATTTTTTCAAAGATATTTACTTGCAAAGAACATATTGTAAGTAAATATACATTTATGCTTACTCTCTAGATATAATACAATATTAACAAAAAACGCAATACAGTTCAGAATATAAATTTTAAAAGCTCCTCTGGAAAAAACAGTAATAATGTACTGTGATATAAACACGAATTTAACTTTGAAATCATAATATAGTATAGAATGCAATTTTCTTTGTGATTGTACATAAATTCCCTGAAAATTTCCATTTTTGGGAATCTTTCCATGAATATTCGCTGGGAGTATTCCCAAGAAATATTTTCCCGGAAATTTACTACATAGAGTACGTGTAACGATACGATAGAGTCTATTAACAATTTGGATAGATAGAACAAAAAGATTTAAACGGCGCTTTTGCTTCGTGTTAATGTTTTCAGAGTCTGCATTGTAGTATCTCCAACCCTATATGCGCACTGTAATATTGCTTTTCGTGAGCTGAGTGAAGTCAGCACAGAGTCTAGTCAGCGAAAACATAGGTGAGGGTTCGTACTGACTAAGTATTGTTGAAATTGGGTTTCTACCTAGCTTCTTCAAGGTACTTCAAAGAAAGTACTTTGTAGTAGAGAACTCAGATTAAGTAATCAATAATTAATAAGTGAGCATACCGATGGGGATTTTTCCAAGAATATAAATATTAACGCAAAAACGTACATTCCTTTTAAAGACAGGTTCTAGATTATGGAAAATATTCGAAAATTTTGGTATTCACAATACACTGCGAAGAGATTGGTGAATGTAATGTTTTGTCCTGGAAACGTATTGAATTAACTACACAGGACAAAACATTCGATGATAAAGAACGCATTTTTCTATTTAAAGGAACTAAATGGGATAGTGTTATCGATCCCAAATCTTCAACAATATTACTAGTTGAAAACCTTCTGGTAGACGGTTACTTTATTTGGCAGCATTTAACACCATGAGTAATCGGATCAAGATCAGAGACGTATGACTCAAGGATGTACAGCAGGTAAGAGTCATTAAAAATTCAAAGTAGTAGCTACTTTTACGATTATCTTCCTTCCTTCTCTTAAAATACACATTTTGTTCAAAAACGACAAATCTTTCCAAAATTAAAGCGATTAAAAAGGAAATTGTATTGTACAAGACTCTGATATGGTGACATATAAATGACGAACATATCATTGTAACAATTATCAAAACTTTTTGGGTATATATATTTTTGTTGAAGTTGGAAGATCTAGTAGAGTGTCTAATTCTTTAATCGTATTACTTGCTCATGGCCCAAGAAGGAGAGTCTCAATCATTGTTGTAGCTTAGGATAAAATATAGTACAGAATTAATCATGGAAACTTAATATGGTATTAAATTATTCAAGGAAGCCTAATTTTATAGCTTCTATTAAAGAATCATGGCTTCTAATAAGGAATCAAACCTTGACTGTTAAATATTCACATTAACTCGCTTATTCTAGGCCCCACAAATACCCTCTGTACGTAGAGCAACTCAGCACTGATTGGGGTTTAGAAATATACTCTTTATCGGTGCTACTCACTGATTGGGGTAGTGCCGTGATGGCTCTGCTAAACGCACATCTCCGGTGGGCGTGTTCCTTGGTTCGATATCAGCTCGTGTCTAGAAGAATTTATAATAGATTAACACTATCAGTAGCAATGATTTGAGTCAAGAGGGATATTACAGTAGGCCTAGTCAAGACTACTGGCAAGTTTATATAGAATAAAATTAAAAAAGGAAACATTTATTTATTTTGTATAGTGCAAAACTTTGTCTCATATAGGATTTTTGGGTAGAACATTTAATAAGAAGAGCGTCCGGAATCGACTTCCACTACTAGTTTTATTATAAAAGTTTCTTCTATAAAAGTATTTTCACAAAATATTATACAAATTGATCTCTCTAGAGTCGAGGTGGCTTACATCTGGTCTTTGACCGTAAGGTCGCAGACAGGATCTCCAACAGAGCCCCGAAGCAGGGTAAGAGGAGCGGAATTAGGTGCCCAAAGCTCCGAAGCAAGCAGTGGGTAGATTAGATGGCCAACATAGCCCGGAAGCAGGCAAAGCGGCTGAGGTTAGGATTCCCAGTCAGAGCCCCGAAGCAGGCAAAGCCAGGAGAAAGGATAGGCGTAGTCCCGAAGCAGACTAGAGGCCCTGGGGTTAGGGTACTCCTAAAGTCCCGAAGCAGACTAGAGGCCCTGGGGTTAGGATACTCCTAAAGTCCCGAAGCAGACTAGAGGAGGTTGACCAGAAAACTGGTGTCGAGTTGCCTTCGTCCATCCAATTTATAGGGTCCTTTTGGATGGCGGTGGCGCTGTTGCTCCGATATCGTCTCTGCTCCGCGGAAGGGGCCAGAAGCCGTCGTCTGCATGTGATTATAGGTCCCTCTGGTGGGAGATCCTCTTGCTGAACCATGTGGTGGTGTTTGTAAACATTGATGTGTGGAACTGCTTGTTTACGGCATCACATAGTATATTACAATAAAGGAAGAAAACATAGGAATTTAAATACACTGTTTTTAGGGAATATACAAGAATTGTGTTCAGAGATGACACGCAACTACACAATTAAAAATTTTTATTAATCTGTGAGATGTATGAGGATTACGAACAGATGCTCCCTATTTAATTGAATTTTAACAATTTTAATGCAAATATAGGAGAGAGTAACGGTTTATATAAATTTGTTAAGTAACGGAAAATAGATAGGGGCTAATCCAATTATACATCTTTGTAGGCAATATATAATCAGGTTTGCTAAAATCGTATCTCTTTTGATTCGATTTGTTCCTTTTTATATAAGAGTGATTTTTATATATACATTTATCACCATAGTTGACTTAAAAAATCATATATACTTTCTAAAATAAAACTACATTCACGATAAAAGACACGTTCCTAACGTGGGGACGTGATACCCATAACTGAGAAAAAGATATAGGGATAGGTTGTAGGTTCGTTAGATTGCATTTTATAGTGTCTCATTAAGCTCTTATAATATGTATGATACTTGGGCCAAACAGATTAACGTGGGATCCGAACCTTATCTGATCATACCGGAAATCGAACTAAAGTCTTTCATGCCAAAGATGTTTCTAACTACATCAAAATATTTAATCGAAATAAAGTATCTTCAAACATAAACTCGAAATCGAGAACTTTTTTTGGTTTTACCACGTTAGTGTTCTACATTTTCAATTTAGTCATTATTTATAATTTAATAATTCCCTATATTTTGGAACAATATTAATTAATGAATGAAAGTTTCGTTTCTTTGATTGGTAGACTCGGTTTAGTAAACGTATTTAAACCCCTTCCTCCTTAAGGGTACAAAGGATGAATTTGGATTTACGATGCATTAATAATCCCACTGTTCACAGCAGTAAACATGAAAACTAGGTATTTAACATAAACATTATTTACACTGGCTTACAGTGGTTTTGGTGCCGGGTCTTTCTTAGCTGATTTGAAGTAGAATTGGGACGCTGAATCCAAATATGGCGTTAGTTTTCCCCTAACAGCTTTAGTTTTTGAGATATAGGAATTGCAAGACTGACCTGCTACAACGTTGAAAATTGCATAGGTGCTGTTTTACTGTAAGTGAAAAGAAAACTATGACATTTAAATCTGTTATTTGGAACACTTTGAAAATAATGAAAACCATATAAACACAAACATCAAGTACATAATAACTCTGTAACTACATTTTATAATAGTTTTTATGAATAAAAAATCAAATAATTTGTTCAAAACGATCTATTCAACACTTCGGAAGCTTCTTTTTCGTGACATCCTCGAATGTTTCTTTGCACAGTCTCTTTTTAGGTTCCAGCAGTAATCTGCCATCATATGGGCATCCATCTTCCTTGGTAGCGGTCCTCCATTGTTTTAATATCTTGGTGAAATCTTTCACCTTGTTCTTCACTCAGACTGCCTACGTTGTCTGGGAAACGGTCCAAATGGCTGTGCAGGTAATGAATTTTGATACTCATATTACATCCAAGTTTTTGGAATGCATTAAGCATCTGGTTCAGTAGCTCAACATAGTTATCAGCTTTATTATTGCCAAGGAAATTCTTGATAACTTCTACAAATGAGGTCCAAGCTCTACGTTCAGTCTCATTCATGGACTCCACGAAAGCCGGATCTTTCATGAGTTGTCTTATTTGGGGACCATCAAATATTCCAGCTTTTAATTTTTCTGTGCTGATCTGAGGTAGCTTGTTTCCCATGTAAGCAAAGCACGGCCCGTCCTTATTTAGCGCCTTTACAAACTGCTTCATCAAACCGAGCTTGAGATGTAGAGGTGGCAAAATGATTTTGTCACACTCAACATTAGGCATGTTAATAATATTTTTCTTACCAACAACCATGTCGTCTCTCTGCGGCCACTCTTTTTTTGACCAATGGTTCTATCCCACAGACATAGAAAACAAGGATATTTTGTGTAGCCACTTTGCTGTCCAAGAAGAAAGTTCACCATCTTTAAATCCACACAAATCACCCACTGATGGTCCTGATATTTAATTTTTTCCATAACCAAAGCAATTGCTTCATATTCTTCTTTCAGTCGTGTTGAATGAGCGATTGGAATTGAGCCATATTTATTGCCATTGTGTAGAAGGACGCATTTTAAACTTCGCTTGGAGCTATCAATAAACAGGCGCCAATCATCTGGATTGTATTCTGGAAGACCCATGTGTTCTAGGAGACCTCTAACATCGTGACAGAATACGAGATTTGTGTCTTCAGTGAAAAATGGTAAAAACTCCTTTTCCCTTGTTCGGTAGAATGTGATTTTAGTTCCTTGTTCTAGTACGTTTTTCTCCTTCAATCTGGAAGCAAGTAATTCAGACGATTCTTTTGAAAGATTAAGGTCCCTAACTAGATCATTTAGCTCATATTGATTAAACTGTTGAGGAATTGTTGACATTCCCTCATAATCACTGTCACTTCCATCATCCATGTCACAAGAATGTTCACTACGTTCGTTTTCAGTCTCACAAAGCTCTGGCAAGTGGTGAAACGTTGGGATTGGTATTTCATCGGAATGAACAACTGGACGTCTTGCTGAAGGCAGATCAGGATATGTCCACTTGTTCCGGTTATTTCTATTCATACCCGTAACATTTACCAGGCAGAAATAACAGTCATCAACATGGTTTGTGGGTTCCCTCCAAACCATTGGAACACCAAACTTAAGACTTTTTCTTTTTCCAGTTGTCCACTGTCGCAAGTGTTCAGTACACATTTTACACACAATATGTGGAGCCCATGTTTTATCTTGGTCCCCTAGGCGTACACCAAAATATGCATGATATGCTTTTTTTACAAAGTCACTGATATGTTTTCTATTGTCTTTAAATGTGTACTCACCACATATGTAGCAAAACACATCAGGATGGTTAACACAACTTCTTCGACTTGAACTCATTTTATGTTCAGACCACTAACACGGATGTTAAATATAAAGCCTTAGTATACGCGATACAAGTTATGATTTCAGAACAAAACTCACATGTTCCAACATGTCACTCCACCTGCAAGACAACAACTACGATCCACTAGCCAAGTAGAATACCAATGCAATCTAGTGGACGTTCCTGGAACTACTATATGACTAGTTTCCGTTTAGTACCGACAGATAGCAGCACTAATGAGAAAAGAGCGCCGTTCTTCCAAATAGAAATCTCTATAGAGCACAGTAGGATTTATTTGAGTTGCAGAGTTTATAAGATCATATTCAAACTTGTTATTACGAGAATATTTGTATTTCTTTTGCTTATTTTGTATACTATTGCAAGAAGCATGCAGAAATAGTGGTTACATCATTTATAATTTACATATTTATTTTGGATTGTAATATTTCTTCCACATACATTGTAACGTAAATAACACTACTGGTACAGTAGCCTGTATCTACCAAAGTAGAGCTGATAGAAAAAAACTGCTTACATTATTGGATTCAGCGCCCCACACATAGTTAAAATCAGCTCTAAAATTTTAGGCACCAAGAAAATTTTTTTTTCTGTAGGCCTGTGTTATTTTATGTTATTTATTTTTACACATCAAATTTCCCATCATGTCATGCAGAAAAATTGATAAAATATGTTCTACTCACATAAACAAAATCATGGCAATCTCTTACATTAAGAGGAGTAGACAACAAAAATATCTTTACATGTCATCCTTATGACTCTTCTCTTCCCAAAAATGTATTTTACACATATGAGAGACAAATATATAATTACGTACCAGCCTTCGCTAAATATTTCGGAGCGTAACGCAAGTAAAACTTTGAAGAAGATTATAAATGCTTTGGCTATTAAAATCAACCAACTCTTTCGTTGATGCAAACCCTTATTGTATGGAGACCAAGGATCCACTAATGTATTAAAAGCACTAAATTCGGTCAGTGGGCTATGAAAATTAGCGGCAGCGGTCTATGTTACAGACCAAACATCGGTGCAGCAGTCAAGGAGGTGTCATAAGTCTTTCAATATTCTAGTTCACAGGATACCTCAAATTACTATAGTACAATAAAAGCGGATAAACAATCAGAGCACAGCCTCTTATGTTGCTATTTCTGGAGCCACAGTCTTTCTTTTTTCTCGATTCCAGGTCCATGCAATGTCTTGCGTTTTAATGCCAAAGAAACTAATAACTACAGTTTCCAACTCCTAGGTAGTAATCTGTAGATAGGTAGTAATCTGTAGGGACAAGGTTGGATATGTTTTACGTTATCATTGTATACAGGGATTAAAGTGGATCTGAAAAGCAGTGGAACGCGTGATGTTACGTCGTCCACCGTGCCTATCTTTCCGGACTATATTGATTTTTTTTAGAAAGTTAGGGGATGCCACAGTTATTTCTGGAAGTTGGGAACGACGTTCTTCCCTTTCCGCCCTCAATTTTACTCCTGATTTTACGTGATCTTCTACACAATAATAAGGGTTTGTTTAGTTTGTACTGTTTTAATTTAGTGGCTATACATTCAATAGGAAGGAAATATCATAGAAAGAACAAACGCAAACATATAATGAAATAGCATTCATATTCGATTCTTCTTAATAATACTGAAATATACTAAACAATAACTTTGCAATATACATTTGGCAAATAATAATAATAATAATAATAATAATAATACAAAATACATATATGTTAACTACGTCAGCATAAAATAATAAAATTATAACGGTAAGATAGCAAGCAATTACAAATGCAGTTAGTAATAGAGAATTCAAATAGCGAACTATAAATACTGGAATAGGTTTTATTTCGTAACTCAGAAATTATACCATTTAGTATAATGACTTTATAACCTGAAGAAAACAGTGACTTTATAAATATTTATGACATAGTATTTATGACATAAACAGTATGACATAAACAGTATTTATGACTTTATAGATACATTGATTTTACTTTGTATTCCTTAATTATGAACACAGATGACCGGCAAAAGCATAACAGTAATTCCTTACATTAATGCGTAACATGTATTAGGATTACACACAGATATCTAAAGATCGAATTTAGTTTTAACAACTTTATTGAAAAAATGAAGAAAGATAAGACTATAAGCAAATATGAATTAAGTAAGGTAGAATAGTTAGCGACTACCCCAGTTATTTACGTCCCATACCAAAATATAATCACTTTTATCACTTTTTATTGGATACTGTTCAACTGATTCCTATATATATAAATAAATACTTACCATAGTCGACTGTTGAGATTATATCTTTACTTAACTAAAAGTTCCATGGATGCAGGGGGAGCACTTAACGTGTATTGCAGATCCATTTAAAATTGCTGTTATGCGCATGACGTCACGATAGGAGCATGCAATTATGTTATAAGAAGAATTCAAAGGAGGCTCTGTGTCACTTTTTCAGGAGAAAATAGCTGAACTGATTGAAATGAATATTTGAACATTTTTTGAACCTGGCTCTAGCCGAGTTTATATAACGTAATTTTTATTCAAATATATATTTTAAGGTGGGACGAAGAGGGTTCAAATTCTATTGTAAAAATAAAGTTCTTCATCAGAACTCTAAGCTACTTAATTGAAAATCGGTATACAAATTCTTAAATACAAACGTTAACAATCCTACATCACATTAAGGCTGAATCTTTTACTTCTATAAATTCGTACATTTCCTGATTTCCAACTATCTTTCGTTGCATCTCCAATCAATCAGACCTCTGGCCAGAGAGAAGGCGTAACCTTCTGTGGCCCGCCCATCTCCGGATGGGAATGAAATGCTTTATGTATGTATATACATGTGTTAGTGTGTGCAAAAATACCACATACCATTTCAAATTCTATACAATTTTGCTTTCCGATTTTAAATTATAAGATCTAAGGAAATAGCTGAACAGTTTGAAATGAAACTTTGGAAGTATTGTAGTTAGCTCTGGCTTGAGGTGTGAATTTATCAGTTCTCTTTGATTAAATTACTCGTACGTATCCAAAGGGACTCGAAATATTTTTTAAACATTAATCTTTACGAGCAAGGAAGTATTGTATTATTAAGACAGATTTATAAGTACGAGCGGGAAAACTCTCAGTTTTCACTGTTCACTCTGGCTATTCAAGTGCTTCGTATTTTAAAAAATAATATTTGTTTATTTCGGATATTTATGGTTGGTAAATATTATAATTTTCTGAATTGTTTCTATTGTACATGCGTGTAAATGTACAACGTAGTTGTTACATATTGTTGGGTGTAAATGTACAACGTAGTTGTTTATGACTGATTTTAGTAAAAGATTTCCTTTCCTTTTTGGTCTTGTAAGTGTGCATTATTTATATAAAAAATGTCTCAGTGATCGGTTGCCAGTGTGTAGATTCAGCAGAGAAACTATTTAGAAACGGCAAAAAACTAAAATTGCAAACGTAGTAGTTGTTGTATGAATATGTAGCATCCTTACCAGCAGTGAAGCCATATGAGAGTGGGCATTACTTAATATTGAAGCCGAACCACACATGCTCGCGCAGGAAATCAAACCCCGATCTCTGGAGCAGAAGGTGCATACACTAATCATGCAGTTCTCAGTGGTAGAGCGTTCCTCTCTGGTGTGAGGGTCTGTGGTTCGATCCTAGATTGCGCCAAGTGAATTATGTGGTGAACAGATATCATGTGTGCGAGTATTCTATGGATTCTTCCGTTTCCTCCCACTCTATTCATTGCGCTATTTCGTTCATCTCTCACCATCACCAGCTCCTTCAGCCTAGCGTAACTGTCAGACTCAAAACAGAAAAAATCAATTAATTTTTACCACCATATAGCTATGAGGGAGCTCCAGTGGAAAAGTTTTCTTTTTCACACCAAAGGCCCGTTTTTAAAAACAGAAAGCGAAATCATTCAAGTTCACGTTCCACAGCTATAACGTATAGACATAAGCAGACTGATAAGGAATTATTATGAAAAAATATCGAATGTGGAGTGGGAGACCCCCAGGGGAAAACCCACAGATACACTTGTCTACCACAAGCTTACATGGCCTGGAATAGAACCAGTGAACTTTGCACTACAAGTGGGGGCTATTTAAAAAACGTGAATTCTCATGTGTCGAAGAAATGATCACTTCTATGTTTCAACTTCCACTATTAGTTTCAAAATAACAAACCAGTGAAAATGGTTGCATATCTTGCTGCCCTACATCGAAAATCGGGAAAGAAAATATGGCACTTTAATGGATATCATCTGGAAATGTATTTCCTTCCATTTAGGTAAGGTATTTGAGAGTTGAGATTTTGTACCACGTGTTGATTTCCATGGGTGCTGAACCTGGGGCCTGCAAGAATCCACCCCGCCAAAGTTTGTTTGGACCCTGAGAGCTTGGTTATTCTGTTTGCTTGAATTTTCGCATAGTTACTTGACAATAATATACATGAATTCCCCTCGGCGCCACTGGTGATCTCCACTTTTTCTCAGAGAAATAAGCTACAAAAGCCAAAGAATTCGATCTGACTTTTAATTATGTAAATGATAGCTTAATAAGGAGTACAAAATGTTAAGATAGAATAATCGGGAAAAAATAAGCAAATAATATTCTAATGTGCATCATTTATCGTCGTGATGTTTACTCAAATAAAGTACATGGATAGAAACAATAATATTTAAAAACACTTTTAGTTGAAGAAGAAAATAACGTCAATTAAAATTAAGCCTAGAAGAATTAATTTGCCAGTAAAGATAAGTACGCAACGATTAATATCAGACCTTATTATTTCTTCTGCAAATGCCAACCATCTTTTGTCTGTGACTATGCGCTTCCCTGCATATGCTACTATAGTGACACAATGTCATCAGCCAATCAGCGTTTAATAAACTAAATGACACAACAATGCATGCATGCATAACCATGCATAACTACTCTATGAACCTTGCATGCATGGAAAAAGACACCTGTTTAAAACTTAATAAAAGTTATAATAGATTGTTGGTGCGTTTAATTACACCAGTCTCTTTCAACACTGAGGCGATATGTGAAAAGTTGACCTTGACGTTAAATTTGGATCCGAACCACTGCATTTTGAGATTAACAATACTAATTATTAGCTGAAAGCCTCGTTCCTCTTATGGGGAGACTAAATGTATTAAATGTATTTGAATCTTTCCTCCCCGAGGATACATACGAATGGTGCTTTTGGATTTAAAATACATTGTTAGTTTGACTGTTAACACCAGCAAACCTGATAACTAGGTGTTTGATATGTCAAACACTCATTATCCCATCATCGCATTCAGAAAATTTGCTAAAATTCTAAGTCAGGCAATTGTTAACTCTTGTCCATAAAATCGTCAAAAATTGTGGAGCTATTAAAACAAGTAGCCATCAAACATATTTTTCATGAAATTCACTCACATCTTAATATTTTCTCACCAAAAATCTATGATAAGTTGTGTTAATACAAATCGATAAGTTATGGGGTTCTAGGACTCATTTATGTACCGAAAATCATTAAAACCGGTGGGGTAGTGTACGAGAAGCTTCTACCAATTATAGTTATAATCATTCAAACATGAGTCATTAGTTCTTCAATATTCTAGTACATAACATACCTGTACTTATTACAATACAATGAAACAAGATAAGCGTTCAAACAATAGCCTTTGGCGTTGGATTCTCTCCACCTACCATCTGGCCCATTCCTCGATTCCATGTCTATACCTTACGTTGTTCTTAAAGCCAACAAAAAACACTCAGTGCAGTTCCCATCCCCTGCTGGTTCTTGAAGAATGATGATTTCAAAAAGTGTTCCATGGACCGATATAAGTAGTAATCTGCAGAGACAAGGTTAGGTAACATATATCTTGATACTATTCTATATGATCTTCTACACAATGAGAAGTGTTTTTTTTAAAGGAATGATTACAGTTGGCTCTGTTTCATACTAGTGCTACTATTTCAAATAGGAAGCGAGTGTCAATTACAAAGATTAAAGGAAAGCATAATTAAATAACAGTTTGATAACATATTCTACGTTCTATAAATAATAATAATAATAATAATAATAATAATAATAATAATAATAATAATAATAATAATAATAATAATAATAATAATATAATGCATGTATGATGTCTTTGCTTGTTCCTTGTATGGTTGCAAAACATGGTTGCTTCTGTGAGGGAAGAATGAAGACTGAAGGCATTTGAGAACCAGATAATAGGAGGAATATTCAGGCCCAAAACGAGAACGGGAACGGGAATGAGAACGGGAATGGGGAATGGGGGAAACTTCATAACGAGGAAATACATAATTTATACCGTTTACCAAACATTGTTAGGTTCATAAAATTTAGGAGGCAGAGGTGGAGAGTTATGTAACCAGGATATAAGAAAGTACAAACACTTTCAAAGTCTTAACTGGAAGACCAATTGGAGAACGACCATTAGGGAGACCTAGGCAAAGATGGGAGGACAATACTAAGATGGATCTCGAAGAAATAGAAATACAAAGTGGAAACTGTATCCAGTTGGTTAAGGATAGAGCTCAGTGGAAAGTTTTTGTGAAGACGGCATTGAGCCTCCGGGTTTCATAGTGCATAGATTTAGTTAGTTAGTTGTCTATATCAGCTGAAAGTAATAAAGTAACTTTAATATTAGAGGAAGTTCAGGTATTATGGGATAGTTGGATAACATGGAATACCTCATTATCTCGCCTGTTATGTGTTGCTTCCAAGCGGAGAGGAAATAAACTACTACCTCACATTCCCATGATACTCTGCAGTCAGTCTCTTTGTGATTGTGACATTCGTTGTGTTGGTACACGTGACAATCTGAAATCTTATTCGTGAAAACTTTTACAGATAAGTGTTTTACAACCTGTATTTTCCTACTGAAATGTAATAGAACAACAATTCTTTGTTTACTATGGCGTTGGATACACAGCGAGGTAGTTTGATAAGCGCCATTATCCTATACGCCTTCGAATACGTTTAACAGCTCTTTCGTTTTCAAGGTGGCTTGGAGGGTAATATGGAATACCCGCAAGAAAAGCATGGTATTCCGTACTCCGTATGATATTCCGATTACAAAAATATCTATCGGTATTGGGCAATTAAAAGTACATTTATGATGGCAACAATGGGAAGTGATTTTTTTATTACAGCAAATGTTCCGATTAAACAAGAGGTGAGCTTGGGTCCAGCGTTCATCATGTTTGATGTGAGCACACAACGACTGTGCCGATCCTGAAGCAGAGTGTTATATTTGTGACATTTGTAAGTAATCACATTCAGTTATGCCTTGGCATTCAGAAGTTTCATATATTGACACTGTATTCATTGTATGTTCAAGAGAAAACTCATTTATTTTCTATATAGCATTTGTATTCCATATTACCCGACTATTTCATATTACCCTTCAAAGTGGTTTATTTACAAATTATAAATTTTGCCCACCCCTGTAACGGAATATCTTTATCAAGATACGCATAAATAAAGCCAAATATGTAAGGCATATTCTTGTTTTCCTTTTTGTTTCAATGTGCAGTTATCTACTGAGTTAAAAGTAAAACAAAAATGGTATTCCATAATAACCGAACTTTCTCTAATATTGCGAGCAAATAATAAGTACATCCAAGTGATAGGAATGCATCATTTTTCGTATATGAGCCCACGTCAAGAATATTTAACATACAAATTTAATTCTAACCAAAATCAATAAATACTTGCTACTACATCGTTATTAGTTGTACAAATAATTAATAATCATACATATTAAAGTGTTATTACTACATAATAAATGTATGACTATGTGTATTTCTTTGTATTTCCTACGTGTCCCGGCAACTTTGTCACACTGCCGCGAAAATACGTGGTTGTTGCAAGATAGAAACAAACGAAAGAAGATGTAGGTATCTACTATCAGTTGCTTCTTTATATTTTCGTTTATTCTATTTGCGCAACTCTGTGACGCTGCTCAGTTACTCTGTATGAAAGGGCTGTCAGTTGATATAATAACTCTTGACTTAAAGCAAAAATTAAATTCTATATTTGAGAAATACAACTAGAGAGATAATGTTGGCCAATTTCGTTCATGAATTCAATCCGTTAATATATATATATATAAGCTGGTAACGATGGCTTTAACGATGTATATGTAAGTTTCCCGTAGTTCGTTTATAGTAGAATTTTTATTTTCTTTTTGTCAAAAAAGATGTGAAATAATCACAAATTGTTAAACGTTTATCAACATTACTTTGGGAGGAGGACTTGCAACAAGCGACGTAACACTGCACTAAGAAGCACAAATATCACGCCTTGTAGACACTGTTGATTAACGTAGCATTATTCGCGATATTATATAGTGCAAGGGTATTCATTGTGACATGGTAACTTTATCGGATTCTGCTAAATTATTTACGTATGAGCTAGTGTTCAAATCCTTTGGTCTCAGAGCTTTGAGGCCAGTTCAGAAACTGAACAGAGAAGAAACTCGCCGCCAAATTCAACGACTTTTGTACCTTTATCACTAACAATGTTAAATCAGGTTGAAAGCAATGGATGAAACATAGATCGTACACTTTAACCTTGAACCCATAATCAATTAGCGTCTCTTTCGGCAACGGGGGTATATGAGACGTGTATTTTGAAGCACAACGGCTTCCATTAGGACTGATACGAACAAGACGAGTGGACAATAAGCCAGCACATCCTACTGCACGAGTCCTAGAACTATTGATGGCCTAATTACTGTATATGGTCCGAATATGTACGACGGGTGTATTTCATTCGTTCCCTGAATAAAAATTAAAAACGTATATGATTTTCCTTTCTCTTGTAACTTAATTCGTAACAGGAAGTGTTTATCTACTTATCGTAATATACTGTACTTGAATCAAGACGTAACTTGTAATACCAAACATATTTTCATTTTTTTTTTCTTACCAAGCCCATTCTGGAACGTTAACTCTTGTAACTTAGGTACAAATTTGACTAGACATACGATAGAAGAAGCAGAGAACAACGATTCGCAAAACGTGTGATTGTGGACACATTTCTGAAATTGTCACATCCGGGAGAGGAGAAAAATTGTTTCCAGTTACGGTTCTTATTTTCTCCTCGGCAGCAGATAGTTAAAATTGGGCATCTGAGATTTAAGCAATATGTGTCTAAACTCACACTTCATATATGTTGCCAACCTCATCTTTCTAAAAGAGACATAGTGGCACAATGGCAGAATTATCAAATCTAGTACAAGAAGTTCTTGGTTCGATTTCAGGCCAGATGAATGTATAGTGTTCATTTAAACAACATGTCTATGGCTTTTCTAGGTGTTCTTCTCTTTCCCATCATATTCGAATTTTACCAGTTCTTTCCCAATAAATTAATCATGCGTCTGTTTTGGGAAAATCAATTAATCGTGGAATGCGGATTAAAAAAAAAACATACTAAAACCGGAGGCTTAGCACCCTGCGTGATTATGTTTTGTTTCTAACTTTACGCGTCGCGGTTACCACACAGACGTAAAGGTTTCAGCATAGCGGTTTGCTTTCACTCACAAGGCGATCTTTAACCCTTGGAACACGCTGAGGTTCTCCCTATCCAAAAGTAGTGATGGGTAAATTCCCGGGAAGATATTTTTCGAGAATATTCCCTGGGAATATTCCCGGGAAGATTCCCAAAATGGGAATTTATTCGGGAATTTATGTACAATCAGAAAGAAAATTGCATTCTATTACTATATTATGATTTCAGAGTTGAATTAATTTTTATATCACAGCATATTATTACTGTTGTCCACAGAGGATTCTTTAAAATGTACATTCTGAACAGTACTATGTTACTTTATTAACACTTTATTATATTTCGAGAGTACGCATAAATGTATATTTACTTACAATATGTTCTATCAATTAAATATGTGCCAAAAAATTATGTAGTAACAGCTTAAATTCATATGTAAATGTATTTCCTCAACTTGACTCTATTACTGATATTATAAACACATTAAATTTATAAATGTTATAAACCAATTAGATTGGATAAATGCTAGAAGATACATGTCTCACCAATTTATCAACATTTGCGCATACATATTTATGTTCACAAAATCTGCAAGATACTTACTTATCTTTATATTTTAGCACGTAACATTGCCATACACGACCTTTCATTCTACCTGTTTCTTCAAATTCCATGCGTTAATACACATGTAAAAGAAGTCCGAGTATCTCTTCAGAAATTCGAGTCAGAGAGAAGAGACAGACCGACGTCTGTTACTAATGGTGGTTCAGGGTTTATTAATAGTACTTCATCTCTATTTCTACATAATTCTAAATTAGTTTACAAAATGGTTCCTTTTCATCATTTGTAAATTAGTACGTTGCTAATTTTGGCTGTTCTTTAGCATTGGGGACCAGTTTTGCACCTACTTTTTTGCGATATTCTATTCCGATGCGGTTGTTTTATGGTTTCATACGTTAAATTACGTTACCAACACTAAATTCAGACAGCATTGCGGAGCGAGCGTTCGCGAACAAAGACGGGTTAGAGCCCTGCATGGCACGTTGTTTTCTATCTTCGTTGCCAACAATTGATTTCTTTTTCTAAAATAAAACACTTCCACTTACCTTTCCGTTTCGTATAAATCCCTTACTGCCTTAAAACAATATGGTTGATACTTTCATGACTACTTGAACATCACTATCAACTCATTTCTTCCGTAAATCATCCTACTTTTTGCTAGTTTTGGGCTCTAATACTAAACAATTACCCTACTTTTTAGTACAAATTGAAATGGAACTTAAAAATCATATTATTAGTTATATAAAGTACCGTCAAATAATTTTAAATTTTTTAAGCTCCAAATTCTTTAAAACCTAGAAGTAAATCATAATATATTAAAATAAAGTAATTAGTCATATGGTTCTTATAATTTGGAGAATAAAGTAAAGAAATGAAAATAAATATTTTCCCGGGAATTTATAGGCCAGGGAAAAACCCGGGAATATTCCCATTTTTAAATTCCTTCCCACCGGGAATATTCCCACTGCCCATCACTATCCAAAAGCATGTAAAATTTAGTCATGATTATTTGTGGAACTACTGTACGCAGAACAAGTAATTTTGGATGAATGTTTCAATGACCAATCTCAAGAAAATGACTGGCCAGTTTTACAGATATCCCGCTTCATTTTGCAATGGACTTTGATTAATTAAATTTCAAAACAACGCAATAACATTAACTGGCCGCTGCTCGCACGGAAACTACAATCAAATTGTTTTTCTCTCTCCGGGGGCAAAATGCACACGGCGCAGTCGTAGAGGGTTCACCTTCGGTGCTTGGGATCCCTGGTTCGATCACAGCTCGCTCCGTGTGGACTTTGTGGTGGACAAACACCGTGTGTGTTGTTTTTCTTCGGGGTTCTCCCGTTTCCTCCCACTTTCTTCATTCCACCATTTTTCATCATCACCGTCTCCTTTAGCCTAACCGACATAACCATGGGATGTAAAACTGAAACATGTCATTTAATTTTTTTTTGTTTTGTTTTCTCTCCCCCTTCCTCGTGTTGTTCTGTCTGCCTACACAAAATGCTCATCAGAAGTTTCTTTTCTTTACAAATTATTGAAGTACAATTACTAAGTCATTTTCTCTCTCGAATCTGGAAATAGATTTACACACATTATTGATATCAAACATACGTACTGCCTTTCTTCCACTTAGATATTACATTATATCGCTGCGAGATGTCTGACATCTAACAGTTTTCCGTATATTACACATGTATACTATGTTGCATACTTCAGCTATATATAATATACGTCCATCTGTTATGTGAGATCATTACCAACTATATACAGTTCTTGCTTAAATACGGAAAGGACATGTAGATGAAACAGTTAAACCGAAATTATTATAAAAAATACGTCTTCAGTTATGTTTACTTCCGTATGTTACATAATACAGTCTTACTTTAACTCCAAAAAGCTACAGGATTTCGGTATGTAACCTACGTTTTACTTACGGCACATATTTTTTTCCTCTGTGTAGGAGTGAAGTAAGTTCTTATCGTAGCACACAATAAATTCGAAATTTCAACGGCTTTCTACATTCCACGGCCGCACATGTTAAAAACGTTATTTTTGATTTCTACCGGGTAGCTTAACCTAATTTATGTAGGCTACACCGTTCAGTGTACCAAATCCAAATTTTAAACTTGAAGTGCTTTTACGATATTCAATATATTTTTATTAAATTTTCTTTATACCACAACACTAAGGGGAGTTTATTGAAGAGAGACAATCGAAGAGTTTTCAGGAACGAATCTACTTGTATGTCTTAAGTAATGACTAGCATTCCGAAAGTGGGACTGACAATATAGTAATGTTAGAAGGTGCGTCCACTACTCCACACGATAAACTTTTGAACCAAATCAAATTTTCGCAGTAGACAGCTCGAGCCATTATCTCGGTGGAGTTCGTTAATGGAGGTGATCCACCCATTATAAGTGATCGAAGCCAATTATTTCAAATTTTAATGTTTATCACTACAGAACAAAAAGTGTAATTCATTACTGATCTACATAATCAGGAACTATAAAAGAAAGCGAGAAGCGATTTTGTTAAACTTGATTTAGTGTTCTGAGAATATGAGGAAGGTTCAATAATTATTGTCCTCGGGATATTTAAAATACACGAGCTGCGGTCGCTGATGGGAGATATTGTACCCTAATGTCTTATATGATACATTTCAGATGCATAGCTGCCATCTTAATATTCTTTTTTGTCGTTCAGTTGTGAGAGGTGGCACCTAGTTTAAAAAATGGAGAAAACCGAACAACAAGCTGTCATCAAGTACCTCCAGAAAAAGGGGTTAAGCCCGAAGGAGATTCATGAAGACATGATCAGTGTGGTGGGTAATGGGTCTCCTTCCTACCAGGTGGAACTAGTGCCGCGACTTCCGTTACGGCAGGGGAAGCTGACAACAGACCCCTGATGCTGGTACTCCAACAACAGCATGCACCCCAGAAAACATTAGCACTGTGCATGATACGATTATAGCAGACAGACAAAACACGGTGCAACAGTTAGCAGACATCATGCACATCTCTGTAGGCTTAGTGAAAGCCATTGTACATGAATACTTAGAATTCAAAGAGGTGTCAGCGCGATGCGTGCCCAAAATGTTATCTCGTGAAATTCAGGAAGACAGAGTTCGATGTTCATGAGCTTTTTAGGAGGTTATGGGGACAGACCTGAAACAGTTCTCTAATAGATTTGTGACAGTGGATGAGACGTGGCTTCACCATTATGATCCCGAATCCAAACGACGGAGCATGGAGTGGCGGCACAGCAGTTCGTCACCCCCACGCAAGTTCAAGGTGCAAGCATCAGCACGCAAGGTTATTGTCGCAATTTTTTGGAATGTGAAGGGTATGCTCCTTATTGACTAAATGGAAGTTGGATACGCTATCACGAGGGCCTATTATGTAGCCCTAATCCCTATGATACGCGAAGCAATCAAGGATAAATGGCACGGGATGTTGCAGCGAACAGTGCTGTTCCACCAAGATAATGCTCCGGCCCACAAAAGCCATCTTACTGGTGAGGCAATCCATGCTGCTGGTTTCGATGTGTTGCGACATTCTTCTTACTAACCTGACCTCGACCCTAGTGTGTTTCATTTGTTCCAAAATTTTGAAAGAGCACCTCAAGAGGAAGAAGTGTCACTCAAATGGAATGGCTGTGCAGGAATGGCTTACGGCTCAGCAAGAGACTTTCTTTGAAGCTGGCATAGTGGCTTTACATCATAGGTGGAAGAAGTGTACTACTATAAAAGGATACTTTTGGATAAATAATACCGGTTATAGGTCAGGGACAATAATTATCGAACCACCCTCGCAGTACTATCCTCTCCCTAAACATTCTATTCCCACGCGATGTTGTATAAATTATCCACTTCTTACTTTAACGTTGATCGCTATAGAGTAAGAGCGGTCATAGATAGAAATAAATTGTTTTACTTAGTCAATTAACGTATCAAGAAAACCGGAAGGGTGGAGATAGAATATCACTTCCGATTTCAATATTACTTAAGAAAATATTGCGTTATCCTCTTTACTGTCTTTTAGGGTGTTTATTTCTTCAATATACCATAATTTATTTCTGTCTAAAAGATCAGCAGAATTTGGGTCTGTTTCAGTTATTTTCTTGGAATTGGTTCCAAAAATTTTATGAATAAATGCTAACAAAAGTGCATTTTTAGAATAAATACAGTATTTCATACTTTACCCTGTAGTGTGGCAGAACGTCTTTTTGCGAAGGACCCACGAGAGATATTACACTGGTGTGGTAATTAGTGTTATCACGAGAAAAGAAATGTCTTTTTTTCGAGACTAGAGTTCGGATGACACAAGAAATTTCTCGAGACTTGCGAGACACAGAATTTCACCCAAATATTCAACCTCAAACTTGTCTTTAGTGTTATATGATGGATAGTATAAAGTTTATTACAATCTCAATAAAACCAACACGAAGTCCTGAGAGACTGAGTGACAGTTTGGACAGTGAATGGAATTTGTGACGTAGAGTACAACTAAGAAAGTTTTTTTTTTTTAATTCGACAGGGAAACGTCTGAAACGGGTTTAAAGTATTTTCATAAATTAACCCTACCTCCGATTAAGGTTAGAGAGTTGAAATTTTGATATTTATCCTTGTCATTTTAATTTGACACATGTTTTAGCGTTTTTAGCAAAGAGAGGAAGAAAAGAGGTTGAAACGAAAAATGGTGGGAAATGCAGTTATTATAATAATATGTAGATATCTCAGAATCCTCTGAAGATTAGAAACATAGAATTTGTTTTTCGGACTTCTCATTGAAAATAATTAGATACGCATTGAAGCTTTTTTTTAATAATTAGCCTTGATGGGAAGAAAAGGAGCGGAAATAAAGATGTGTGGGAATTACGATTATTTTTATAATATATTCAATCCCTTAAGGTTAGAGGCCTGAAATTTGGTACGTGGAATACATATTTAAAATAATTTCACACACATTTTTAGCGTTTTCTCATATTTTATTAAAAAGAATAAGAAAAGAGATGGAAAGGAACATCAGGGGCGATGATTGTAATCATTATAAAAGATGTTATGTAGTTCCTGTAATACAACTTCTTTTCTCTAAAGATAATAACATTTATCATTTAACTTTAGGTTTTGATTGATGCATATTTACCCTTTTGGCATAGTGCGTATTGGCATATTTCCAGTGCATATTTTCGTCATTTTTAGCACACATCTGCATGCATATTTTGCCGTTTTTAGTGCATTTCGATGCGAAGTCTACTTATGATATACGGTAGGACACCTATAATCCGAACGTCAAAAAGCCGAACGCGGACCCTAAAAGCTTTTTACATTTTGTCTTACTGCTAGCGATAAACAAACAATTGTGTTTTCCGTCGACGTTGTCTGAAGTCAATATTTTTAAAAAAGATCATTAAGATGATTTTTTTTGTCATGCATATTTTTATTTTTCCTTAGGCGTTTACAAGTTAAGTTTTAAGTGTTAGTGCTACAACAACATTGTAATTTGGTGTAGTACCTACGACCAGATTCTTCAGAAACAGTAAACGTAAGTCGCCTTACGTATGGTAGCTTAATTACTGTATGCACTGCATAACAACTGTATCGATAAAAGATCATACCATACAGCATTTTGAAGACACAATAATATTGTCTTGGTCATTTTCGAAAATCGAAAAAAAAAAAGAAAATCCGAACTCCCTGCGGGCCTAATTAGTTCGGATTTTCGCTTTCTTACTATACCCTGTTTCCTAAGAGGTGGTAGTCACAGTTTAAACATACTTACTTAAAAGTATTCATCCAACGTTCAACGAAATATCAAACAGATTATTGCTATAATTTTTTTTTCTTATTAATTTACAGATAAGTTAGAAGTACGTGAACATCTGAGATAGGTAACTTTAATTATAGAATCAATTTTAAATATACCTAAAGATTTTCAGTCTTGATCCATATATAACATTTGCTATTAGTTTTTTTTGTAATCTAAAATTTGCAAAGAAAATAATTATATTTTTTACAAGGCATAGTGGGTGGTTAATGTTATACTCACCCTGCCTGTATAGTTTTAGCACATAGCGGGGAATTATCAGCTGATAACTATTTACATTTGAGGGCAAAGTACTTAGTGTATAGTGTATTGAGTTCTTGTATATGATTTCGGCATACTCTCGGATCTCTTTCACATTTCACATGCGCTTGGAATGGTGAAAGTGCTTTGAGCAATTTTCTTGCTATTACTGTTTCTTCTATGGCTTATTTTTTAGTTATTTTCTTATTATATATTTTACACTCATTTATTTTCTTATCCTTTAGACCACTTCCCGTTTACTGGATATTGTTTTATTCGCAATCATCTAGATTCATGAATCTTATATTGATTTTCATTTTTTTTTTAAAAAAAAAAAAAGAAGTTTAAGTATACGTAAAAATGAAATGAAATCTTTTAGTTTTACCTTCCATAGTTATCCCTGCTTGGTTAGAGAAGACGATAATGATGAGAAATGAATGAAATGGTGAAATGCAGACAGTGGGAGGAAACGGGAGAACCCCGAGAAACCCACGCACACGAAGTTTGACCAGCACAAAGCTCACTTGTCGCGGAATGGAATCGAACTAAGGACCCAATGCACCAGAGTTGAACGCTTTACCACTTAGATACGGGAATTGCATGCATTGAACATTTGCAGTCGGGCACCTCGCAAGGGGCCATTTCTCACTCAGGCACATAAAGCTGCGTGTCTTCAATGGCAATCATCAAACGAGGACAGTAGCTGACTGGCGGAAGATAATATGCTCTGACGAATTACGTGTTTGCTTGTATTCCAATGATGCACGTCGTCGAGTGCACCGAAGGCCACATGAAGCCTTTCATCCTGAATGTGTGTAAGGGCATGTTCAAGCCGGAGGTGGGTATGTGATGTTTTCGGGGTGTTTTTTTTTATCTTGAATTGGGCCCGCTTACTGAGGTCACCACTACAATGAACTAGCATGTGTATTTGAACATTCTGGATGAGCAAGTGTTGCCTTTGAGTCAACGTTTTCATTATGAGTATTTTGTGGAGACTCTTATTTTTCAAGACGACAACAGCAAAGTTCATAGGACTGGAACAATTTGTGCGTGGTATGATGAACACTCCCGAACCCTCTTCCATCTATATTGGCCTGCAGACACCAAAGTTGAATTCCATCGAGAATCTGTGGGACATGTTGGAACAGCGGGTAAAACGCCGAAATCGGCATCCACGCAGTTTGGCGGATTTGCGAGATCAAATCCAGAACGAGTGGCTTCAACTGGATGTGACATACCTGCCAAACATTGTGGACTCGCTTCCAAACCGAATCCGGGCGGTTATCAAAGCCAGTGATGGTGCTACACGCTATTAATCACTGCTGTTCACGAATTCTTGAGGGGTGACTAATTTTTTGTTCGGTGAGTGTATATCTATATGTTATGTGTGTACGTATGTATCTAAGTATTTGAGTTATACATATCTAATCTAATCTAAATAAAATCAAGAGGTTGTTTGTGTGTCTGTGTTCTTTCTTTCAGTGTGCGAGGAGGACCAGACAAGTGGACGGAGAGTTACTTAATTTGGTACACGGGTACCTTGGTTTAGGACCTACAACTGGACAAAACTTTTTTCTCGAGCCAGTTGTCCCAGGGGTCTTTTACCGGGGATTGTAAAAGTATAAGAAAATGACGGATATTAGTGTGAAATTTATAGTTTTCGTTGTAACTGAGACCAATGGTGAACTTTAAACGAATTATCTTCCACATTCGCTCCACGAGGGAGGGGAGAATTTCCAAGACAGGTAAAATAATCCAAAATGACCCATATTAATGTCAAATAAGTTAGTCAAGTGTGTTTTTTGTCTTTGTTTTGTTTGTTTACAAGATTTTTTATCTGGCCAGTGCGAAGGGCGGGCATTTCAGCTACTTATAAATATATTTTTACAATAAGGTATAACTACGAAATTGAAGATTCCATTTTCACATTTAAATTATACATTTGTCGTTTACTTTGAAGTGTTTTACGATATTTCCGAAAGAAGATTCATTGGCTCATTTACAGGGTAACTGTAAATGGTTCATCGGGTTTAAAAAAAGTTTGTATTAAAAGTATTAAAACGCATACAATGATAAATAATACGTGGTAATATATAGATTATACAAGTGTTCAGACATACTGTTACAAGTGTTCGATGTGGCTTGCTTTCGCCTGATAACACACATCTACGTGGTGCATTCATGGCCTTAAAAGCAGCAGTAATGTGATCCTTAAATTCATTCGAAGTTGTCGATAGGAAAGGCAAAACTTTGTGTGTTCAATATAGCTGCGAACTTGATAATGACTGTCATATCGAGAGAAATATTATCTTCGGAAACGCTACTATCTTCAGTTTCTGTATATCTTACACTATTACATCAGAAAACGCGTTTGAACTTGGTCCAAATTACTGCTCTCTAACTCTGTTTTAATTTCGTTTGGTCGTTGCAAATGCTTTTTAATATCAATAAAAAAATGCTTACGTGACATTCAAATTTAAATACTATACATGTGTGTATCTGAATTGGAAACAAAAATGAAATGAAAAACTTACAAGAAAATGATCCCTCAAGTTTTCAGGGTCCAAGGGTTTCAAGCTCCAAGGGTTTTCAATCGGGTTCATATCAAGACAATTGTCCAGCCACGGAAAAACACTAATTTTGTTGTTCTTGAAGAATTGTGTCATAGTTTTGCCCGGTGGCATGGGGCTTCATCATGCTTAAAGATGGCTGCATATTTGTGCCGTTCCACTATGATAGTTGGCTAAACCAAGGCTTACTTTTCGTTGTAGTCACCCACCAAACAACACACAAGTACACCACAATTCCAAGAAGATTTTATAGCGTTACTTGAACAGTACCACGATCTTCATGTGAAGAACATGGGTGGCTCACAAAGAGACAACTCTGTAAATTGTGCCTTCATCTTGTTCAAGCGCAGCTCAGAATTTAGTTTGTTTCTTCTATGCTCAGCATTTACTTCTAAATTAACAACAGGGAAGCGTGCTCTAGACCATGTGTTTGTAGGGTTGTACTCTTATCTGCACTGACTCGCAAAGCATGACTAAAATCTTTCCGAATGTCTTTAGCGAACACGTCCTCATGAAGGACACTCTTCTGAGATATGTCAGCTACAGCAACTGGGTATTGTCGTTCTTTGGTGGGTACCTGGACATGTTGGATATCGGAAAAACAAATGTGCTGAAATCACAGCAAAGAAAGTCACATTGGCAGCTGTACACTATGTCCAGACGCCCGTACCTCCTTTAACCAATTTATGCACTCTTACTACCAAGCGATTTGTTTTGAGGTAACTGACAATAAGATTTCACTAAGTGCAATCTCTTTTTGGAAAATTGGTAGACGTAGTAGCTTACTAGTCGTCATGAGGAGGATATTAAAATTCGCTAGCGTATCTGACACTCGCATTTAACATATTATGACTCAGTGTTTGGGATTAATAATCAAAATTGAATTTAGTGAGTGCTAATTATTACATCGGTTCTTATCAAATCTCACACTTGGAATTTCTTGAGTATATTATCTCACCTTGGAACATGGATAATTGATACCAATTTATGTTTACTAAATTGACTTTTTCCAATATAAGCAAAACAATAGAAAGATTAAGGATATAGAGAAGGAATTTGTCATCCTTTTACATAACTTTTCTAGATTTTAAAAGATACAGAATTATAATAATATATTCTGAAGTGCTATTTCCTTGTCACATTTGAAAATAAATGTCCACAGATTGTTCATATGGCTAGAAAATGATATAACATAAAACGATTGTCCATATGAAAAACACAAATGGACATGTACTACGTTATAATACAAGCAATAATTTATCTATTTCTGTTCAGAAAAGGGTGAAGATTATGCGTCTGCACGGTAATATGTTTGGCCCTCCATAGTAAGTATGGTATTCCTTAATGATGGTTAGTATGGAGGTTAACTAAAATTTCCTTACAGTCAGCAATCATATTAGAACTTTAGCGTGTGTATCGTTCGAAGATATTCAGTCAATATTGTTGGTTGAAATTGCAGTAGGTTAACAACGTGGTATAAGTACCAAACTAAGAGAAAACATTTTGACTTGCTTATTCAAAGGACATTATCACTAGTTTAGTTCCACGCCAAGGGCGTTTAATTACGTATTGCTGTATTTAGACCAATGTTGGTGAATTTAGAGTATATTCTGTCCAGAATTGTACACACAGCCATATTCAACATTCTCGCCTGTTCAAATAAGTACATCATTTGTCCAATCGAATAGGCATGGGGACAGAAGTTATAACAAAGAATGTGTTGAAACTACCTCCTTTAACAATACACCACTGGCAACTCTTTCTTCAATCTTCATATGATGCCACTTTAACCCTGTCAATCGTTTCGTAACGATGTGCTTTAAGGGTTATCTTTATGGAAGGAAACAAAACAAATCGATAGGAGCAAGATCTGGAGTGGAGGTGGTTTAGGCAGCTTTGCGATGTTATGTTTGGCCGTTATATCCTTCACAATTAGCGATTTGTGACTGCGAATATTTTCAGGTGGAATGTGTTGGTATCGGTTATCACACACTGTTAACTCTACATCTAGAATATTTTTAAAAATATGACATTCACTGATTGTTCTGCAGACAGAAACTCTTACCGATCTTTGGCCTCTTCTCTGCCTGTTTGAGTTTTTATTCTACTCAAAACCACGCGTTCTGGACATGGTTTCGCTCTTGTAAGCTTTATTGATCACATCGAAAGTCTCCGTAGCGTATTGTTCAATTTAATGCAAAATTTTATGGCATAGCGCTGCTCGATTGTTCACCGTATTTTCAGTCTCGACACAAGCACTAAACACGCCTTCACTTTGTGCGAGATCTACACACTCCAACATTTCTAAGTTAACTGAGAAGATGCTCAAGGGCGTCGATACTACTGGGGCCGGGGGCCTCGAGCACTATGATGCTTATGTGTGTACCCATGTATTTTTATGAATATGTATTTTTGAATGTTATTTGCATCATTTTAAGTTTTTTTATGAATATACAATGTTTGACGTAATATGTATTCAATTTCCTTTAAAACCCTTATATATGATTTCTTAAGTCTTTGTCTGTAACCAAACATAAATCTGAATGTCCCCCACAACGTTACAGAGCAATCGACACCCTTGACAATGCTACTATTTTATGACAAATATTGAACCATCCATTCTACGAGACCGCCCTGCAACTTTTCCCGTGGGCCAGAGAATACTAATTTCCATACTTCCTGTACAAACCTTGTAATTTACTATTCATGTTGCATTGTGATAATAATAATAATAACTTCAAAATGTTATTCAATAGGGCGTCCGGAAACCTGCTTAGGTCTCCAATGCCTTTTCTTTTCTATTTATGTGGTTTAGGATGCCTCACGGCCCAGTGCAAAAGACCACACTGGGAGACGTTTCTGCTATGAAACCAAGAGCAGACTGGCTCCTAAGTGCTCACTACTGCTGTAGTTAAAGCGAATCTTCGGGTGTCTTTAGGTGCTGGCGCTGATGCAGATGACGTATTCTTTCTTTGTTGACATGTAACACAAAATAAAGTGTAGTCTGCTTTGTTGATATACAGCACATGCTTGGTAGGCCTCACATGAATTGAACATTACAAATTAGAGCATTTTTATTTCCTCTTAAAACAAACTTTTAAAAGAGCTGGGAGTTACTTATGTTTTATTCTATTCTGGGTAAATCACTTTAATAACCTCTTAGCTATTAAATACCTTAGTATACGTAATTTTTTATCCTGTCTTATTTGCTCATCTTGCAAAGAAAGTACCTTCGTGTTCGGGTTTCAAATTTCCACATATATTAATATGGTCTTAATTTTAAGTCAATTGCTTTCGTTTCATACAATCGTGCATAATTCCCCTTCCACAAGCGGAATTCTTTTAAAAGCTTAAATACGTGTCTTCCCTTCATTAATTAAATGTTTATATAACAAGATTGACATCTCCAACTTAACCCGGGAAAAGTAGCGTACGTAAAAGTTACGTGTAGGTAGAGAATAATAGCCTCTCCTTTCCCCTCCCCTCGCTTCCAGACCTCCTCACGCCAGCAGTGCTTACTTGTGTTAGGAGCCGACTAGTTGGCGTCGGGTGTAAGTGGTCTCCGCGTTCTTTGTTCTGGGCGACTTTCTTTTTCTAAAGCCTACACGTCAGTTTGACGTGTCGCTACCTTTAACCGCCTTTTTCGTACACGTAGATCTGACGCGTTGCTACCTTTAACGGGTGTTTTGTTGAATGCTTTGGTTCACTTTCGATCGTTTTCTGGGTGATGGCAGACACGTCAAGGACGAGAATAATGACAGACGTTTTGCACAATGAAGATGCAATATTGGCTACTCTCGAAGAGGAAGAAGAAATATCCGAAGATTTGGAAGAAGATAATTTAGAAGTTGAAATCCATTCGGATTCTGATGAAAGCTGTTCCTATAGTGATGCTGGCCCCGAATACACACCAAAAGAGGACGTCTTAGATTATTTAGAAGCAGTGAAGAACATAGAAATTTGTACTGCTCCAACTCAGCCTCGGAAAGGAAAAAAGACAATGTTCTGAACGAAAGTAAAAGAAACAAAGACGAATGTTACAACAATGTTGAGGGAAGATCTGCTGGAAGTGTTATCAAAGATGGCGTCAAGCTCGAAGTCGATGCAAAGTGGTGCTCTTATTGTTTATCTTTTTCTCGTGGTTATGTGTAGTGTTTATGTGCGTGCTCTACTGTCTTCATGTACTAACGGTGCTGTGACTTTCCCAAATGAAGCATTGCCAATGAAACATGGACTGAAGTGTAGTGGAAGATCATTTCATTTTATTGCTGCTGCCTTCATACCAAGAGGACCGCCATGTGCTCTCTGTGGTACTGCTAACAGTGACGGAGGAACTACCAGTGATTTTGTGACAAGGTATGAGTCAAAAGCAAAAAAACAGTGCCTCATTCTCGTTTGTTTTCTCCTCCTTTGTGGTGATATTCACGTAAACCCTGGCCCACCCTGTCCACATTACACTAATGCTTTCAATATATATTATCAAAATGTTCGTAGCATTAAAAACAAATTACTTGAGTGCTCATTGAACCTAGGTGAGATAAGGGAACTGGATTGTTTCGCAGTGACCGAATCGTGGCTGAATGAATCAGTGAACGACAGTGAAATTAGCTTTTCTAATAATTTCACCATTTATCGTAAAGACCGCATAACTCGTGGAGGTGGAGTGATGATTTGTGTAAATAATAAGTGGAAGAGCAAGAGAAGACTGGATCTCGAACGGGATTGTGAACTTATATGGGTGGAAGTATTTATTCCAAAGCGTCGTTCTGTGTTTATTGGATGCTTCTATAGGCCGCACAAGAACACCCCCCAGCACATCTTAGAAGCTTGCCATGACTCACTGTTACATGCGTTGTCACACGGTGACGTCATCCTATTGGGTGATTTCAACCTTTCCATCACGTGGCAGGACAGCAAGCATGGAGTCGCTAAAGATGGAAACGACAGTTATTTCATGGACAATTTTATTCATGGACTTGGTCTAGGTCAACATAATATGCATAATACCCGCAATAATAGCAATCTTGACTACATTCTTTCTAACTTAGAACCTCGTTGTGTTGTCCCATGCAGAAATCTTTTTCCTTCGGATCACGATTCCTTGGATGTTTCTTTCGATTTCCTCCCCTCCACTACTACAAACCAGGCCCTCAAAAGTAGGTCACAACTTCTATGGAAGAAAGCCCCCTGGGGTGACATCTGCCGGGCTATTGAACTGTTTCCTTGGTGTTTGTTAGAGGTAGGAACTGTTGACGACGCTGTGGACTTATTTACATCCGTTGTCCACTCAGCCATAAAGGACTTTGTGCCGGTGAAAGCATCAAAATCGAACAGGTTTCCGGTCTGGTACGACAATGAACTTCGTGACCTTCTTAAAAACAAAAAGCTTGCCTGGACTCTATGGAAATCACATCCGAGTGACTACACATATAAAAATTTTGCTAGAATTAGAAGTCTTGCCAAGAAGGTACAGCGACGTAAATATTTTGAATACATGGACTCAATTGGTGATTTTACTGTTAGTAACCCTAAAGTCTTTTGGTCTGTAATTAAATCTAGAACAAAATCTCCGGGCATACCGGCAACAATTCAAGATGAAAATACTGAAGCGAGTGATGATCAAAGACCAGACCTCTTCAATAACTACTTCTGCAAAACATTTACTTCCCTTTCCTCTACAACCCATCTCCCCCCTCTCCACCCCATCTGTTCGGACACCTTATCCATTCTCTCTACCACCCCGGGCGAAGTTCTGGCTCTCTTGCTATCGTTATCTCCACATAGATCACTTGGACCTGATAAAATTAGTCCTCTCTTTCTCAACAAAACTGCTTCAGTTATTGCGGTTCCTCTATCTATCTTATTCAATAGATGCTTCAAGGAAGGGTATTATCCCACCAGTTGGAAACTGGCTCACGTGACCCCCATATATAAATCAGGACTTAAAGATTATGTATCCTCCTATAGGCCAATATCTCTTCTTTCTGTAATATCAATTATCTGCGAAAAAATAATTAAAGACAGGCTACTTAAATTCACCTCACCTTACATCCATAGTTCTCAGCACGGCTTTCTACCGAAAAGCTCAAGTCTCTCAAACTTAAGTACTCTTCTTTCCTGTGCAGTCAAATGTATGAATAACAATACTCAATTAGATGTTATCTACTTTGATCTCTCGAAGGCCTTTGATTCTGTCAGTCACATTCATCTTCTTCATAAACTCTCCAATAGATTTAATGTACATGGCAATTTTCTCTCTCTAATCACAAGCTACTTGAAGGACCGTAAACAGAGAGTTGTTCTTTCAGGGGCGACTTCTAACCCCCAACCCGTGATCTCAGGGGTGCCTCAGGGGAGTGTACTTGGGCCTCTACTGTTTGTCCTGTATATGGATGATCTCTACACGCACTTATCAGCTCAACCTAGTTGCCTTCTGCTTTTTGCTGACGATTGTAAGTTATACAGAGAAATATCGTGTCTCCATGACACAATTGCTCTACAGGAAGACATAAATTACCTTACAGGCTGGTGTGAAATGTGGCACTTGAAACTCAACAGTAAGAAATGTGACAGTATTACTATTACTTTGAAAAAGTCTCCTGTTCCCTCCACATACCATATCAACGATTCCCCTATCACACATTCTGCTAGTCATAACGATCTTGGTGTCATCTTTGATTCAAAACTCACCTTCTCTGACCACATCTCCTCAATACTAAAGAATTCAATGCGCATGTTGGGACTTCTTTATCGATTCACCGAACTACGCACTGTTTCTTCATTAGCAACTTTTTATAAGACTTTAATAGCGCCCAAGATCGAATACTGCTCTCCCATATGGGCCATGGCAGCACCTACACATCTCTCCAGACTTGATTCTGTTCTCAATTTCTTCACTGCTATAGTCCGATTTCGTGTTCCTGCACTTCGAATATTATCTAAGAAGGAGCTCTTGCGACATCTTAATATCCAGACTCCTGAAGTACGCAGAAATATCTCTGACCTGAAATATCTACATAAAATAGTTAATGGAACCTTAAGATCGGAAATATTACTTCAGGAACTATCCTTACGTGTCCCTTCCCGCATCACTCGGAATACCCACCTATTCCATCTTGCCCGTCCTAGGTTGGCTGTTATACAGAGGTCCCTTTTTTATAGAATACCAAACAGTTATAATCAAGTAACAACTGATGTGGACATTTTTTCGAGCTACCCAGTGTTTGAAAGAGCAATTAAACGAGCTTTGACGGAATAGTTTTACTTTTACACTTTTTTTTTCTATGTTGTTGTTATTGTTGTCATGTTTTTTTTTCTTTCTTTTGTTAGCATGTCCCTGTGTAAAATGGCAAAGTTATGCTGTATCTGGGAAATTGTTCAATAAATAAATAAATAAATAAATAAATAAATAAATAAATAAAGTACAAGAAGAAACATTGAAAAGCAAGAATGGGTTTGTCTGAAACACGTCATACCTAAAGAACAAGGAGAAGACACCGTCGAAGTATGTTATTCATATTAGATTAATTAAGATATGTTTAAATGAATCCCAAAGTAAAGTCCGGGTAGGAAAATATTTGTCCCCGACCTTTCACGTCGAGAATGGCCTGAAACAAGGAGATGCGTTATCGCCACTATTATTTAACTTTGTTCTGGAATACGCTATAAGAAATATCAAAGATAGCAACAGGAGCCTAGAGTTGAATGAAATTCACCAGGTAATGGCATATGCTGATGACGGAAATTTAATATGGAATGATAAGAGAACAATAGAAAGAAATGCAGAGATCTTATTAAACGCTTGCAGGGACATTGGTTTAGAAGTAAATGCAGAGAAAAGTAAATACATGGAAGTGCATCGAGACCGTAATATTGCAAATTATGGATGCGTTAAAATATTAAATAATACTTTTGATAAGGTGGATAGTTTGAAATATCTAGGATCAGTATTAACAGGGAAAAATCATATTCACAAAGAAAGTAAATGTCGACTAAAAGCAGGGAATTCCTGTTACTACTCGGTTCAAAATCTCTTGTCGTCGCGAATTCTATCGAGGAATCTGAAGCTTAAAATATAAAAAACTATAATCATGCCTGTTGTTCTGTATGGTTGCGAAACATGGTCGCTTACTCTGAGGGAAGAACATAGACTGAAAGTATTTGAGAACAAGATTCTGAGACAGATATTCGGACCCAAGAGGAAAGGGAATTGGAATGGCGGAAACTTCATAACGAGGAACTACATAATTTATACCGTTTATCCAATATTGTTAGGGTCGACAAGTCTAGGAGGCTCAGGTGAGCTGGTCATGTAGCTAGAATGGAAGAAAGTAGAAACACTTTCAAAGTCTTGACTGGAAGACCAATCGGAAAAAGACCATTAGGAAGACCTAGGCGCAGATGGGAGGACAATATGAAGATGGATCCCGCAGAGATTTGAATATAAAGTAGAAACTGGATACACTTAGCTAAGGATAGAAGTCAGTGGAGAGCTTTTGTGAACGCGGCATTGAATCTCCGGGTTCCACATGCCATAGAGTTAGTTAGTACATTACTCAGAAACCTGAGCCAGGATTATATTTTAACTGCGATTTTCGCTTTCTGTGGCCAACAATCAATAAAGATGGGCTACTTTTGTTTTTGTAACAAATAAAAAGTGAAGAATTGTTGAACAGTGTTATCTGTAGGATTTGAAAAATGAGCTTCTAGGCTCCCACAAAGGAAACTGTTTATGGTCAGATGCTTTTCGCTTATTAATGATACCAAACTGGCATTGGAGGAGGAGAATAAACAGTATTTTTTATTAAGTCTGTAATAAGGATAACTTATTTTTACTTTTATGAACACTTGCTTCCGAAGTCCTAAAAGTTGAGGAGTTTATATGTGTCAAGAGAGGTGGAAGCATGAAAATCAACAGAAGTATAAATGCCACTAAGACTCTTATATATTATTTAGTTTGAGTGATATTTTTAGTTTTGCTGAGCAGTTGAATTATCTTATACTCGTAATTAATGTAAAAGGGGTGTTTTGTGCCACTCTTTTTCTCTGTCTCTCTCAGAACGTACTTCCTCAACAATTTTTAGACATAGTTTGAAGAGCAGGGAAAACCGGAGTACTTATGAACAATTAGATTTTGATTGTAAATAACTCTCGTGTTTTTGCAGACAAAATCACGATATTTTGTGTGTAGAAAACTTAAAGCATTTCCTCTTTATTAAAGTGCAGAGGAAAGTCAAAAGTATCATTTTCAACAAATCAGTGGGATGATTTGAAAACGTACCTATGTTCGGGATTGCACCAGTGGTCGGAGTACTCCCGAACAAACTGTTTACATTAAAATTTACTTTACGAAGCAAGTGAAATGCTTTAAAATACAATTAAAAATACTTTAAAATTTAGAATTTAAATCTCTAATAAGAATTATATTTAAAGACGTAAGTACTAAATATATGAAATATTAAATATTACAAACTATTCTTATTAATAAAGCTAATGCGGCTTTATATCAAAGATATCATCTATTTCGGAAACCAATCTCATTAAGTTGTTACTTACTTTTAAATTTGAAAAAGCTATTTAAACAATTTTGATAATGTTTTACACCATAAGGTAATCCAGAACACCCCGTACTATTGGCAAGCATTATGTTTGACATTTCCTTATGACACGCCATTTTATTATTATAGTTGAAACTAATTGTTGACTGCATAGAGGCTAGTAAGATTACAGAGAACTAATGCTCAAATATAGGGGAATATATAGACTTATCTGTAGCAATATAGATAGATGAGAACCAAGTTATCTTAGCCAGATTACTGAATCTACTTTATTAGTGAATCGACGAAATCAACAAATCGAAATCGACGAAATCGTCCTGGAAATACACTCAACTGATTTTCACCAAATTTATGCTAGTTTCCTAGCTCTTTCACCTAGCGTGAAGCAAAATTTTCCGTTTTCTAACAAGCTTCCTTCTGCCTAAAGTTGTGCGTGCGGCATATACCCGAGTATTCCCAAATACCCTCGTTTCCCCTACTTCAAATTGTATGCCCGTAGCTAAAGTACCCCTATGTAAATTGAGTCGCGAATACCTTAGTATTCGAAAATATGTATATTTGGACAGTGCACAAGCTAGTTCCTAAGTGGTCTTGACCGGCCTACCGTAGTTCCCCCAGTTTTAGAGTATGGACCTTAAAAGTTCATTTATCATGTTTTGGGCAGTCTATAACTCCGATGCACCCAGGTTTATCTATACTTTTCGTTTTATCTTGGTGTCAGAAATCACCTCCCAAACGTTGTCGGTGTTGTTTTGAAACACACTTCATATATATTGAGTATGTGTGTTTATATTTGCGAAGGATCCCCCGTCGTAAAATATGTTTCGAACTGTGGTAACTACCGTTGAACTTAAATTGCCCTTATGTCAAATTGATCGTTACTCCCGCAGTCCTGTGCCTAATGCGTTATTTTGTGTAGATATCATTCCGTGTTAGGTTTCTAGATGGTGCGCATGATCTTGGTATTAATCTCAGTACTGTCCGTTACACGGTGGTATGTCTTGCAGAGTACGTTCTACGTTAAACTATAAACCCATATCTCGTGCTGCTTTGTGCTGGAAAGTTATATTTTACGCTGAAAGATGTAACCAAATTCATGAAGCTGTCCAAAGCTCCCGTCTAAGTTGTTAGTTATGTGTTATGTAGCTTTTGTGCTGGAAACGTAAATGAACATTATCATTTGTCTAAACGCAAATGTTTTACTTATAACAAAAGAATTGTCATCTTACGATAGTCCCGGCAAAGTGAGAGTAGGTTTATGAAAAAAAGACTTGAATTCCCTTGCTATTTAGAATATTTATTTCTATGAACATATAATGATAAAAATGCAGAAGATACTGATACTCTACTTTTGAGATAAATATTTAAACTCTCTCCTCGAAAACAATAAATCATTAATGAAATTGATATGATTTAAACATTTAACTTGAAGTGGATAGTATATTATCTTTCAAAAGTAATTTAAAACGGGCTTTTGAGGCACTGAAAATTATAAATTGGACACAATTCTTAGCCATTTTTATTTTTCACCTCCTCACCACCTCCGCCGTTGAGGATAAACTTCCACTTAAACGGCATTGGAAGCGTCACTATTCATTTCAGCTACTCCGTAAAATATGGATTGCAAACTATCAGTAGTTTTCTGTTTCTTTATATTTCAGTTTTTGTAACTCCCAGCCCTTTTAATGTCTTACCCCTGCAGTAGATTTCCACACTTCAAGTCTTATACCAAGCTTGGATAAAATTGCTCTACACATTTCGGATTAATGCTGGAATATACATTCATACCCACACATCCAAACATGTATTGATGTGCAGTTTTCCAATCCAGCTCACATTCTCGCTCATACCTAAACTTGGAATGATAATTCATCGCTATTGGAACTTAATACTTTGAGGAACCCAAACTGTGGATTCGACACTAATCTCAGTTATTTGAGACGTTTTTATTTTTCATGCTTTGTCATTCATCATTCTGTACGAGGCTGAACTGGGATTTTAACATCATTGAAACTGTAATTATTATTCTCTGTGACATCGAGAAATATGGATTGGATACTAGTATCAGTAGTTTTCGATTATTTTTACATGTCAACCCTTTCCTATCACCGAAGGTTGTTGACGAGGATTACATGTACACTTAAATGGTATAGAACTCGTTGCAAATCAACATAGGAACCACGTAAACTGTGGATTCGATACTAATACCGATTATATTTTATTATTTACCTTCCACCCTGTATGTGGTCTGCCACAAAACAGGGATTTTTTTCTTTTCTTGTGCTAGAAATCATTTTTAGCAATTTAATTCACCAAATCGGAATGTTTCCTTGCAAGTTTCAAGTTAACAAAATATAACTTATAGCGCATAACTCTGATCAAGCCGACCGCCTTTACCTGAATTGATTCATTCCCATCAATTCGATCCTTTGGATATTTTCATCTATGTATATATATTATTTTGGTGATATAAATTTTCTATATACGCATCTGTATAGAAGCTCCACCTTTTATTCGTAGGCTGCGAGAAATTTGTCTATGCCTCAAGCTACACTTACGATTAATTGCTATTCATGAATACACCAAAATTTGACTTTTAACAAGAATTTTATGAATGATCAAAACAAAATGGATCACAAGATTGCGATCCTAACAAGATTGTCAGTAATGATCCAAAAATTACATCAAAGTATTGAAATCTTGGCCAATAATTAGTTTCTGGTGCAGAAGCCACAAAAAGTTCAAAGTAAATCGAGTTTTCGTATTTTTTAAAGGAATAAGCACATCGTCCTGAGTTAAGTAATAGTGTTGGTTTTATTACACTATATGTAGTTCTCCAGCTATAAGGCGTACATGGAAAGTTTTGATCGAAATATATTGTTTCTGTTTTTTTTGGATCAGGTGTCACAAAAGTTTTGAACAGCACCTGAATCGAGTTTTTTTTTTTTTAACAAAATAAGTACACCATACTGAGCTAAGTGATTTGTTTGAGTTTAGCTACACTATATGTAGTTCTCCAGATATAAGACGTAAAATAACATTTTTGCCTGAATGAATCTTTTGATTAAGAAAGAAAACTTTTCACAATTTAATATTAAAATATCAAACTGTATTACAGTAGCACCGTGATCTTATTAAAATTTTTGAGATATTTAAATACCCTTCTCACCTTTTCTATTGCACCATAATTTGCTTGATAACAAAACTACCTTAGTTACTTGTATGGCAATTCCATGGACTAAATTATAATTTCTAAACCCAATAAAAAGCCTAAATGCAAATGCTGAACCGCTTTAGTAATCCGACATTTTTCTGAATGTATTACGTTTTTCGATGTCTCAGTTTTTCTGACACTATCTGACAAATGTTTCACAAGAAAGGAAGAGATCTTGATATTTTGAAAGTGAATTAACTTTAATTTTCTTCAATATTATGCAAATAGTAAGTAGTTAGAAATTTGTATGTTTAGTACAACACATTAAGTAAAATTGTGAGTCAGAATTTTCGTTCAAACTCTCAAAATTAATTTAATCCAATACTTAAGATATTACTTCATAATCGTACCAGAATTTAAAGTAATTCACTTATTGTACTAAAATTAAAAAAAAAAAAAAAAAACATGTTGATGAATCGAAACAACAAATTATTCGGATTTTATTATAGAAATTGGAATTAAAAGCTGACTCCATATATGTTATACCTAAGGTGTCATGTGTCTATCGGTGAACCTATGGAATACAGCAATCAAAGAATGCTAAACTTTCGATTTATACAAAAACCACAAAATCACATAAATGTTTGTTTTAACACGAAAACCGTGTTTAAAAAAGAATGACTTGATTTGGGACGCTAATAATTACGGAACAAGAAACGTACTGCAAGGAAATGAGTGTTCTTTGAATTGCCATGGCTAGAGTTCAGAAAATCGCCGTTAGATGTCAGTCAATGCGTCTTCTCAGTTTGCAGTCAGTCAGAAGTAAGATGGTGTCCGCTCAACAGAAAGCGTTTTGTGTGATAAAGATAGCAAAGACTGAATCAATGATTTCGATCCAGCGAACTTTTTGTCTGCGACTTTGCATTGATCCGACTCCACCTAAAACATTCGTCATCGACATCGCCAATTTCAAGAAAAGGATGCTTGTACAAAGGTAAAAAATGTGGATGCAGATTCATTGTGTGAAGTTTATGATGAATTTAGCTATCATTTAGATGCTGGTCGTGATGCTGGTGGTGGGCAAACAGAACATTTGTAATAGCATAGGCAAAACTTGAATATTTTTTTGAGTAGTCATATGTTGCAGTTTATCCATTATGTACTATACTTTTATCAATACTGGACTTTTAAAATCAGGTCATTATTTTTGAAGGAACCTGCATTTTGACTTTTCTTAAATAACATTGCATATTATGTAATTTATTACTGCCAGAAATTATGTTTCTTTTCCGGGCAATCGATTTTAATTTTAGGTTACAAACAAATCTGTTAAAATAGGGACTGTATTTAAAATACTGTCAAGAAAACAGACAATTCTTTAAATAGGACTTAGATTTCCGGGCTTTCAGCATTATTGGCCGTGTTAGCCCTTCACGTTCCTCGGCGATCACACTATCCAGAAAAGGAAGGAAGAAAAGATTTGGGGAGGATGGAAACGGCATTTGCCTGGTGAGAATAAGGAAAACCCAGGAAAAACCTTATTCAGAATGGCTGTCCTGAAAAAGCTTTATACACCTTCTCGATCGAGTGTCCCCACCGGGAATGGAACCCGGAATCCCACTACGTAGAGTCACACTCTTTAAATAGCATATGTTGTGTACTCCACTATGTTGCTTTAGAGGTTTGGACATATGTTGATATCAATTTCGAAAGAATGTGATAGTGAATAGAACATTAACTTTATCAAGAATACAACTTTTCTTTAATCACATTAGACATAGGTTCTAATGATGGATTAAAAGTGGCTTTCAAATTATATAGAAATGAATGGCAGTATTGCAGTGTTAGTTTATCAGAGAAGAAGGAACATTTCATTTTTAAGTAGGACTGAAAAGTAGACATATTTTAAAAAAATGAAATTTCACGTTGAAAGGAATATCCACTTTTTTCATTATCTATTATTACCTTTATCCCACTTAACATTTAGATGATTCCCAATAGTTTACTTATAAAATTATACTTATTCTTAATAATTCATACAACTGAATTTTCACTTCAGTGTCAATGATGATTAACAATAAAACGTTAAGCTCGGAAACAGACAGTCAACCAGTAAAAGTAACAACTCCACATTGCTGCTAACAGACGCGTGCCCAGAAATGTTTGGTATAAGGAGTCCAAAGTATTTTTACGTGGTTCAACGCGTCTATGTAAGATTGAACCTATGTTTTTATGCACCCAAAAAGATAAGTAATTGTAAATTTCTGTCAAGAGTATGGAGGAGCCGTAAAATCAAATCTTAGCCCACATCAATCGTTTCTGTTGAGAAAGTCTACAAAGCTTAGTCGAGCTACGAAATTTGTGGGTTGGAGTTCCGCATTTGGTTCACCTACCTTGGTTGGTACATCCTATTTTAAAGCAATGACATTTACAAATATCGTCCTTTTAAAAAAATCACTTTCTGAAGAATTTCAAAAACAAAGTCTCATATACCAATAATCTTGGAATACACACACAAAAAAAATCCAATCATGAATAGTGATGGGCAGTGGGAATATTCCCGGTCGGAAGGAATTTAAAAATGGGAATATTCACGGTTTTTTTCCCTGGCCTATAAATTCCCGGGAAGGAATTTATTTTCATTTCTTTACTTTATCCTCCAAATTATAAGAACCATATGACTAATTACTTTATTTTAATATATTATGATTTACTTCTAGGTTTTAAAGAATTTGGAGGTTAAAAAATTTAAAATTATTTGACGGTAATTTATATAGCTAATAATATGATTTTTTTAAGTTCCATTTCCATTTGCACTAAAAAGTAGGGTAATTGTTTGGTATTGGAGGCCAAAACTAGCAAAAAGTAGGATGATTTACGGACGAAATGAGTTGATTGTGATGTTCACGTAGTCAAGAAAGTATCAACCATATTCTTTTAGGGCAGTAAGGAATTTATACAAAACGGAAAAGTAAGTGGAAGTGATTTATTTCACAAAAGAAAGCCAATTGTTGGCAACGAAGATAGAAAACAACGTGCCATGCCGGGCTCTAACCCGTCTCCATTCGCTAACGCTCGCTCCGCAATGCTGTCTGAATTTAATGTTGGTAACGTAATTTAACGTATGAAACCATAAAACAACCGCATCGGAATAGAATATCGCAAGAAAAGTAGGTGCAGAAGCTGGCCCCCAATGCTAAAGGACAGCCAAAATTAGCAAAGTACCAATTTACAAATAATGAAAAGGAACCATTTTGTAAAGTAATTTAGAATTATGTACAAATAGAGATGAAGTACTATCAATAAACCCTGAACCACCATTAGTTATAGACGTCGGTCTGTGTCCTCTGTCTGACTCGAATTTCTGAAGAGGTACTCGGACTTCTTTTACATGCGAATTAACGTATGGAATTTCGAGAAATAGGTAGAATGAAATGTCGTGTATGGCAATGTTAGTGCTAAAACATAAAGATAAGTAAGTATCTTGCAAATTTTGTGAACATAAATATGTATGCGCAAATGTTGATAAATTGGTGAGACATGTATCTTCTAGCATTTATCCAATCTAATTGGTTTATAACTTTTATAAATTTAATGTGTTTATAATATCAGTAATAGAGTCAAGGTGAGCAAATCCACTTACATATAAATTTTAACTGTTACTATATAATTTTTTCGCACATATTTAATTGATAGAACATATTGTAAATAAATATACACTTATGCGTACTCTCTAAATATAATAAAGTGTTAATAAAGTAACATACCGTTCAGAATATACATTTTAAAGAATCCTCTGTGGACAACAGTAATAATATGCTGTGATATAAAAATTATTTCAACTTTGAAATCATAATACAGTAATAGAATGCCATTTTCTTTCTGATTGTACATAAATTCCCGGATAAATTCCCATTTTGGGAATCTTCCCGGGAATTTACCAATCACTAATCATGAATACACAGTAGTAAATTCTTTGAAGTTTCAACAAACAGTTTATTTTGACTGCATGAAATGCATACTTCCTTGTTTCTGCTCATCACAAATAGCGATCTTGCACATGATGTAAACTATTTTGTTTTACTGGCTTGGTTCCTGGGGCACATTTGAAATGGTGCTTGCTTCAGAAGACCATGTGTTGAACCACGTTTGATCTTCAATACCAAGAGTATTTTAGATGTCAGTAGACAAATTCATTTGAAAATTCAACTTTAGGAGCTCCTTCATGTAGGGTCTAGTGTTTGAGAAACTCCTAATATTCAATTTATTTCTATTGATCCATTATTTTCGAGAACAAAACGATTTTGGTAATACCAACCTGATCCAATATACCATGAAAAAAAGCAGAGATGATTGATGTGTTTTTCTGCTCACACTATGTATGTGATGTAACGGATCGAAAAAGTTAACAGTTAATTTTAGTTCCGTGCAGAAATGCACAATCTCACGTCTCGTATGTGCAGCTCAAAATCTGTAAAATTGCTTGAATCTGCACTTTCCTTTGCTATCAGAAAATATTACATAAAAACCCTAAAGCACGTAAAACGACAGGACTGGATTTCGCAAACGTAAGCAAACGCTTGGGGTGCTGCAGAAACTCATCCTTTATTTATAAACATATTTTATTTATAAACAAAAGAAATGGCTTGACCACTGCCATAGGGAATGCAACTATGTAGAATTAGAATACACAGAATCACCAATAGGCCTCAAAACAGCGCCACAGTGGCGGCTAGTATAACTACTGTGCTGTTCTAGCACCCTATTGTGTATTCCAGTGTCAATAAATATCGATTGTAATATTTTAAAACGTGTGGATAGACGAAATCAAGCAACTAGGAAATTAAGAATGTGGTTGAAGATAAAATTTTATAAGTATAGTATAACCCCTAGAATTCGAACGCTCCAGAACTTAAAGAACTTGGGGTCCGAAAGGAAAACTAAAACAAATTTTGCCCTAGAGTAAGTGACGAAGAGAACTTTAATTTCTTTGCGAGGGCAAGTTGAGGGGAAGATATATTTCGGGGGACAGCTATTTATTGTACACTGAAAATAACAGTTTAATAATACTTGGCCTACATTGCAATAATTTCGCGTGGACCAGTCGTTAAGGAAGCAAACGATTCCACTGGTGGTGACACCAGTCCCTTTCTCTCCCTCTAGCGTCAACATTGCCCACATTATGACCACTGCTATGAAACACAGCTTATTTTGGGTATGTATTCCCAGAAAAGCAATTATTTAACGTTATCATGAGAGGTGAATCCAATTTCAAACAATAATCTGATGCATTATAAGTTCTTTTTAGGGTAAATACAATTTTTATACAGCGTGCTTCAAAAAGAACTACGTGAATTTGGACGGCAATAATTAGGAACATGGTACGTGCCGGCAGACACGAAAAGTTGTCTTAATAGGTGCTTGCCCAGAGTTGCAGAAAATCTCCGTACGATGTCAGTCCTTGCATCTTCTAAGTTTGCAGTCCGTCAAAAGTAAGATGGCGCCTGCTCAGCAGAAGATGTTTTGTGTGTTGCAGTTCGTAAAGAGGGAGTCAGTGATTTCGGTCCAGCGTTCCTTTCGTCGGCGTCTTGGCATTGTTCTGCCTGCACCCAAAAATATTTGCCACTGCTATCGCCAATTGGAAGAGATAGAATGCTTGTGAAATGAGAGTCCAGGTCCGCCTCTCACTTCCAATGAAGTGGTGGAATTTAGCTATTGTTCAAATGTTGTTCGTGATGCTGCTGGTGGAAACATAAACCATTTGTAATAGCATAGCTAAATTTTGAAAATTTTCTGGGTATTTTGCTATTTATCCGATTTTTAACGTGTTTTTATCAATACATACAACCTTGTATATACTTTCAAAATCAAGTCTTTCTTTTCGAAACACCATGAATTTTAAATCTTACTAATTTACATTTTACTCAGACATTGTTATTACTTGTAATATGGTACTCTGATTTAAAATCCAATGTATTTACTATTTTATCATTTTGAAAACTTAAGTTAGAGAACCCAGAAACGGTGTAACTCATAAATTTAATTTAAACTATTCTCTGAGCAAAACAATGCTTTATTGTAAAAATTATTTCGCCAACTATCCACTTTGGCTTCATCAGACATTTTCGTTAATAATTTTTATAATAGACATTTTTTTTTCTCATCGAGTAGTTTAAATCAAATTTAAGGATACTAAAACAAGGTTTGAACAACGGAAAATATTATTGTTAGACTAATTAAGTTTCGATTATTCTACAAAGACAAATATCCCAGATTTCCAACGATTTTGAACTGAAAGTAGTTTTTGAAAGAACTAACTTCCGATTGTGTACATCATTGTACTACTAAAAATTTATACTTGGAAAATATTTTAGTATCGAGTTTAAGAAATGGTGTATAAAAACATTTTATTTTTTTTATTTTCATTTGAAGCAATGTGACTCTCAGGATATAGTAATGCAGTAATAACGTGTTGCATATAGAGTGCCACTTTATCAACATAGAAGCTCACAGCCCGAGAAAACAGAACTATTACTATCATTTTGAGAACTGGTATGTGTTTTTAGAAGCGGATGGATTGTTGGTCATCGACCGAGTAACACATAAAGCAAGAAAACGCATCCTAACAGACAACGAGAACCTTCCAGGAATTGGAATTTCAAGAAGTCATTAGATGTAATTGAGCACTGTGAATTTACGAGAGGTATGCAGTTTTATAAAATATATAGCAAGACATATAAATTTGCTCTTACAACTATAGTACTTAATGCATTATATTAAATACCATAGTACTATATCTTAATTACAGTAATTAATTCATATGTGTCTATAACCAGTTAATGTTTCATATTATACATCGTTCATACGTGTGTCTAAGTGCATGTTATAGCGAGTGTGCTTGTATGTTGGTTTTCTACCCCCTCTTTTGGAACCGGTCTTTTGTCCTCGCTTGGAATCGGTCTTTGCCAGGCGCTCCCTTGAGAAAATCCTGCAGGTGTCCCTGGTGTCTATATTTTCAATTTTTATTAATATCATTACTGTTTCCCATAAATTTCCACTGGGATGATTTCCGCTCTGTTCCACTTCTCTCCAGCAAATCCAATGAAAACGTTAATAATTGTGGTCATGAAGCATAAGTATCGCTTCTCCAGTTTCTTTGTCCGTGAAGTCTCTGTAAACTTTTGCTTTCATGGGTTGACGCTCCTGCTCCAAGAGATCTCCTTCACCTCTTCAAATAAAGCTGAATTCTTTATACTCACATTTTCCAATACAAGTTGGAATAATATAATATTTAATAAAAATTCTAAATATTTATTTCTCATAAATATCTCTCGTGTATATTTTCAAATAAAGTGAATACAAATTGGAAATAAATAATATCGTTACTAATCAGCTTGAATATATTATTTGGTAGTAGATTTCAGTTTAAGGCATTACCTAAAAATGGAGCGCATGCTCAAATTACATTAACTTTCATATACGTAATTTTAACTATTGTACTAATACTGTACTGTAGTAAGATATAAATATTACTAATTATTAAATGCGTTCCATTCTCTCCATTTTGGTCTATCATATATGCATTTTATTTTTTAATGGACACTTATGGATGATGTATATCTATACTAGATATCCAGCATTATAGCAGGTTTTGACCTTTGACCCATAGGCCTGGCCTAAACCGGCCGAAGTTAGTATTTTGCTATGTGGAATAGCGTACTATGCCTAGGTTCATGCTCTTCGAGGGCTTATTCTTAGTTGCTAAGGTGAATACCGTATTTCATGATTTTTATTTATTTATTTATTGAAAACGTAGAATGAAAATACGTATATTCAAATGCCCCATAAACATTGAGTTGGCCTTGTGTTCCTCGAAGAACTGCAGTAGCATCATCGAAGTTTAGCTTTGGTCCTATTCCCCGTAGACGCCTGTATAAACAAGACGAATCTTGACTTTCCCAGATTTTGAGTGCATAGTTCGTTATTTTGTGTTCCATACATCGTATGCTATGAACTGAAGCTGATATTTTGAATGATGGAAGCTTCCCATAGTATTTCATAATGATTTGATGACGAAGGATGATAATTCGTATATTCAAGCCCAGATTGGCATTGTGATCCACGTGAAAGTTATTATTTGAGGAATACAATCATCGAAATATAGGATACTATTATATATGATGATGCCAGTGTGGAAGCCGTGATGACATATTATTCGAAACATGTCCCCATAGAAAACGTGCTATGAGTGATGTTCAAAGTAAGTTGTGTAGGTAGCCGAAGGATCAAATTATGTCAACGACTAATTTGAATACGTAATTCTAAGTTAATATGACCTTGAAGTCACACGAGAAATTGATTGTGGATAATATGTGACGATGCTACGGCCCTGAATATTTGAAGACGAGATTGAAAATTGGAGTATGTTTTGACTAATGTTTCGAAGCCACTTTTTTAGCCTGAACGACATTAGATTCCATAGAATAAACCCCAAGATTCATGTTATAACATGTTTTTATAGAAGGCATTCACTTGTGTGTAAGTGTGTGTGTGATGAAATCTTGTATGGGACTGGAAAAGATTAATTGTGAGGTATAGTGGATAGGGTATGGATGTTCAGTACTTCGTCTTCCGGTGAATTCAATATCTGTTATCAGCTGCTAGTTTATTAAAATAGGCACGTAAAAAGAACTTTGAAGTATTAGTAGTAAATAAATAATAACATTATTGAAGTTTTACGTCCCATGAATATGACCCGAAGCAATGATGTTACAGATTTACGGCTTCCACTACATGCACTATACTCATTTGCTTTTTCTTCACAAGACTTCATTCGTCTAAGTTTTGTTGTTAGGATATGTCTATAATCATCAACTGTGTAATTGTCACAAATTTACTCGAATCATGAAATTACCGGACATTGTCGTGAATCTTTGTTAGATTGATTTGTTGCGTTCAGTGAACAAGGAAATTACGTCAATTTTGGGATATATTCCATCTTTAAGATCTCATCCTAAAGTTCGTTTCAGACAAAAATCTCATTTCAGACATTGTATGGGGCAGGGGTCAAAACATTAGATGCCAGTAGATTCCCAAGTTCCTTATTCGTATGTTATTACCTTATAGCTTTAAATCTATATAAATGTCCACTGATGGCTTTATCACTGATACTTAAAAATTATTTTATTTTATTGAGCACCTTGCTGCAAATAGATATACAATATGAACTAATGGAACCTTCAAGCAGCGTTATCAGTGTTCAATCTCCATCAGTTAACTCAGCGGAATCAGGTGCAACCGATAACCACGGCAATGACTTGGACGCCAGCACTTCCAGACCTGCCAGAATCCACTTTTCAGCCACTCCTAGATCTGCGAAGGTGTTACCTTGTCCTCACTGTGGAAAGTTTTATGTGAATGCAAGAGGATTAGCTATTCATAACAGTAAAAAGCATTCGATCATTAACGTAGAAGAGGATTGTCTTCATTTTAATAATAATAGCTTTCCTGACTGTAGAGCCACAAATGTAAGCATCACTAACTGCATTGGTAGCACACAAGATTTGTTATCTAACTTGGGTAAACTGTTGACGTCATTAAGATCCTCTACACACATCCAAAGGTCTGTCTCTCGTGATGCTCGAACAGAGGTTGCCGATGCACTTTCTAAATTACTACAGCACTTACCTATTTCAAGTGGAGAAAAAAATGGCTCAACCTGTTTATATTTCCATTTGTAGCACTAACTACTCCGAAACAATCCGAAAATATAAAGAACTTTTTTCCTGCAATATACATACGTTCATCAGTGTTACGCTCAACCCAGTAATCTATTCTTGGGCCAAGTCACTAAGAACCATAGGCTATAACAATGTATTCTTTAGTACATTAAGTTAATGCTGAACTAGACATATGGTAATTGGATAATATGACTATTACTGACAAACCTGAGGCATTCCTTTCTACGTAACACATATAAATGAGAAAGCATCAGCTCTTGGCTTACATTTGAATTTCTCAAAATGCGAAGTTGATTCTCTTGGATCAGATGAAGTCATATCCAGCCAATTATCCAGAAGATTTGGAGAAGTTGCCCCAGGAATACGTCTCCTAAACAAACGTGATGTGTGTGTTCTAAGTGCTGCTCTTAGAAAGGAAGCATTTACAACTGTGCTATCAAACAAAATATCCAAATTAAAATATTTTCTGTCTCGTCTTGACTCGATTTCAGCACACGCAGCTTCTTTTCTTCTACGTTCTTCATTGTCAATTCCTCGCCTAGAGTACTTTCTACGGTGTTTTCCATCTTGGAATGAGATTCCACTGCTCAAGAAATATGATCATATACTCAAAATGGGTCTGAAGTCAATTTTGAACTGCTTCTTAAGTGACGACTCTTGGATGCAAGCATCCTTACTTCTTGGATTAAGAGGCCTTGATATTCGGCGAACCGTTGACATGGCGATTCCTACCGTTTTAGCGACTCATCACGGATCTCTTCGTTTAATTGAGGCTCTCCTTCCGCAGCATTACCACCTGGACCCACATGGAATAGTTCAAGAAGGCTCTCGGAAATAGCTAAATATAACACATTTGAACCTTCCAGAAATCATCTAAACAGGTTCTCAGTCATCTTGGTACACACCAATAGCAGCACGTTTTCATAAACTACTTTTACAATCCATTTCTGTTCCAGAGGATAAAGCTAGACTTCTTGCTGCGTCATCCCCCTATGCTGGGGCATGTTCAAATGCGTTACCTTTCGCCAATTGGGTCATCACATGTCTAATGAAACCTTGCGATTCCCAGTAGCCCTAAGACTAGGTTCAGCTGTTTGTGAGCCACATCGCTGTTCAGCTTGCGGGCCTCAAGTTACCCAACGCGGCCTGCGTGGTCTCTCATGCAAGAAGAGCATTGGTAGAAAGACCCAACAATCATCTGTTAATTACATCAGATTACGAGCCCTCACGACGGCAGGAATTCCTTCGATTCATGAACCATCAGGTTGTTATTGTTCCGATGGCAATCTACCTGATGGCATGACATTAATACCTCAAGTTTAGAGGCAAATCAGTAGTATGGGATTTTATATCTTTGGACACATTTGCCCATTCAAACCTCCCATTGTCTCTTGTGAATGCTGGAGAAGTTGCGAGACGTAGAAAGGCGTAAAAGGAAAGGAAACACAATAATTTCCCAGCCAAATTTATTTTTGCTCCAGTAGCCATCGGGACTAGTGGAGCATGGGGTTATAGAAACCTTGATTTTATCAGAGAGGTAGGCAGACGTATATCTATCGTTTCTGGAGATGTTCGTTCAGCGTCCTTCTTAATCCAACGTATATCTATTGCGGTCCAACGTGGTAACTTTTCGTCAGTTCTTGGTACCTTGCCGCCTGGAAGGGAATTGGAGGAGGTGTTTCTTCTCTAGCACAAACAAGCGAATAATAGAATAACTACAAGTATTTAGTACACTTTTAATGTAAAAATGATTTAAGAAAATTCTTGAAACATAATCCAGCACAAATATACTCAATTATAATTATTTAAGTATTGTACCGGTATTATTTATGGACGAAAATTATTTTTAATTACTAACAAGAATTATATAAAATTAAAAAAATAAAAAAGGAACAATTAAAATATTGGCTGTTACTACATTGATAAGAATTATATTAGAAAACTAAAATGTAAGATATTGTAAGTGAAAACTATTAACTAAAAACCTAACTAGAGTTTCGAATTCAGAGCATCTACGGTAGTTAAACGTAAATTGTAGTAATGCATAGAGGAACAAAGATACAACAAAATTTTAGGTTTGAATAGAATGTTAATATGTGTAAGATAACTTTTGTTCACAGATGGCCAAACAAACTTATTAAGAACAGGAATAACGTTTGAATCTAAATTCATGAATTTAGAAACATAATAATATTTAGAGTTATAACAAAAAATTAAACTATTAACAATTTTAATATATGTTTTAGTTACCATGTGCAAACCGTAGAAATACCAGTACTTGTGATTTAATTACCAACAGCAATATATTTACTATTTTGTAAATAAATAATTAAAATGTTCGTAACAATTGTGACAGTAGCATCACTTGTATATCGTTATATAATTTGTGGATGAGGTCACACGAAGTTTTATTCATATAAAATTTCAGTGTCCTCAAGTTCAGTTGTGGTTCTTTAGTGTCAAACAGAGAAACGAGCAAATCTGAGACATTGATTAATCTTTAGAATTCGTTTTTATAACTAAAGCGTGTACGATCATACTTGTGATATTGAAAGCGTTAGTATTGCAGACCATGAACCGTTACTGGTGTAGAGTACAATATGGATGAAAACTTATAAATACCAACTACAATTCTTAAGGCTTGAAAAATGAGATCTTTAACAATCTTTAAGGGCATATGTTCTGCAGTGTTTCACAAAAAATATCAATTTTACGTTGAAATCAATAGAATTATACCTAATTGAAACATCAGAGAAACGAAAAAGGTAAAAAAACGTCATCACTGTATGGTGAATAGTTCAGAAGGAAAATGAAGTTTAATTTTGTACAATATAAATTCGATATGAGGGTACGTTCTAAAACATGATAGTCAAATGGCAAAATATATAATGCCACTGTCTTCGCAACTAACGTAGGGTTGTATGTTAAATAGGGAAAATAAAGGTCTTATTTCACTTTAGTAATGCTTAGTGCCAGCTACACCACAACTTATCTCCCTTTATGGTACAGGACTATTCTATTTTAAGGAAAAATATTTTCAAAATCTACGGAAGGAATAATATGAATTGATTTCACAATGGGATCATATATGTATTCAAAATATATTAATATTGGCAGGTTGGCAGGAAATATTACAGAATATTGCACATGCTGATACAGCCTGATATCAATGATACTAGTCTGTAAGTTGCGAGGATTACCAAGATGCTGTCGAGGTAAAGAAGATATAACGAAGATACCGATTATGTACCATGATGACAAAGAGTAGAAAGAATAATAAAACTATATGAATATATAAGATCAAGAATAATTCTGTTAAGTATTAAGTATTAAGTATTAAGTATTAAGTATTAAGAACAAAAATATGATTCCAAGTGTGAATTAGGTTTGTTGTTTTACATGTAGTGAACACTAAAATTCTAGTTACTTATATGTTACACTCTTCCAAATATTTTACAGTAAGTCTAATTTAATGTAGTAACGCTAATAAAATTCTTACTTCAAACGTTATAAAGTAACAATTAAGATCTCACCTCTAAAACGTTTAATAAAATGCAAAATGACTTCTTTACCATAAAATGCTCCGTCAGTAAGAATTGTAAATGGGTATGCATTAAAGCTGTAGAACAGGAAACACAACTTTTTATATGACATATGAAGTGTTGTTAAACTAGCCTCATCTTTATTTGTAGTCAACATTGCTCACGCCCCTGATCCCTACTGAGTCACCCATCCACCCTCCGGAGAGGTCCTCCTTGCTGCACCACTACCTTAACCTGGTTATATAATGTTTCGAGTTATTTGTGGCAATCAAGTGCAAGACGTTTTGTGTTTTAAAGTCGATTCCTGTTTAATGTATTGTAACACTTATATCAAATTATATCCTCCCTTACAGTGATAAGCTAAGAAACAATTATATAATGTTATTGGATCATTTTTTCCGTTATTTCTGAATATGAGAGAGTTCACAAAACTGAACACATAAGAGCTTCTACGTTTGCGGAGTAATACAGTATGCATTTATATATAGGTAGTTAATTATGAAAAAAATCAGAAAATTAACAAATATTTGCGAGATACAATTATAATTTAAGTATGGAAATGAAGGATGAATAATTATGATTAAGGTATCTCAACGTAAGCATAAGTTATTAGGAAAGTAACATTTGAAAAAACTTTATGAATCTCGGATAACGAGGAGCAATCAGAGAAACCTTAGCCTCGTTAATCAGTAAAAGTATATACTTAAGACACTGATGATATCTAACTACATTAAGATGCATTGCTTTCAAATATATCTTTCACGTTTGTGTAATAAGACAGCTGACAGATGACAGAACAAAATAACAAAAGACATGAACAAAGTTTGGATCACATTTCAAGAATTAGAAATACTGGGAATTTTAAAAAAATAACTCCCAATTCAGCTTTTTACAATTTCATATATTTGTTGGCTACTGTCAAAAAAATTCAGATTCGTTTGTTTTGTTTTTAACACTAATAAAATTACATTTTGCAAATTGATATATAAATTGCTCGGAATACTAACGATAAATTAAGGAAATGTTTCTCCGGAATGATTTCGTCGTTCTCAAAATCAAATTTTATTCGAACCGGGAATGATATGATATAACTAAATAATGGTTTCAGAAACTAAACATTGAAACATAGAAAAGGTAGCCAGAAAGTGGTTTAGGGTAGTGACAGCTAAATGGCGGACCTTTGAACGGATCAGACAGCGAAAAAAACGTGATATTGTGTATTTTTTCTTTTATAACTTTATTACAGCAAAAAGAATGTAGCTCTCCATCATAAAATACTTGCATCCAAATTCCACTTTTAAATATAAACCATAAATGAAGAACTGAATAGATATTTACATTTAATTGTGGACACGTTCTGTGCTTTGTTACCAATGCCATTTTACAAGATAAGCTGTTGGTACCCACTGATTGCAGATATCAAATAATTGGTAGACATGTTAATAGCTAAGGAGCAAATTCGGGTGAACACATGATAGTTACACACAAAAGCAGGTAACCTACGATAATTAAAAAAGCATTAAATGAATTACTTATGTACATTTTGCGAATTGTTGCTTTAGTGAGAAGGTGAAAATGCCCCCCCCCCCAAATAGTTCTTCTTTTGTCTTGGATCTCATAAAAATAAAAAATCACTCATCCAGGCAATATATATCTGGTTCAAATATCTGGCTTTTGCCTTCCATATTGTAAAGATTATTTTACTAAGGAGGAAAACTCAACTTAATAGTAAAGATGATAGCTTGGTACGAGATGTTCTTATTCAATCTTACAACATGTGAGTTGTTTTTGTTTTTGTGAACAATATTCTATCCGTTGGTTTTTTCGCTATTCTTTCAATTTTTTTCCACTTTTTCCCCTAATCATTCACTTTTATTAATCATTTCTCTCCTAAAGAGAATAATCGTAGGAAATTATACATTTTAAACAAAGTTCATAACATAGTCGCTGATTAAATGCGCTGAGTCTTCACGTGTTTCCTATTGCACTTTACGCGCTTCAATGATTACACAGAACTCCTTTGTTACTAATCGGTTAGCGTTCATGCATTTGGCGTGGAGACTCCGGTTCGATTACCGGTGGGAGTTCATGTGGTTTGGATTCAACATATAACTGTATTTCTATGTCTCATATAGCTCATTATTAAAAGGGACGCTAAACCAAAAATCAAGTCAAACCAAACGAATGATTACACATACCATAAAGTTGAAGTACCATGGATTACTGGCGAAGCAGTGAACGTTCTGTTGAGAAAAGTGAATGGAACTGAGAGGACTGCTTCATACATGTAATACATTAATCAGCATTTCATCCAAAAAATTTTGGCTGCCTTCGCAGTTGTTGATACCGTTTGCAGGAATAGAGAGTAGTTGGTGGTCGAGCCCGTTAAAACTACCTAACCACCTTAGCGATTCCAAGTTCTCAAGTTTACCCTCGTTCCTTTCTTGAGATATCTGGAGTGGAACTTTTGTAGCACATAAATTCAATCCCTTAAAATAACGACGGACGTGTTTTGCGTTTTCTCATATTCGCAGTCCTTTCGCAGCTACACAAGGTGGCAACGGACTTTATGGACATAAAATTGAACCCCCGCCATTTCAGGTGGAGTCAACAAAGGGAATTGAAACTTTACGCAAAATATTTATCCTGTCGAGACCCAAGTACCCCTATATGGAGGTGTCGCGGATGGATCTTTTATAGCTGAAAATTCAAGCACCTTAAAATAATGACTGATGTGTTTTTACGTTTCCTCATATTCGCAGTCGTTTCGATGATGCACTAGGTGGTGGCACCGAGCCTTATGGACACCCTATATATATATATATATATATATATATATATATATATATATATATATATATATATGGTTATTTTCTTCACATTTCGTAATTCGCTTTCTCGCCGATAGCCTTATATTGTTACACAGATCATTTCTCAATTTCAGAGCTAGATGTGAGAAAGTTTAATACGGTGACCAGTATTTACAATATGCAATTGTCCTCTGTTGTGATAAAATTCCATTACTCCTAGGATGACGTGTAAACAAGGAAACTCTGGTATGATACTGTATAATGTAGCGTACAAAGGATGTAGTATGCTGTTAGTATTTTATATCGTTCCTTTAGTTATTAGTTGTTTATTTCTTGAAATTTTGCGTCTCTTTAAAACACCAAGGCTACATACGACATGGATCTACAGTATAAGATGTAGGTCTATCAATTGTAGTATGATGAAATTTGCAATGCTCTTTCCTCGAGAATAACACCCTGGACCAAGTGAATCTACGTAGCGCAAGATAACCATTAGATAAGCAAGTAGAACTAGTTTCTTTAGTATTGAGCACCTTATACATTGTTAAAAGTTATAGAAGAATAAGTTTCTATATTTAGTTAAAGCTAAAAATGACGGATTAGGTAGTTAATGAAGGACTTTTATACAATAAAACTGAAAGATATGATGACCTGAGCGGGTTGATAGTCATATGTGAGATCGTAAATTGTAATACGATGGTATAGAGATTTATAATGGTTGTTAAACTATTTCAAATTTCTGGGGTCATAATCATTTTGAACAAGATAACAACATATTTACGGGGCTATTTTATAAACACACAGATTTGATAATTGTTCAAGATAGTACATATACATATGATTTTTCAGCAATCGTATCGTGGGTTTTATGTATTATTATATTTTCAGAAAATAACTCTATTGTAGGTTGCTATACCATTTTCAAAACTAACTACTCTGTGAACTCTTACAAGCAGGACCCTTTTCGACGTATAAGAACAATAACATTGATGATATATTAATAAATTGTAATATAATTTACTGTCGAGGAATAATACCTGGACGAGAGCATAATTACATTTCTTTTGCAATTTAAATATGCATACATTCTCGTATTTTACACCTTCAGTTATTAAGAAATATTTAACTTAAATGTCATTTTTATAATTGTTTCGTTAAAATCACATTGTTATTCCCCCGCTTATGAAATGTTACTTTCAAGAACATGCGTAATCTGTAAAGAATATTATGAAGTATGTATAAATTGGATTCATGTCAACTTAAAAACTAAAATTTGTGTGAAAAATGCTGAAATTTCTGGGTGGTAAAGTAAACAATAGTTATTAGCCACTCCGCTAGACTTTCTCTCTTCTATATCTTAAAATTAAATCACGGAATACTGAAATAATTGTGGAATAAAGAACGACGTAAATATTATAGTTATCTGAAATGAAATGAAATCTTTGTTTTACGTCCCACGGTTATGCCGGTTAGGCTAAAGGAGACGGTGATGATGAGTAATAATGAAATGGTGGAATGGAGAAAGTATGAGGAAACGTGAGAACCCCGGGAAAACCCATGCACACGGTGTTTGTCCACCACAAAGTTCACTTGGAGGGGGCTGGGATCGAACCCGGGAATTATAGTTATCGCTAGGGGTAAGAACTCGATTTATCGCCCCTCTGACCAACCAAACCATAATGCTCCTCCAGATATTTGCCCAATTGTAGGCCCTCTCAATTCGGCGCCCAGGGCACAAGCCCCGTTTTCCTCCCTTAGTTACGTCCCTTGAGATAAATAAAATTATGATATCCGCTTTCGGAAAACTCTCCGAAGAAAACACCTGCAAGAGTGAAGTTCCTGCGGATGTTTCATGCAAAAATATTTTATGCCATATTGGAGGATTGTTGTATAACATTCATTCATGAAAGAAGAGAAAAATCAGCTGAACAGTTTTTGAGGAAGTTAACCGAGAAAATTTTAATCTAAGAAAAGATTATCTTTTGGAATTTTTTAAATGCAAAATTATGTACGCTTGTAGTAAGGTTGTTAATGAAATATTATTGCATAGAATGTCAACAATATTTACTGAACTGTTTTTAGAAAATGGCCCGTAAAAAATTCACCCCCAAGAGTACACTACTCTCTTTGACTTATTTTCATAGAAAATTGCCTTGCGTAGTTTTTGACCGTCATGAAGTATCCCTTCAGTGCTTCACCCTTATGGGTCTCTACTCCTTGGTGTATTCTGCAAAAGTCGTATGAGTCAGGGACTAAAGGAAAATAAGTCCTTGGTTTCGTGTGAAACGGGATTTAAAAAATGAAAAATAATTTGCCTGTACTTTTTTACAACTTTTGTTTTAGACAAATCAAAATCGTATGAGAGACCATGGTCAGTCGCCCCTTGTCATTCTGAAAGCTCAGATAACACACTAATTAATGGTGTAATCGGGGATGTCAGCAGGCCCGTATTCACGGGAAGCAAGGGGGCTGGTGTCCCCCAGTTTCCACGAAAAGCTTGCACAAATCTAGATTAATTCTATGTGTAAACACTAAGAATAAAATGCAATATAAAGGAGTTTATTCCAAGAATTTTTCCATTTTAACTATTTAAGGAACACTTCTAACATATTTTAAAAGAGTTAAAGTAAAGTTTATCAGTCTTCTCGAATCTCGATATGAACTGACACAATATATTTTGAATCAAGTTTTCCGAAAAGGAGGAATATATTCATAATACTTCACGCCACGGTTGTAATACCGATCTGGTAGGATGAAGACGAAGTGCGAAGTGCTTACTGCAAGCCAAATCATAAAAACAGCAGCAGGAACAAAGCGTTCGTTTTTGTCGTTTGCAGTAACGGCGGTAGATTATTGTTATTCTATTATGTAGTTGTAGTACATACATGCATTGCAAAATCCTCGACAACAGCAAACCTTAGATTAATTGTGGAACAAGTAGTTGTGAGGTGAATTAAGAGCTCCGAGTTCCGTTAAAGTTGACTGATTCTTTGTGATGATGACGTGATATGTAAAACAAGAACTGTGGTGAAACGTTCGCCGAAAAAGTAATGGTTGCAAAGACTTTCATATGTTTGTTCTCATACAAGAACGAAGTTAAGCTAAATTACTTTAATTAGATGAGTAAATCTGCAAGTGAACATATTTAACGTTTAAGTTTCAGGATTAAATTTCTGGTTGTGGAGCCAAGAATAGTTAATATTTGCAAGATTTAGAGAAGAAATTAAGTAACATAATGTATTGTATTGAACTCAAGGGTTGAGAATCCCGTGGAATTTTTAAATTTTGTCCGTGTTTTACTTAAGCTCTATAAAGCATAGTAATTCACTTATGGTAAGCCACATTTTAACTTTTGAGAACGTACAAGATGTTAACCCACATTTAAGGTGACGGGCAATGAGGAGTCGTGTAGCACTTTCCCAACTAAAATTTGCACATTAGACGTTTGTTACAGACAATTCAATGAAGATGATTTATTGTTGAGTGACTCATCGAATGAGTATTGTCCCGAAGATGACACAAGTAGATTGTCGTGTGAAAGTAATGAGAAACGTTGCACTGTGTTTTCTGTCACTATTTGTACGTTGCTTACCACGTTCTGTGTACATGATTTTGCAGAATTTCATATGGGTACTTTTCATTCGCTTTTGTTTACGGATAAGGATTACCATTTGGTGCAATTGTGTTGAGTGAATCATGTTGTATTTTCAATAATAAACTGTTAATGTGGGATATCAAGTTCTGTATTGTAGTAGTTGCTGTACAATATCAAATAATGCATTTTAGTAATTTCAGTATGCCTCATTCATATTTTCTGCTAGACCACAAAGAACGCAACACCGCGGAAGTATGTATTTCCGGCAACACCGCGTGTCTTTTAAACATTTACGCGGATTCGTTGCTGATCCAATAAAAATCCAGGAAAACCATTTTTCGCAACAGCAAGCTTCCATTACCACAATATGTATTCGCAAATATTATTCCTGGATCCACACTGCGTTGTTGGAACTTCATGCAGGATCGTAGCTGCTCCAGCTAGGTTTTCTAACTTTCGGCAACAAGTGAACATGTAGCCCTTGTAGTTGAGAAACTGAAAGAATTATTATTGTTACATCGCCTGACGTGTTTTTCCTTTTATTAATGATGGTTTCATTTTGTGAAATACAAGGCTCTGCATCAATTAAATGGTGTGCAATGTAAATGCATACATCATTGACAGGATTGTGGAAGACAACAACTTTAGTACTGAATAGTTAGTCGTGTGGCTAACAGTTTAAGAAATTTGAACCATTAAGTTGTTAATTTGTTCATAGCCAGATGAAATTCAGAATTGAATGGTAGCTATGTCGTAAACAGAGGTCCCGCGTAAAGAAATATTCGTATAAAAATTGTAATTAACCTTTTAATGAAGTATCAAATTACATACCTTACAAATAAATATTTTCTGGTAGTTTTTTGTAATCTCTAAAAACAATTCCAACGGGGCAAGTAGGGGACTCAATTCGATACATTTTTTGTCATTTCTTTACTTCATTTTTTGTTCCATCGTTTTGTCTGCAGGATTTAATTATGATAAAAGGCCTTGTGTCGATCTTAAACACAAACTAAATACAACTTTCGTGCAAGGCTGTCAATATAAGACAGTTTTGTAAGAAAGTTGTATTTAGTTTGTGAAGGAGTTAATTATTTAAACCATTCGATTTTTTGTTTCATTTTTGCAGGAAATTACAGTTAAATGGTGTGTGCTTGTAGATGCTCCCTCAAAAAATATGTATCTTTCATTTTTGTAAAACATTATATATCTTTTGGTTTAAAATTTTCGAGAAACCCATCTTGGTCCTATGGTAGAGGTCCTTTGGGACGAGCAGAATATTAGTCGTCCGAGATTATTTCATCTACAAGAGATTAAGAATTATATCCACTGCTTTGAAAACAATATGAAAAATGATTTCGTTCTGCCAGTTGGAATGCTAATTTTCAGATATTTTTGCGCCTTAATCCGAAAAGCATTATTCTGCGTTGTATAAAGTGTTAGTAAAACATGAAATATATTGCTTTATTTCCAAAGCAATATATCCTGTTACAAAAGTCTTGTACAGAGAGTCACTTCCAGCACCACGTTCTTTCTGGCTGCTTACCTTACAGGCATCTTTTTTCCCTGACATCATGAATATCTGCATTCATATCGGTTTCAGACCAATTACAACGGTCGGATTTCCTCTTGATGTGCATCGCAGGAGCCATCCTCAAAAAGGCAGGGGAAAATTGTCCTTAGAAATGGGAAATGAAACAAAATAAATACCATAGGCATAATGTGGGACAATGTGGCCAATTGTTCAATCAAATTTCTTTTAACTTCAATAAAGTGTAACGTACAACTCATTTTTACTTTAGATTGCAATTTGAACTTCGAAGTTCAAACAGGGTTTTTGCACCACCACCCAAACATCTGAACAAAGTTACACCTATATGAAACATAGACATTGTGATTGGCTATAGAGTAGGAAGACCAACCGTTCTGTTACCAAATGCAAGGTTGTCTTAAATTGAAATCCTCACGTTGTCCGAAGCAGCCAATTTCAATTGCCTGTACTCAGTAAATAGACATCTCTTAAGCACACTGAAAGCCTCTTCAAGGAATATTGACCTATTTACTAAGCTTAAAACGTGAAATGTTTCGTTGTACACTTTCTGCACGTTATGATATATGTTTGAGCAAGTGTCATGAGGTTATATGCTGTCGCATCTTGCGCTCACAGGTCCTGTTCTATATTACGAACTCGTTTTCCTGTTCGACCTTCATCGCCTTTCACAACACACCATAATATATATATGACGCCTTCGTACTTTGTCAACTTTCACGTACTTTACAATTGCATCAACAGAAGAACTAGGTCAAAACTGTCACTTATACCAATACAGGAAAATATACATAAATGCAATTGTTATGCACGTACATCTTCTTGCAACTCCTCACAACTAGCTTCGGGTCACTTCTGCATACTACCTCTACATACTAACACTCGAAACTGCTCATACGACGTGCTTACTAGAGCAATGTTGCCAACATGCCATTTTATAAGCCATCCCAACTTGTCCAACTCTCCCTCAATGAATGATATATTAAGCTGCTTCATCAACTCCATCCCATTTTCCGCGTAGAAGAACATTTCTATGGGGAACATGAATAATAAAAGAATGTGAGCAGCAGCAAACCATTGTGCTACAAACCTTTCGTGTGTATGATAGCCGCGGAGCTTAAAGTGGTGAGGGCAAAACATAAAGTCGCAGGTCACTGTGCCTCGCCTGTAATATGATTCTTCTAAAAGGTCAACGTCCCATGATTAAATATTTCGTCCAAATTAAGCAGTTGATTAAATTATTAGGAATGATTTAATTGAATTTTGATGTGATAGGAAACAGAAGAACACCCAGAAAAGCCATGGAGATTTTGTTGTCCACCATAAATTTTCAAGATCTGAAATCGTACTAAGAACCCCTAGGATGAGAACTGAGCACTCCGTTACTGCGCCTACATTCCCCTTTATCAAAGCGTTTTTGGAACTATTTACTACAGAAATTTAGGTATATATTACTTAAATCTCACATATCCAATTCCAATTTAAAGCCCGTTCTGGCATAGGACAAAATATCAACCACATTTGGAACCATTTGTCCTCTTCCCCTGGATACAAAAACGTGGATAAGTAGCGAGTTTTATGAATCTTTGTTCTCTTGTTGGCGTCTAGTCGAATTATCGCCTGAGCAGTTGAAACCAACCTTATGAAATCCCTGTTTCTCTAGAACTCACTGCATACCCTTTGCAGAATGGCTTTGCTAACAAACAAAAATACATTTTTGCAATTAATTAGTATATTATGATTGCCAGATATACTCTTCTTGTTATGTATTTAGTTAAAAAAGTAGAATATCAAACCAATTTTCAGTTTTTATTCTGTTATCGGATAAAATACAATCGAGGTACGTATTCGGCGAACAGACCAGCATTGGTCCAACACTAGTTCTGAAGTATGTTTTGTCTTTTTCTCCATTCTTTAATCCTGATGGGAGCCCACGTACACCATATTAAACGTTAAGTTGCAGATTCACGTCTCATATAGCCTCGTTGCAGAAAGAAACTCTAAACCAAAGTTGAATTCAATCCATTCTTCAACGTTTAGTTTCTGGGTACCTGGGCTGTTGCGTGGCTTTCTTTGATTTTAGTAGTTTAGTGGATGCATTTCATGTGTGTAGCCGATAGATAGCAGTCATAGGAACAAATTGGTAAATAATGTAATTAGCTATATATACAGTGAACGAATAACAATTTCTTTCAGCGAAATAAAAACTCTCAAATAGACAACCCAATGACATATTAGAGACAAACCAATGAAATATTATTGACAAACCAATGACATTTTAACAAGACAAAAATTCTTTCTTTATTTATCAGTCATGTTATGTTATTCAGTTTACTATAATCTGGTAAGCGATGTATGACCTATCGTCGGGCAAGATTATATAGTTAAAGAGACATTAACTCTTTTTCCGGGCCGTGGGAAGATATTTTCCCAAAATCATAGTGTCAAAATTGCATTATTTAGGTTGGTGGGAATAGCATTTCCCACTTGGTTATCGTGCAGAAAGGCAGGTCGACAATGACTATTTTGTAGAACAAATCCCTGCTTCTGCTGACGTGATTAGCACGCACGTTAATTCACACCATCTGGCGTGTAAATAGTAAGCACTTTTTTATTGATTTCTGATCCATACCCATTAACATCGGGAGGGGAAGGCTAGAGTGGGGACTTGCCCTCCCCTGGAAAATGAAATACCCCTAATGTTATGCAATTTGATGTACTTTTGAGACAAAATTGCCTATTTTCAGGAGTTTTGCCCCCCTGGAAAATGTTGTCGCCCTCTACTGGAAAAAATCCTGCCGGCGCCCAGGTCCATACCATTCTCTTTCCATGTGCGTTCTTGTTTTTTCAAAAGAAATTTACCTAAAATACCGAAAATAGTAATATTGGTGGTGTATCCAGTGACGGCGCCAAGGGATTCAAGGGGCAAGTGGCCCCAGATCTTCCCTTGTCCTCCATTGTGTCCCCACAATGTTTTATTATTTTGTATTATTATTGCACATATTGTATTAATATTGTCAATTTTTATAGGTTTTGTTTGATTTACCCCATTCCAAGCTTGTCCACCCAAGGGCCACCGCAACTCTGAGAATCTAGCGGCGAACCTGTTTGTTTCTGACAATTTCTGGATGGCCAGCATGCAGTTTTGCTTGCACGAGCATGCGACTAATTATTTAGTTTCTATCGATATGTCTGTAGTCAATTGCGTGTGTGCAAAACAAAAATATATTTCGTAAGTACGTAAAATTGTTATTGGTGACGTGGTATCTGGCAACTTGAGTGTGGAATTTGTGATGACCTGGCAGTAGTGGTACAAATTGCTTATGTGCCGTAGCCATGAGTGAAAAGGTTTTTATTCCTGAATCCGACGTGCTCGACGTACTTTTTAGTTTACCAAGTGATACAGATGATTCGGAAGATGAGGCCGATGAAGAAACTGTAAATGATTTTGCAGAGCTGGATAAAACTGAGCAATATGTAAACGCACCGGCGGACATTACTATGTTAGATGCAGCACCCGATGTTGAAGTACTGCCTGATGAAACAGTAGCAGAAAGTGACGAGGGCAGTGTACCAGTGAAAGATTGGACAGATGATACATCGTGGTGTGATAATATGAATCTAAGTTTTGATAAGGAGCCTGATCTCAAGGTGATAGTGAACTATGGTGCAAAGGAAATATATTTTTTTCGTTGATATTGACCGAAAATATGATCAAAAATATTGTGGAGGAAACCAGTCGGTATGCGACCCAGAAAAAGATCAAACGGCAATCTTGGGTGCTTGTGAACGATACGACTACAAACTGGCATGACACCACAAGTAAAGAGTTGAAGGCCTGGATTGGGATGCTCATTATTATGGGTATTCATGTACTACCTGAAACCGTGCACTATTGGAGTTCCGATCCCATTCTACACGTTAGTGAAGTAGCAAAAGTTATGACATGAAAGATGTTCAAGCTCTTTGAGACAGTGCATGTCAACAATAATGAACTCAATCCACTGAAAAGGAAACCCTGGGCATGACAAAATTCATAAAATAAGACCATTAGTTACATCCCTGAATAAAACTATTTCACCTGTGTACGAAGCATCATCAGTGGTATCAGTGGATGGATGTATGATTGCGTTGAAAGGACGCTGAGCATTCAAACAATACATACCAATTAAACCGACCACAGATTCTAAAACAGGGTACATTCTGAAATTTGACATTTACTGTGGAAAAGATAGCACCTCCACACCATGTCCCCAGAATACCGTTGGTGAACGTGTTGTGATGCAATTATGTGCGGAGTTACGTAATACAGGACGCCTTGTGGCATTTGACAATTATTTTACATCCTTTCGTCTCATGAAAGATTTCCTTGCCGATGAGTTGTATGCTGTAGGAACAGTACGAGCTACAAGAGATCTTCCTGACTTTCTACGCACTAAGATATCTTTAGCAAGAGGGTAGTTTCAGTACCAAACAAAAGAGAACGTGGCTGCTGTAAAATGGATGGACAACAAACCTGTGATCATGTTGTCTACAGCCCATAATCCGCGCGAAGTAAGAAGTATCAGACGTACAAATAAAGATGTAACTAAATCATAAATTTCTGGTCCAGCGAGCATTACTTTTTACACAAAAATTATGGGCGGTGTAGACCGATTCGACCAGCGAAAAGAAGTCTATGGACTTGGCAGGAAGTCTATAAAGTGGTGGCACAAGATATTTTATTTTTTAATCGATCTTGCCGTCGTCAACAGTTTCATACTCTTCGCAGTGGCAAAAAGGAACCCACGTCTTCATCAGCTTCAGTTTCGCCTTGCACTTGCACGGCAGCTCATAGATGGTTACTCATCTAGGAAAAAGAAGGGATGTCCCCCCAAATTTCTTGCCAAGAAATCCACAGTTTTTGAGGAAGTTCGTCTGGTTAGCGTTGGCAAGCACATACCACACACAATTTCTACTTAGCGACGCTGCAGAACATGAAGTGTAAGAGGAAGGGAAAAACGAACGCGCCACATCTGTACTACATGTAATGTTCCTTTGTGATAGATCCCTGCTTCCGCCAGTTCCATCGAATGTAATCTTTGTTGTTCACAACCCTTCTTTTTTGTCTAATTGTTACGGAACGCATTGGGCCGTAGAGTGCACAAGTCACAATGTCACACAATGGACAATTAAACGTTTTAATTTAGCACATAATGTCCATTATTGTTTATTTTCCACTTACAGTTGCTAAAGACATTTCAGTCCAATGTAATTAGTTTTTATAACAGTCTTGGTAAATTACAAGTGAAATAAATGCAGTACAGCCAGAAAATATTACGAAATAATAGAAAAAAAATATCCATTCTTCTACTATGGGGAAAAGACCGCGCTTTAGATTAGGCTCGTGGGAACAATACTTCCCACCCCATAATCTATGGGAAATAAAAAGAGTAAATAAAATCCACCAACATAATTTTTCATATTCGCCTTATTTTAATAGGCATAACCCAGCATCATATCTAAAAAAACGGTCCGGAAAAGTATTTAAATTCAAGAGTTAGTTGTACTTTTAGGCTATATCTTTTTAATGGTTATATAAATAGTTATTACATGGTTCTCATAGAACGTCAATATTTAGAAGTTTTCAATTGGTAATTCATCAACTTCTCAAAAAGTACACATAGCCAATTACAGTCAATCTTGCCACGTTGCCTTTATCAATAAACTCTATAGATTTGTATGTCTCTGATTTTCATTATTCTCTCTGTTTAAAGCTAATAATATTGCAGAATCCGGCTTGAGGACAATGAAATCTTATTGGACAAGAATTTCATTTCGCCTCATTCACAAATTACGAAATTGCAAATATTCATTTACCATATGTCAGTATTGTTCAAAGCAAATTATGTATTTAGCACAAGATAATGTTTATGTTACTGCTGACAAGAAAGTCAGAAAAAATTCTATAATTTCCACTCTGTGACTAAACATATATTAAAATTGTAAGTAGCTTAATTTTCTGATAAAATTGTTAATATTTCTAATTTTTCAAATCTATGAATCGAGATGCAAATTTTGTTCATGTGTTTATAATTTTTGTTTTGCCATCTATGAGCAAAATTACGACAGAGGCATTAATATTATATTTTATTGCATTATATGTTACTGTAATTATACGTAATCTTTACAATTTAATGCTAAACAATCGCGGGTGATTTCGTATTCATTTTAAAAATTTTACATATTTTTTATTTACTAGTTTTCATGTATTATCTATCAGGAAAGTAAATGTACACCTATTTTTCGAGTCTGGCATTCCTGCTCTCCATCCGTGGAGAGTATGAGAATTAAATCAATCAAATGTTTACTGATTGGAAAAAGAAAAGTTTAATCTGAATAAGACATTGCAGAGGGACACAAGCTGTGAATACCAATAGTGCATAGTGTAAATAAAGGACGACACCAAAAGAGAAAGCCAGAAACAGCTGTTAAACTTAGAAAAAAGAGTAAAAATTGTTGAAGTGGGAACATAAAACACAAATACAACAAATACGCCGACAACTAAACGATCACCATGCCTTGATCGTGATGTAGTGGTAAAGGTGCTGGCTCACAAATGCAAAGGTCGCCAGCTGGAATCTTCGGTGAGGACATTTTTAAAAAAAATTTGTTAATAATACATGCAGCTCGTGAGAGATGCTAAAAGAGGTCGTATTTAGTCTTTCGCAGCAATTATTATTGGTAATGTTTAGTACTGATAATACTTTTTGTCTTTGCGTATTGCTTTTATTCTTTTCTTCATTTCAAAAGAGAAGAATATCCGAACAAATGCCACCAAAATTCCTCATATTTTGAATGTAAACGCCATTTGCAATTAGTAAAGAATAAAAATTGAACGTTCCGATGAAGCTGCAAAAAGTAAAAAGAAAAACATGGAAGTAGACCATACTCATGGTTATTAAAAATACAATTTCTACATGCCTTACACTTCCTAACCACGTTTCTACGTTAGCAAGTAAGAGGTTTGTGTTTAGATCAGGCTGACCAATACGTTTTGCAAAGGGGCCCGGTTTAGCTCTGACGCACCACAGGTGCGAGAAGGGAGCAAAACACTTTTTATCTGTCCCTGTGTGTGTCTATTTATCTATCTATCTGTATATATATAACGCTATTTGTGAATGCCATAACCACCCTAATTTTCAGCGGATTGAGATTAAACTTGGAACAAACATTAATTGCTGAAATATCTTCAGTTCGTTAACCAGAATAATCAGACGAAAATGTTCAAAATGGCGGCCCTTCAAACTCTCAAAAACTTCCATGGGAACCAAATTTCCCCAATAAATGGGTATTCAGAAAGTTTGAATAACTTTTCCTCTTTTACTGAAATATAAGTGTGCAGAGACTTATTGAAATATTGGACCCGATTAATCGCATAAAGAAGGTTCACGCCCTTTCGCTACGGTCAGGCCTTTTTTTTTTTGCAGGAGGGGGTTATTTTCGTATCGGAACAAGATGGTTGTTAGTGATGATATGAAATTACAACATTAAAAGTGAAGTAACTTGTGGAACGTGCTATTTTAAAGAATAATATGATAAATGTGCTTTCCTCTAACACAGAGAACTGTAAATCATGTATTTCGAATTCGGGAGCGTGAATGGCGAGGAGTGTTATTTGATTTGCTTTTTAGTAACACATTGCATTGCAAATAAAGGTAGGCAACATTAGTAGTAAATAAAACAACATTAATAATAATAATAATAATAATAATAATAATAATAATAATAATAATAATAATAATAATAATAATAATAATAATAATAATTGGTGTTGTTTGTGGCAAGGCAATATCTTCCTCAATTCTTTTTCAAACGTAATGATTGTAACGCCATATCTCCCTTCGAACCAAATATTAGCAACTTATATCGAGAGAACGGGAAACTGTTGGGCGATGGGAGCAACTTTGGACAGTATGCACTCATAGTAATCAGAAAAATAAGCGATTTCAATGCAAAATGAACGAAGAGTCATTGCCAAGGGTAATCATGGAGCCACGGCAGAGCCGTCTTTAGGCAAAATGTCGATAACTTTTATCGAGAGAACAGGAGGTGATAGTGAGATGGGACCAACGTTGGACACCGTGGACCCATAAGGCGCATCGAAAAAATTAGGGGGTCGGGCGCCAGCCAGCCTTATTTATTTTCATATAATAATATAAAATTATATTGTCGAAATACACACACGGGTTAGCTAGTAATATTTCATATTATTATTATTATTATTATTATTATTATTATTATTATTATTATTATTATTATTATTATTATTATTATTATTATTATTATCGACAGCGTCTTTTCATTACGTGTGCATGTTTGACATGAAGCCAAAGAGATGATCCATCATTCGTAGAAAGAATAAGAATAGCCAGTTACTTTAATTGTGAACGACGGCGGAAAATACGAAAAGAGTGACGACCTTAGCGAAAAGAAACAATACTTACTCTCAAATAGATAAAAAATCAAGCCGAGATAGATTAGAACTCGCATGGACGGCGCGAACAGCCAGTTCATTCTCCACTTTTTTTAACTGACTCACCGAACGTGTTTAGTGACTGATTTATTGCTAATTTTACTTGCTTCACTCGTTTAACTTGCTTTTTCTAATAACTTATAAAGACAGGGACTCGAACACAGAAATGTAAGGAACAGTTAAAAATCATAGATGCTCTCCCGCCGGAATCGAACCCGGGACACCATACACCAAAGGCGCACGTGCTAGCCACTAGACCAGCGGGCAGGGCACTGCTCACATTCTGTGTCGTTAGGGATTACAACCACTGTATTGCCAGCTATCACTTCTGTGTATTCTTTATTATGATCTCATGTTTCTTCTTTGCTGGAAGGGTTAACTCTACATTCTATGTAATGCATGAGGTATTTAGACCTACATGCTCTTCATATAATGTTATAAAAGGGTCATGCTGGGAATAAGAAAAAGAACATTACTTGGACAAAACGGAAACTATTGGCATCATAAATATTTATCTACCAGGCAGGCGCAGTAGTATATTTCAGAATAGTTACTGTTTAGTTCAGTAAACGAAGAAAGAGGTATAAAAAAGCAAATATGTCCCGTCAACGAGATCGACCAGAGTTGACAAGAGGCGGAAGCAGATGTGTAGTAATACAACAACTTGATTAAATTGATAATTGGTTCTTTATTCTGTAGTAGATCGTATCACAACTTTACGGGAGAACAGAGAAAGACTTACTAACGCTGTCATATAGTAAGCTTTAGTAACACGATCATACAGACAGAAATGGATGTAACTGTGAGTACTACAACTTGGATTTAACGAAAGCCGTTTAGATATTCAGTGGTCTGCAGGGTTGTATAAGACACAATACAATTCTTCATGCCTCAGCTTCCATTAACTAGATACATGCAATTTCTGGATAAATACTGAAACTGCTGTCGGATTTTAATACATGACGTATTGCAGGATACAAAATGCTTTGCATTACTTGTTTCTTTTGTAGACAGCTACTAGCTTAGTGTTCTGAAAGTTGTGTATAACTAGAGACAGCCAATTCCGGAATTATTACTTCAAGGACTACCGAAGGTAAAACCGGAAAAATTTCGGAATTCGGGAAATTCCGATTTTGGAATAATTCCGGAATTCGGAAAAATCTGGAATTTAGAAATTTCTGATTTCGTTTCCAATCCGGAATTAGGAACAATCCGGATTTTTTCGAAATCCGGAGTTTTTCTCAATTCCGGAATTTTCTAAATTCCGGATTCTTCCCGAGTTCCGGAATTCTTCTCAATTATGGAGTTTAACTGAATTCCATAATTTTCCGAAATCCGGAAAGTGAAAGTTCCGCTTCCAAAAAATGAATTTATTTTGGTTAATATGAATCGTGGTGGAAATAAGTCTTTGACCAGGTAATGGCGACTGCTTTGAAAGAAATAGAGAGTATGAGATTTCAATCTTTCAAATTTGTAGTTTCTTGTGTAGAAAAAACAAACTTGTGAACCAACGGTTTAAGAAAAACTCAAGTTATTAATGTAATCTTTTCCGACATCATAAAAGAAATACGAAAGACATTTTGAATCGAAGAAATATAACATACAAGTTTGCAAGCGGAGACAAAGAAACCTAACATAACCAGACTAAAGGCGAATCGTTTACCGCGTAGCGATCAAGGTCAAGCTATTTTCCAGGGCGAGTTTCGAGTTGAGTCGAGTTTGATAATGGCTCGCTCGCTCGTTCAGCTCGTTTTAACTCTTTTTTAAATAATGGCCTGATTAGACTGGAAAGCGAAAGCCATGAGAAATGTAAGCACTAATGTGGAATACTTTTTAGTGTTGCTCACAACAGGGGTGCATCTCGTCTCGTAATTTTAGTGCATCTCGTGGGGCAATTTTTGTGTATCTCGTCTCGTCTAGATAACGAGAAGACAAGGTTTTTTTTATTCTTACGAGACAGCCTCAAATGTCGTAATCACCATACTGTTGTTTTTAAAATCAAGGCTGAGACCTTCACTGTCGAATTTTTGAGCCCAAGCAGAAGACCAACTCGGGTAGCGATATCAACCGGCTCGGCTTGTATCAACTGAGCGAACAGCTCGAGTCGGTTCGGTTGGGATAAGCCGATGACCCGAGCCGGGTCAGTTGGAAGGAGCCATCGACTGAGTCAATTGAGCCGATGGCTCGAGCTTTCTCGGTTGGGATGGGTCCCCTACTCGGCTCATGTGAACCGGTTCAAGCCAGCTAAGTTGAAATTAGTCCATCGGCACGTTTCGATTCAGCTCAATTAAGCCGATGGCTCAAATCGGCTCGGTTGGTTGAGCTGTTGGCTCGGCTCACTTCTTGGTTCGGTTCGATAGTGAATGAGCTGTAAGCCGAGTCGCTCGAGCCGTTGATAAGCCTAAACCCGGTCCAAGCTGTTTTGAACATGTTTAGCTGAAGCCTATATCTTTTAACAATTTTTGGCTCGAGCCCGAAAACTTGCCCCTTCGGAACTCAAACCCAGAACGTGACCGATGTCCTTCCCTCCTGAAGACTTCTCCACGACCGAGATCGACAGTCAATTAGCTTTTACTATTCAGATACAAACCGTATATCTTTTAAAGATTATACACGGTGTTGATGTAATAATAATAATAATAATAATAATAATAATAATAATAATAATAATAATAATAATAATAATAATAATAATAATAATAATAATAATAAAAGTTTTAACCTTGCCGTTGAAATTTGGCAAAACTTACTTAAAAGTAGAGATTTGGGGGAAAGGCTTCCTTACCTTCAAGACAGTGGCGTGGGGAAAGGGGGACCCGGAGGGGCCGGCCCCCCCAGAGAGGTCCGACAATGTACTTTGGTACTTTGATGTTTGTAATTTTTTTAAATATATTTTTATGTTTATATATTTTTTGTTTGTAATTTTTCTATATGTGCCTATAACAGCACTTGCCCGCCCCCCCGAACACACATCCTGGCTACGCTACTGCTTCAAGACACACCTCTGCAACTACCAACATTTTAAACTACAACGTTCCATTAAAGTTTCATGTAGAAGGTATTCTACTGTATGTTTTAAGGAAAATAACTGTAATAAATATAACTGAATATCACGCAACAGTAAGGCATATAATAAACTAATTTTTAGGATATGCAGAGGTAAATATAAAAGCTTTGCTACAAAATACCTACACAAAGCATATTTCAATGAGCTCTGAAATATATGTAACGAAAGAGCCTATGAGATTCAGTCTACAGAGCAATTGTTACTTAAAGAATGGACATATACTATTTCGAGAATCGAGGTAAGACGGGAAATGTTCACCATACTTTTCGTCCCGTCTCGATACTCATCTCCAAAGAGAGACGAAAATTTTGAGTTAGCCTTAAACCGTCTCGAATGTAAAATGTTAATTCTCATGTTATTTTATTAGTTTTAGAAACGAGATGAGAAACTCCTCTTCTCGTGAGCAACATTAAACCAGACCGAAATATTCTTTCCAAATGTCACGTTTCTGCTTGTAATGGTATGACCTGAGCGATAATTAGCTCCTAGCCTTTAATCCTCTACGAGATAATAATTATTATTATTAGTTTATTATTATTATTATTCCTGAAGATTTGATAGTTCAAATATTGAAACATCCGAGTATTCAAAGATCTGTATATAATAAAACATATGTTATCGCTGATCAATCGCCACCAAAAATCCTAAAGTAAAAAAAAAAATTACAATGTGAATTCGCACAAGCACCTTGACCACTGAACCGCGATCGCTACGGGGTTAAAAATTCGTTTTTAGTATGGTTACGTTAGGTTTCTTTGTCTCCGCTTGCAAACTTGTATGTTATATTTTTTCGATTCAAAATGCCTTTCGTATTTCTTTTATGAAGTCGGAAAAGTTTACATTAATAACTTGAGTTGTTCTTAAACCGCTGGTTCACAAGTTTGTTTTTTCTCCACACGAAACTACAAATATGACAGATTGAATTTTCATACACCTCATTTCTTTCAAAGAAGTCGCCATTACCTGGTCAAAGACTTATTTCCGCCACGATTCATATTAACCAAAATAAATTCATTTTTCGGAAGCGGAAATTTCACTTTCCGGATTTCGGAAAATTATGAAATTCAGTTAAACTCCGAAATTCAGAGTAATTTCGGAACTCGGGAAGAATCCGGAATTTAGAAAATTCTAGAATTGAGAAAAACTCCGGATTTCGAAAAAAATCGGATTTTTCCGAATTCCGGATTGGAAACGAAATCAGAAATTTCTAAATTCCGGATTTTTCCGAATTCCGGAATTAATCCAAAATCGGAATTTTCTTAATTCCGGAATTTGTCCGGTTTTACTTTCGGGAGTCCTTAAAGTAATAATTCCGGAATTGACTATCTATAGTTTATACACAACCTTTCAGAACACTAAGCTTGTAGCTGTCTACAAAAGAAACAAGTAATGCAAAGCATTTTGTATCCTGCAATACGTCATGTATGAAAATCCGACAGCAGTTTCAGTATCTATCCAGAAATTGCATGTATCTAGTTAATGGAAGCTGAGGCATGAAGAATTGTATTGTGTCTTATACAACCCTGCAGACCACTGAATATCTAAACGGCTTTCGTTAAATCCAAGTTGTAGTACTCACAGTTACATCCATTTCTGTCTGTATGATCGTGTTACTAAAGCTTACTATATGACAGCGTTAGTAAGTCTTTCTCTGTTCTCCCGTAAAGTTGTGATACGATCTACTACAGAATAAAGAACCAATTATCAATTTAATCAAGTTGTTGTATTACTACACATCTGCTTCCGCCTCTTGTCAACTCTGGTCGATCTCGTTGACGGGACATATTTGCTTTTTTATACCTCTTTCTTCGTTTACTGAACTAAACAGTAACTATTCTGAAATATACTACTGCGCCTGCCTGGTAGATAAATATTTATGATGCCAATAGTTTCCGTTTTGTCCAAGTAATGTTCTTTTTCTTATTCCCAGCATGACCCTTTTATAACATTATATGAAGAGCATGTAGGTCTAAATACCTCATGTATTACATAGAATGTAGTTTTAACCCTTCCAGCAAAGAAGAAACATGTGATCATAGTATAGAACCCACAGAAGTGATAGCTGGCAATACAGTGGTCGTAATCCCCAACGACACAGAATGTGAGCAGTGGCCTCCCCGCTGGTCTAGTGGCTGGTACGTGCGCCTTTGGTGTATGGTGTCCTGGGTTCGATTCCCGGCGGGAGAACATCTATGATTTTTAACTGTTCCTTACATTTCTGTGTTCGTGTCCCTGTCGTTATAAGTTATTAGAAAAAGCAAGTTAAACGAGTGAAGCAAGTAAAATTAGCAATAAGTCAGTTACTGAAACACGTTCGGTGAGTCAATTAAAGAAAAAAAGTGGACAAAGCACTGAGTTTTCGCGCCGTCCATGCGAGTTCTAATCTATCTCGGCTTGATTTTTTATCCATTTGAGAGAAAGTATTGTTTCTTTTTGCTAAAGGCAGAGACGGATCAAGGACCGACTTCTTGAGGGGGCGGTGGGTTGTCATACAGCTACTTTTAAGGGCTCCAAACTTTGAGATGGGTTTTATTTATATATATAAAATGAAAAAGTTCCCTCTTCTGGGGGGGGCGATCGTCCCGATCGCGCCCCCCCTGGGTCGGCCCCTGGCTACAGGTAATCACTCTTTTCGTATTTTTCGCTTTCGTTCACAGTTAAAGTAACTGACTACTCTTATTCTTTCTACGAATGATGGATCTTCTCTTTGGCTTCATGTCAAACATGCACACGTAATGAAAAGACGCTGTCGATAATAATAATAATAATAATAATAATAATAATAATAATAATAATAATAATAATAATAATAATAATAATAATAATAATATGAAATATTACTAGCTAACTCGTGTCTGTATTTCGACAATATAATTTTATATTATTATATGGAAATAAGTAAGGCTGGCTGGCGCCCCACCCCCCTATTTTTTTCGATGTGCCTTATGGGTCCACGGTGTCCAACGTTGGTCCCATCTCACTATCACCTCCTGTTCTCTCGATATAAGTTATCGACCTTTTGCCTAAAGAGGGCTCTGTCGTGGCTCCATGACTACGCATGACAATGGCTCTTCGTTCATTTTGCATTAAAATCGCTTATTTTTCTGATTACTATGAGTGCATACTGTCCAACGTTGCCCCCATCACTCTACAATTTCCCGTTCTCTCGATATAAATTGCTAATATTTTGTTTGTAAGGGAGATATGACGTTACAATTATTACGTTTGAATAAGAATTGAGGAAGATATTGCCTTGCCACTAACAACACCTATTATTATTATTATTATTATTATTATTTTACTTACCACTAAGGTTGTCTACCTTTATTTGCAATGCAATGTGTTACTAACAAGCAAAGCAAATAACATTCCTCGCCATTCACGCCCCCGAACTCGAAACACAAGATTTACAGTTCTCTGTGTTAGGGCAAAGCACATTTATTATATTATTCTTTCAAATAACACGTTTCACAAGTTACTTCACTTTCAATGTGTAATTTCATATCATCACTAACAATCATCTTGTTCCGATACCAAAATAACCCCCTCCTGCAAAAAAAAAAGAAAAAAGCCTGACCGTAGCAAAAGGGCGTGAGCCTTCTTTATGCGATTAATCGGGTCCAATATTTCAATAAGTCTCTGCACACACATATTTCAGTAAAAGAGGAAAAGTTATTCGAACTTTCTAAATACCTATTTATGGGCGAAATTTGGTTCCCTTGGAAATTTTTGAGAGTTTGAAGGACCGCCATTTTGAACATTTTCATCTGATTATTCTGGTTAACGAACTCATCAAGATATTTCAACAATTAATGTTTGTGCCAAGTTTCGTCTCAATCCGTTGAAAATTAGGGTGGTTATGGCATTCACAAATTGCGTTATATATATACAGATAGATAGATAAACAGACACACAGAGGGAGAGAGAAAAAGTGTTTTGCTCCCTTCTCGCAACTGTGGTGCGTCAGAGCTAAACCGGGCCCCTTTGCAAAACGTATTGACCAGCCTAACCTAAACACAAACCTCCTACTTGCTAACGTAGAAACGTGGTCGGGAGGTGTAAGGCATGTAGAAATTGTATTTTTAATAACCATGAGTATGGTCTACTTCCATGTTTTTCTTTTTACTTTTTGCAGCTTCATCGGAACGTTCAATTTTTATTCTTTACTAATTGCAAATGGCGTTTACATTCAAAATATGAGGAATTTTGGAGGCATTTGTTCGGATATTCTTCTCTTTTGGAATGAAGAAAAGAATAAAAGCAATACGCAAAGACAAAAAGTATTATCAGTACTAAACATTACCAACAATAGTTGCTACGAAAGACTAAATACGACCTCTTTTACCATCTCTCATGAGCTGCATGTATTATTAACAAAAATTTTTAAAAATGTCCTCACCGAAGATTCCAACTGGCGACCTGTGCGTTTGTAAGCCAGCACCTTAACCACTACACCACGATCATGGCATGGTGATAGTTTAGTTGTCGGCGTATTTGTTGTATTTGTGTTTTATGTTCCCACTTCAACAATTTTTACTCTTTTTTCTAAGTTTAACAGCTGTTTCTGGCTTTCTCTTTTGGTGTCGTCCTTTATTTACACTATGCACTATTCGTATTCACAGCTTGTGTCCCTCTGCAATGTTTTATTCAGATTAAACTTTTCTTTTTGCCCCTCAGTAAACATTTGATTGATTTAATTCTCATACTCTCCACGGATGGAGAGCAGGAATGCCAGACTCGAAAAATAGGTGTACATTTACTTTCCTTTCAGATAATACATTATCTTACATTGTAGTTTTTCAGTATATTAATGTTATGGATACTCCAGCAATGCGACATGAGGAGCATTTATTTGCATGTATTTGTTGCAGTTGCAATGGGAAACTAGCTTCTTAAGACGTTCAAAGCAACTTTCGGATTGTCTTTCATCCACTTATTTACTGTCAGGTAAAAATCTGAAATAATATTCCGCAAATAGATAAAAGTGAGGGGGAACGCAGTAGGACGCCCATACACCACTTCAAAAAATATCTATTGCGTCCCCCACTTCCAAAAAAATACAATGGGCAAAGATAGACAGTTGGGCGGCGTGACGTCATCCTTCTCCCTACCTTTTCAGATCCACTTTAGCACTAACTTCGTTTTAATATTGTGTTTTAATTTTTGGGGTAATTCACTAATTCTGTCGCAATAAAAAATCGCGACTGGTTAAATTGATTTTGGGTTCAAGGTTAAAGTGCTAAAGGTATAAAGGGTGCTGTATTTGCGGCTAGCTTCTTCTCTGTTCAGGTTCCGTAATGGTTTCATAGGTCCTTGTAACAAAGGATCTGAAACTTTGCTCATAAGTAAATAATTGAGAAGAATCCGATGAAGGCACCGTGTCACAATGAATATCGTTGCCTTACATAATACCACGTGTAGTTCATCGAATAGATAAAGAATATTACCTACAAATGGTAATATTTGTCATTCTTATCGCAGTGTTAGGTCGTTATATGCGATTTCCTGTCCAAAATGTGTAGATAAAAGGTTAACAATTTTTGATTATTTTACACTTCTCTTTGAGAAGAAGAAAATAAAAGCTCTTCTATAAACGGATCACGCGAAACTTACATTAAGAACGTTAAAGCCTCTGTTACGAGAGAAATTAACTGTCTGATGTAATTAATGAATTCGGCCAAAGTAATCGCATTAGCTATTTTTAGCAAGTATGACGTTTGATTTCGCTATAAGTTAATAATTATCATATGTAGGCCTACTAATAGACCATTTATACAAGGTAACTTATCTGCGCCATTGAGTAGCACTACTAGTATGAACGGAAATATATAACAAGGAACGGGTAGCAAAGACCGGAACGTTTTCTGCTTTTTATCCTATAACACCCATGTATTTTCTCTGTGTTGTAACGGAGTTGCCAAAACACAAACGAAATGCATACAAAAGCACCGAAACCCATATTCATACCGTTTTTCGTGTGTGTAGCACGCGTTTCGTTTGGGACTATATTCTTCACTCGGTAAATTAGAAGGTTTGTCCTTCGTAGAAGCGTTTGCATACTTTCACATTACTTCACTTTATTGACAAGTGACTGGTAATGGTAAAAGACTACTTCCTTTTCTCTTGCCGTTTAAAAAAAGAAACGCACAAGGAGAAATGGTGTTGCTAACTTCATATTTCATATTCAAGATGCTTATTCCCAATGGGAGTTTATCTAGTTCTGTATTCAAATTAAAATTTATAATGGTATCTCATAGATGAAATATGTCGCTTCCACAAATAAATCCAACAATTAAGCTCAAATTTGGATGTGATCAGCATAGAAGGTACATTTATGAATAATTTTCCCGATTTTCAAATTTCCCGGTCAATTTCACTTTCCAAGCTCTACTGTGAGACTAAAACACCCTTATACCCCTCTCCACTTTGTCCGTACCAATGAGTGAAAAGGAAAAATTAATTTAGTGCTTTATATTTTGGTATCGGTTCTAGCGACACGTTACCAACTCTGAGTATTTAGTATCCGTATAGACATAAAAAAGACGCCCATTTTTTTCTTTACAACGTTCACATAATCCACGCATTAGGCCTGGAATATCCGGCGCTGTGACAGTGCTATTAGTAAAGCAAAGAAGTGGTTGTTACTTTGACCGACTGTAAAATATGTAGAGTTGTTAATGCAACGCTAGCTCAGTAGTTAGATTATAGGTCTATGTTGCGTACATTGACGTTGAAATTTTGACAGAAAATCAAATTTATATTGTCAGTCACGAACATGGACATGGTGTAAATAAGATGTACAGGCACTCTCTTCCTATTAACCGAGTGCTTAGAAAGTAAAAGTGTCCGGAAAATTAGAAAACGGGAAAACTTCCTTTGTTGCCAAATCGGTTTCCAACTTGATAGTTTCTTTGTAGATATTCGTGGAACACTCCAACTGATTCAATACAAAACATTTGTGTGAAATTCTATATTAGATTGTTGAGATCAGTTAGTCAAAGGCTTGTTAAGAAGTATCTCGTTGACAGAGCTCTCCACCAGTAATAACAAGTTATTGGCACGGTCAGACGGATTGCGTACGTTCAACACTCCGTTAGCGAGTTTTCGCCTTACGTTAAAAGCGATCACGTAGTCGATTCAATGTTATATGCATTGCTATGACTAGTCGGCGTTAGCTTTGTGCTGTTAACGTCCGGGCAACAGGATTCGTAGAGTCCAAGCCTTAGACGATCTTTCGTAACGCCAGCGGATATCTTTTTGAAATAATAAGCTTTCGGATACGATTCCAGTTTGAAATGCTAGACAAATTAAAATGATGTAAAATGAAACGAAGAGAACTAAAATCAATTCAGTTTAATGTCTCAGAATTAAACCCATTATGCTAAGGGAGAGAGATGATTAAGTCAAGTGAATGATGATGGAACACTTGGTAGACTGAGAATTTAGGAGGAAACGTGAATACACCAATATAATCCCCGTACATGATGTTACCCAGCATAAGATTATTTCGCCGGTTATTAAACCAGGAACTCTACAAACCAGAGTTAAGCTCATGTGGCTTGGATCTCATATAGCCTCTCTGCTAAGAGGGACGATAAAATCAAATCAACTCAACCAGAGGTAAGCGCTCTACCACTGAACGTCTGAAATGAATTAAAATGATAATACTTTAAGAATCACATAGGAAACTTCCCTGACTAATATTCCGACAAATAGTGGCATCACACTTCAGGCATGTCCCTCGTAATAATAATAATAATAATAATAATAATAATAATAATAATAATAATAATAATAATAATAGTACCGAAAGTTTGTGGCTCCAAAAATTGTGTCATAGTTTGCCAATGATAATGAACAATTTTCATTTAGCTGGATGAGATTATTTACTACGCACTTTGGGAATCACGGTAGCTTAGTGATAGAACGCTTACCTCAGGTGCGTGGGGTTCCTGGTTCGATCTCCGTCTAAGTATATTTGTGCTGAGTAACATCGTGTTCCTGGGTTTTCTTGGGTACTACTGTTTCCTCCCACATCCTCATTGTACCGATTCTTCCATCATCATTCACCTGTCCTAATCATCCGTCTCCTCTAATCTAAAGGTCAGTAATCGTCGGACGTTAAACTGAAATATTTCATTAAATTTCAATTACTTATGCATTTATGTATAGCAAATAAAATTGTTAACTGGAAGATTGGATTGTATATTTCTGAAGGTGTTTCGTTGTTTTGTGCACAGAAATGTGGATGAAGTATTCTTTGCTTCCTCGACTTCTGCTGTGGAAGTTTCCTTTATTGAAAAAAAAACATAGCTCTCCATAAATTATAACTTTATCTTCTCCCTTTCCTACCGTATCTTCCTTGAACATTCTCAGATTCAGTAGACCCTTTGAGTGATTAAAAATAAGGGAAGTCTTTATTGGTTTATATCAGGGGTAAAAATGGATCTGGAAAGCTAGAGGGACTCATCACGTCACGCCGATCCCGTGCCTATCTTTGCTCATTGTATTTTTTAGAAAGTTGAGGGACGCCACGTATATTTTGTAGAAGTGGAGAGATAGCGGTCTCTCGCATTCCCAATCTCTTTTACCGCTGGTTTAAATTTAATGGAGCGTCATAACATAGAAATTTTGAAAACACATAAAGTGTTTGGTGAAGCACTTTTTTGTAATCCCTTCTTTTAAAAATGGGTGTTAACTTCTGTTCAGATATATACTTCTATTCTAGATTGTATTTTCCTAATGATGACACTTTCCAGTCTTCCCGATTTTGTCAGTGTAAACTGAATATCAGGAGATTTTAAAGGAAAAAAATATTTTGTGCCCCGACGTGGCTCTGACGGACATTAAAATATATATTAATGAATTTTTGGGTATTATTATTATTATTATTATTATTATTATTATTATTATTATTATTATTATTATTATTATTATTATTATTATTATTATTATTATTGGAACTTAGTTTCCACATTATTATGCAGAGTGTTTAAAATAAACCTAAATACAGCTTCAGGCAGGTAACAATGTGCTAGGCAACGGAAAGGTTAAAGCTCAATTTGTAATTGGTGAACATCGAATTCTGAATGTAGCAACAAGGAACCATATATAGACATTTAAATGGCAATAGCAGGATGTAGGCATGGAATTGGCTGCTGCTGAGGCAGAACAAACTGATCTTTTTGAAACAAAAAAGTTATGTTAAAGCATTGGGATTTCAACTCCTTTTATTTTGTTTATTTAATACATAGTTAGGCAGATAACACTTAAGATTATTTATAGGGTATACATTACTCAAAATGCCAATATGTCCTTATACTTCCTATATCTTCCTCTTCTCAATTAGAAATATATTATTTGGTCTTTATTGTAAAAAGACACATATTACATGATTACGCGAAAAGATATGATTGTACACCAACCTTCTCCGAAAAGCTGTATAAAACGTTCTTATATTTTGCTTTGGAAATACTGGCTTATCTAATTCACGCACACACTTTTCTGCGCATACACTGATACTTGTAATCAACTGCATCACATCCTCAATAACTAGAATTGGATTGGATATGATTTTTAGACTAAATAGCGTAACATTGAAACAGTACAGTTGTTAAAAAGCCAGAAAACCAAAAAATTAATAAAACATTTGAAGACTTTGGGGCAAAAACCCGTTAAGTCCAAAAGGTGAAAGTGTAAAGGAGATAGCTTTACAAGGGTTTCTCGTAGTCCGATTTTCTTCAAACTTGGAACATATATAGTAGACCGAAAATAAATCGACATGTATTTTTTGTTTCTATCTGAAAAAAAGTTAAGACGATAAAGACCTCATTTTCAAAAAAGGGCCCATTGATTTAAAATATTTTAAAATTCCCTTTCCATTAAGCCAGCGTGTTTTCTATAGTTTAAATAATCTTTCCAATATAGAAGCCAGAAGTTACATATCTATTATCTGAATTGTGATGGCCTTTTTATGTACCATACGAACAAAATTCAAAATATTTTTTGGAATCATTTTTCATGTTCTTCCTATGGAAACGATTAGTGCAATGTGCGTAAATTATTAGTTTTCTATTGTTTCGTGTTGTGAGTAACCATCACGTGTGCACGCACATTAGCGCCTGTGATACTTACCGTATAACCGAATGCAATTGTTTGATATTTGGATTTCTCCAGAACTCGCAGGTACCAAAGGCCTTGCTTTCCAGATCTGCCTTGGTAACAAAACAAAAAGTATTTTCACAATTAAAAGTGCAATCTATTTTCGTGCATTTATCATGTCTAGCTGTACTCTTACTACAGTAGGACTATATGGAGATAAAAGAGGAAAAATCATACAAAATTTCATTTGTTGGGGCAGATCTAATTATATGGCGCAATTACATTAACATTGATCAAAAGCATGGTTCCGCTTTCCATTTATCAATCTTTAGTTTTGGGTAGGCATCCTATTTTTTTTTACTTTTCTTCTGTTTTTAGAAGGTTCTGGTTTAGGCAATTTGTGCTTTCTTGGAATCTACTTTTTGAGGACAATGAAATCATGTAGAACAAAAATTTCCTCTGGCCTCATCCATAAATTAACAAAAAAGTAGTAAACATATATAATGTATTCAAACTATCTACGAATGACTAATGTATCTTACTACAAACTATTGTATACGTTAGTGTTCATAATAAACTCAAAATAATTTTAACACTTTTTGCACAGTGGTCATTAGTTTTTATTAGTTTCTAATGATTTCGATTTTTTGTTAGAATTTTTGATATTATTAGCTTTGTCATATCCATGACAGGTATTTCAAAATTTTGTTCTTGGTCTCAATAATTTCCTTCTGCCATCTCTGAGGAAAAGTATAATACAAACACTAATTGGTTTCAATTTACCGTATTTTAAGTTTCTTATTTATCTTCTATGTACAATGTACTGGTTAATTACCATGCAAAGTCTCATTTCAGAAATCCTAAAATTTTATTCTTTTTTAGTTACTACTGTTCAGCTATATTCTTGTAATTGTTGTGTCCGTGGCAGATCTAGAAAGTAAAAACTGGAGGACAGCTCGAACCCAAACTACGATAGGTATTTCATGCGTTACCTAATAAACTTTCAAAAACATTTAAATTATAGATTAAATTAACTTTGACACTCAAAAACGTGGGGTACCTAGGCCCTCCGCTTCGGTCTAGATTCGTCACTGCCCGTTGCACACAATAGATTTACTATATTTTAAGTTCATATCCGTTTAGGATCACTCCCGAAGAATCACACGGTGTTGCCGTGCGGATAGAAAGGTTTTCAGGGTCGAAATATGTCATATGAGAAATATGTCGCGGTCAATAGTATCTAGAAAGTCACAGCATGATCTCACAGTACGTAAATACAAACAGCATGCAACAGCTCGTTGCTTGTCGACACGGTCTCTGCACGGTTTCTTATCCCTGCAATTAGGTACCAGATATGTTGGTAACTTATCATGAACAACATTCTGGTTTTCATAATAAGTTACAATTACGAACACTCCATAGTGCTGGCGTTGTTATCCTGAAATGCAGGGGTAACTCCAATATTATCTCTAAGAGTAAGATTTTCATATTTTTTAACTTTTTTTTATAAAATCACTTCTTTTAATTTCTAATATACTTATAACCCCTGTCCCTTTGACCCAATATCATATTCAAATATATTTCCATTTTCTCAGCTTTAATGAGAAGAAGCTAATGCTATCTTCTTGTATTGGTTTCTTTAGTTAAGAGCATGATAATAAGGAACCATAATATGAACATTTCCTTGCTGATATGTCAGTGGTGCCCACCCCCCCTCATATCCATGACGCACCCCCCCTCAATTGTCTATCCATAGGTGTTCTTCCATGAAAAAATCTTTTCGATTAGTTTTTACACCCCCTCAAACATATTTACATAGATTTTTACCCCCCCCCCCAAATATTTCAATGACGCAGTTTGCGTCATAGCCCCCCTTGTGGGCACCCCTGGATATGTAAATCATGAATAGCAAAGATTTAGTGCAGTACTTTCATTTCCTTCTGCATTCTGACTCAAACAATCTTTCCATCTTCATATATTTGCCTTAATAATCGTATCCTTTAGCCCAGATGGTAAAGTCAAAGATTTAATGACATTTCACTTAAAAAAAATACAACTAAGTGCATCAGTCGTTGCTAAGTTTGAGTTTATTGTAGATAGTTCTGGACCATAAAAATGCAGTATGCCGTATCAAGATCAGGCGCAAATTACTCAAGTTTAAATTCAGTTTTTAATACTGACATATTTCGTAGTATTTCATGTACTCCTATCAAATCTTGATATTCATTTAAATACTTCAATCACAGGTATAATGTTCTATCGCGCATTTCTACAATGCAGTGTATAATAATCGTACACGATATATAAACATTCAAATACACTGCTCAACCTAGCTTAGACAACTCGAGTGAACGTGGTATAGAAGATTTATAATGTCTAGTACAAGAGAGGTTAAAACAAAAGGAATCGTTGGCTGTAGGGATACCCCTTATATTGCGTGAGCAAATCTTAGGAAGCAAGATTTATACCTTCTGCTTCCCAGTACAAACTTCAGTATTTCTGTCTCTATGCAGTACATTTCTGGTGGAGCGTGTAATATCAAGTGTAGACACCTTGAAATGAATCATAAAAATCACATGGGTGACGTTGGCCGATGTAGTGCAACTGGACAAGTTTAATGAGCCGGTTCAAAGTGTAAGTGTTAGAGGAATTTAATGTAAGTAGATGAGAGTATCAAGATTTCGTATTGCTTCCAAAATGATATTACTGTCAATAGACATCATGGAGGAGACCCTCTGAGGATTACAACTTCAATGACTGATATTCGGATTCTTACATGCTCTCTGGTGTAACCGTCAAGCGTCTTACTCCCAAGGCCATATGGTTTGTTTCAAACTTACCACAAGTAACCGACAAACATCATGCTCCCATTGCCAGATTATTTGTTTGATGCTTGCTAGACGTGACCTTTAAGCGCCATGGTCTCAACGCCAGATAATTTGCTTTGTGTCTGCCAGACGTAACCTTGTAGTTTCGTACTCAAAATGGCACAGGATTTGTTGCATGATTTGAGGTTATATGTTAGTCTTAAAACTCTTCTTAATCCTCTCAGTATAGGGGGTCTGTTTAGCAGTAAACTTGCGCTATCTGTGTCATGAAATTGGAGCAAGGAAACGTATGCGATATTCATGATACCCAGAATAGGTCCAATGGTCACAAATAATGCTGACTGAAAGGTCTGGGAATTTTAATGTTGTGATGGACATGTGCCTAAGTACAATTTACTGCTTAGCTTGGATGGGTTTAGCTGATTGCTCCTTTTGATCATAGAAACTGTATCAACATTAGTTTCCTAATTACTTCTACTAACATTAACATTCCTAACTCGCATTTACTCATCTTTTACATTCCTACTTCTTTCAACTGAATTGTATTTCGCAACATTAGTTAATTTTTGCCTTAATTTTCATATTTTATTACTGCGCAAAAGTTGTTCCATTTAAATGTTCACTTCTCAAACTCTGTTCCATTCGGAAATTACAAACCCAATTACTCAATAGAATTATATATATTTTGGAGCACAGCAATTAGTATTTCTCTGTTATACTTGTAATACGTATGAGAGGTAAGATCCCGATATATTTTGATTATTTATATGATCTTATTGAGAAATGAATTCACATTATTTTTTATAGATATTACAAACAATGCCCTTGCAAAATAAGATTGCTTGTGAGGTATTATTGAGCATTGCTAAAGTCAAAAAGCACCTTTCTTTTCGCAATTGCATCACACACTTCCTAAGTTAGTTACTTAGTCAGAAGGTTTGAAGCACCGAGACACTATGCTCTATTGTAATTTTTCTAATACAGCCAAACCACAAACCATCATCTTGTACAATATTAAGCTTCATTTTGTCTCAAATTAGCCACCATAGAGCAAAGTTTCTAAACCTTGAGAAATCGAACATGAGCGGCAGATAAATGAACTGACCGAATTTAGTTATAATCCATTCGCATTTTGGGAAATGACTTTATCCACTACATACAAGAAATTCATTTCACTATCATAGCAATAGATGGATATTGTGAGATCTCCGCAGTAGGTATATTAAGAGTCCAACACAAGCTTATTACAAAAAAGAAATTAAAAGGGGGTCTATGGCAAGGGTATATGATAAAATCATGGCCGCGATAGGAATTAAGTTGAGTACCACAGTAGTAGAAAATGGATCGATTTGGAACAACATAGGACAACATAGGACAACCTAGGCCAACTCAGGAGCCCCTGGGAAATTGAGCATCGTACACCGTGAGCCCACGGTCTTTTACGACCTCCATTTTAGGGGTGAATTTATTACCTTTTATGACCACTTTTTAGGGGGTGAATTCGTTCTCTTTTACGAGCACATTTTAGGGGGTGAACTCGTTCCCTTTTATGAGCATATTGTTCAACCCCTATGAACAAACAGCAGAACAAATAATACATAAGACTCGTTCTCTTTTATGACCACATTTTAAGGGGTGATCTCGTTCTCTTTTATGAGCACATTTTTAACATAGCAGAAATACAGCTAATAAAAGAGCATGGCATATTTTCCAACCCTTATTTTAACATAGCAGAAATTACACTGAGACTATGAACACACAGCAGAGCATAAGACTACGTAACACACAAGGGTGTACTAGTTCTCTTTTATGACCACTTTTTAAGGGGTGAACGAGCATATTTTTCAACCCCTACGAACATCAGACTACGTAACATGACGAACATACAGCAGAGCAGATTGAACTCGTTCCCTTTTTTGAGCACTCTTTCAGGGGTGAACTCGTTCCCTTTTATGAGCATATTTTTCAACCCCTATTTTAACATAGCAGAAATTACATAGCACAGCTAATAAAAGAGCATGGCTTATTTTCCAACCCTTATTTTAACATAGCACAAATTACACTGAGACTATGAACATACAGCAGAACAGATAATACATAAGACTCGTTCCCTTTTATGACCACATTTTAAGGGGGTGAACTCGTTCCCTTTTATGAGCATATTTTTCAACCCTTATTTACATGGAGACTATGAACACACAGCAAAGCAGATAACACACAGCAGAACAAATAACACAAAAGAGTACGTAACATAACAAGGGTGTCTTCATTCTCTTTTATGACCACTTTTCCAACCCCTATTTGAACATGAGACTATCAATACTACGTAACACACAACCACCTCCATTTTAAGGGTGTACTCGTTTTCCAACCCCTATTTGAACATAGCACATCACACAGAGACTACGAAACATAGCAGGGGTGAACTCGTTTTTACGAACACACAGCAGATACATAAGACTCGTTCCACCCTTATTTAGAGTATGGTATATTTTCCAACCCCTATTTGAACCCATGGTCTTTTACAACCTGCATTTTAGGGGTGTACTCGTTCTCTTTTATGAGCACATTTTTCAACCCCTTAGCATCAGACTACATAGTACATCAGACAGAGACAAGGGTGAACATAACGAACAAAGCAGAGAATAGGGGTGGACTCGATTACGAACACACAGCAGTTGAACACAGCACACCTAATAAAAGAGTATGGTATATTTGAACATAGCATGGCTTACGTGTACCCATGGTCTTTTACGACCTCCATTTTAAGGGTGAACTCGTTCCCTTTTCCAACCCCTATTTGAACATAGTAGAAATTACATAAAACTAAGACAATAATGAGGTTGTATTCGTTCCATCGAAGATTAAACATAGTCCATTTTAAAGGGTGAACTCGTTCTCTTTCATTTATGAGCATTTTTCAAGGGGTGATCTCGTTCTCATTTTGCAACCCCTATTTGAGCATAGTCCATTTTTAAGGGGTAAACTCGTTCTAACCCTCTATAGTAAATATAATCATTTAAGGAGTGAACTTGTTCTAACTTATATTTGAACATAACAGAGATTATTTAAAGATTGCAAAGGAATGCAAACTTCCGTGTTTTGTTATCAGTTACATAATAACTTCCGCCATATGTAGATAATTCTCATTACGTCATTCATCCGGATTTTAAAAACATTGAACTAGTTTTCTCTTTAACAGACAATACGGTCATTCAACGATAGGATTGAAAAAATAAGGAATCCCTGAACGTAATGTAATCAATCACAAAGGTAGAAAGAAAAGAGGGGAATCCCCGAGCATGACTCATACCTATTGCGCAATATGACGTAATGCGATCAGACAGGTATAAAAGACTGACCGACATGTTTTTTTTTGTAATCACTTCCTGTTTGGTGTTTGAAGTGTAAAGTTCAGATATTATATTATTAGTGTGGTTTTGTTTTCTTTTGTAAGTAGGACATTTTATAATAATAATATTATATTATAAAAACTCACTTCAGAATTATTATAGTAACACTGAGTTAGTTTTTTTAAAAAAATGGCAACAAGAAGGGTTAAATCAAATACTATCAATTCACCAACTGATACTCTATTTAATAATAATTTTAAAAAAATATTTTAAAATGTGATACTGTTTTAAATGAGGATAGTGGATGTTTTTTAAATAATAAAAGAAAAGACTGTTTAGATATATTAAAACAAGAACAAATTAAGACATCGTTTAATGTAAATTTTTCTTTGGCTACAACTTTTGTAAAACCAGTAGATTTAGAAACATGTAGATTCTTTGTAAATAGTGGTAACGAAATTATTTTACCGAGTACAGATGTGAATTCTATAATAGAAAAGCTATTTAATAAAATTTTAGTTGAACAAGAAAATAGAGCAATTAAGAAATCAGGGTGGTCTTTATGTTCTGAACCAAACCATCACTTAGAAATTAAAATCAGTAAATATGATCCTCTGTCAGCTTCTTCTTTTATAAAATTACCTCAATGGATTTTATCCAAAAAATGTGTTATAAATATTCAAAATAACGATAATAGATGTTTTATGTATAGTATTCTAGCTGCGTTGCATCCAGTAAAAGAACATCCATATCGTGTGAATAATTACATACAATATATTAATACTTTATTACCGTTATTTGAAAAAAACGAATATAAAATTTCCAGTCGAAATAGAACACATAAGCAAATTAAAACATATTTATAATTCCGTATTTACTAAGGAACAAATTTCTATTAATATATATGGCATTGATTATGATAATGAAACAATTTTTCCGTTACGTATAAGCGAAAACACATGTGTAGATAAACGTATAGATTTACTGTATTGTGAAGAAAATTGCAACACTCATTATTGTCTTATAAAAAATCTCAATGCGTTATTGAAGAGTCATAAAGAGAAAACTTATGTAAAATTGCCTAAATGGATTTTATCCACAAAATGTGTTATAAATATTGAAAATAACGATAATAGATGTTTTATGTATAGTATTCTAGCTGCTTTATATCCCGCAAAAGATAATCCACATCGTGTGAATAATTACATACAATATATTAATACTTTATTACCGTTATTTGAAAAAACGAATATAAAATTTCCAGTCGAAATAGAACACATAAGCAAATTTGAACATATGTATAATTCCGTATTTTCTAAGGAACAAATTTCTATTAATATATATGGCATTGATTATGATAATGAAACAATTTTTCCGTTACGTATAAGCGAAAATACAGGTGTATTTAAACATATAGATTTATTATATTTAAACTTTCATTATTGTTTAATTACAAATTTAATTGGTTTTATCAGACATCAGTTAGGTACTCATCAAACATTTATTTGTAGACGATGTTTAGTATCTTTTTATAACAAATCAAAATTAGATGAACATGACAAATTATGTAAAGAACACACTCCAACCAAAATTAACATGCCGAAACAAGGAGAAGTTTTAAAATTTCGAAATTTGAAATTGTTATTACAGAATGATGTGATAATAGTTGCAGATTTTGAAAGTTTATTAAAACCTATAAATGAACAAAGTGAGATCTCACACAATACAAATTCAGCAACATATACCATGCAGTTTTGGTTATATTGTATGTTGGAGTAACAATTATATGAAATGAGATTTAGTTATTTATCGGGGAGAAAATGTATCGATGAAGTTTATGTCTGCTATAGAGAATGAATTAAGAAAAATCATAAACATATTAGATCAACAAAAACCATTAATACCATTAAATAGTTCTCAGTTACAGGAGTTTAACCTATCCACTGAATGCTTGGTTTGCGATAGTAAATATACGAGTAACAATAGAAAAGTTAAACATCATAACCATTTAAGTGGTCAATTTATTGCCACGGTGACCTGCCAATTATAGAAGAATGCTTATGATGGTACGGAGGATGATGCATGTATGGACTAACAATCTAAGACGCAAATCTGGCGGTCGCAAGATCTGTTTCTCTTGGGTTCGTAGCATGAGTGTTCATGTCTCATCATTCACCATTCATTTTATTAACACTCATCACTTATCGCATCCTTTAGCCTAAAAGACATACGCCTGATGTAAAACTATAATAATATTGATATTTAAAGTATTACAAAATGTATATGTATTCTACATTTTTAATTTTTAATATATTTTTTATTTCAAGTCGAAACCACGACCATAGAAACACTTGTAATATTCATTACTTCAGTTCCTATAACCAGCAAAGCATTCAGATCCCTCTCAATGTTGTTTTCTGCACTGTATTTACATGCATTATTAAAAGTTAGCGATGTACTCTCATGTCTTGGTAACTTTATATCCCAGTTCTGTGCAGGTATTGCAGTAAAGAGGTTCATATGTTTCGTTCTGTAACGTAAGGGGCATCCACTATTATAGGGCGGAGACAAAGCAGCAGATGCTAGAGCTTAGGTATAAGACTAACTAAGCTAATACAATAGGGGTTTCTAAAAGCAGTTCAGAGATAGACATAATACACTCTTATCCTAAAGGCAAAGAAATATTCAGGAAATGTTTCACGTAGTTATTAATCAAATTCTGTCACTTCTTGTACTCTTTGCAGGAGGTAAAAGTAAAGGCATTTTAATCTAAAACACACAACACAGTCTTGTAACTAATATGCATTTCATGGCTAAGGCCCTTCGTACTCGTACCTGGCTCTTTCTCTACATCTTCTAACACATGTTCGCCCCTAAGAGATGTTCGTAACTAGTGATGGGCAGTGGAAATATTCCCGGGTTTCTCCACTAGCATATACATTAGCGGGAAGAAAAATTTTTCTTTACTTTATTTTTCAAACTATAAGAACCATATGACTAATTTCATTCATTATTATTTACTTCTAGATTTTAATTAATTTGGAGGCTAAAAAATTGTAATTTCTTGACTGTACTTTATATAACTAATTAATAATATGGGTTTTAATTTACATTCCATTTGCACTACAAAGTAGCAAGGTACTAATGTGAAATTACCAAAAGGAACTAGTTTGTAAGGTAATCTAGAAATTATGTAGAGATAGACGTGGAGTACTATCCATACACCTCGAAACCGCCGTCAGTAATAGATTTCGGCCTGTCTGCTTTCTCTGATTCGAACTTCGCTCTCTGAGAAAGAATCAGCAATTGGATAAGAAAATCTCTGTTGTCGTAAATAAATATAGTTTCAAAATGTAATATTATATATAAAAATTAGGGTTGCTTTCATTAGTACCGTTATTTCCAGACATGTGTTAATTAGGATTTATTTCCTTCCTTTTACGTGTGTATTCATGTACCAAGCTTTGTGATCGAATTTTTTGTAACACCGTTTATATTGTTCGAAATACCCTACCAACTTATTTTGATAGTATTTAAAAAATTAATATGATTATAATAACATTATTAGTAGCAGAGTCAAGGGAACATGGAACATTAGAAGTCTTTGTAAGGCAGGTGCGTTAAAATCCGTAACAAGTGAGAGAGAGATAAATGCAGGATGGACCTAGTAGGAGTTCAGGAAGTTAGGTGGGAAGGAAATAGATCTGGAGAATTTCGGAAATTTTACGTTCTTTTACGGGGACGGAAATGAAAATCTCCAGTTAGGAAAAGGGTTTTTCGTTCAAAAACGAATATTACAAGAAATTAAACGGGTTGAATTTGTTACTAACATACTTTCTTTTATTAATCTTAAGGTGGTGTGATATTATTGTCTTAAATGTACATGCCCGAACTGAAGATAAGGATGACGATATAAAAGACAGTTTTTACGAAGACGTGGAACGGATATTTGACTCACTCACGCGATACCTCTATTAGGGGATTTCAATGTGAAAGTAGGACGAGAGGATATTTTCAAACCGATTATAGGTAACAAAAATCTGCATAAGAAAAGTAATGACAAAGGTGTTAGACTCGTGAACTTTGCAACATCCAAAAACCTAATCGTGAAGAGTACAAAATTCCCACATCGCGACGTTCATAAACACACTTGGACATCATCAGACCGAAAAAACACATAATCAAATTGATCACGTTTTAGTAGATAGAAGAAGGCAATCTAGCATAATTGATGTCCGGTCATTTAGAGCGGCTGATTGTGATTCTAATCGATAATAGGAGAGAGATTATAGTTGAATAAAGGTAATATTCTATATACAAAAACGGAGAGATTTAAATAAAAGAAATTAGAAGTGAGCCAGGTAAGAGAGGAATATCAAATATAAGTTTAGAATAGATTCTCGGTTTTAGAAGATTCGGAGTGTAGTAGTGTTAAGGATACTTGGATTGAAATTAGAGATAGCATTAAAATTTTATCAAAGGAAAAATGGGGACACGCGGAAATACGTAGGAACAAACCATGGTTCGACCAGGAATGCACCAAACTAGCAAAGAGAAAACAGGAAACTTTACGCTGGCTAAAAAATCGGTATGAAATAACTACACAAAATTTCGCAGATATCAGGCAGGAAACTTCCAAAACTTTTAGAACAAAGAAACGCGATTTTTTGAAAACTAAAATTAAGGAACGTGAAGGTAATAGTAAAAATAAAAAACATTCGAGTCATGTATAAGGCGATCAGGGAATTGAAAAAAGGCTATCAACCTCGCGCTTATATATTAAAGAAAGTTGACAGTACAGTTCTCACTGATACGGATAGCATCTTAAATAGATGGAAAGATTTCTTTCACGGTTTGCTGAAAACGCAGCCAAAAACTAATGTGCGTGGAGAAAAAGGGATACACACCGCAGAACCGTATATTCCAGAACCCAACTGAATAGAAGTAGAAACCGCTATAAAGAAATTAAAGAAACACAAATCTCCGGATGTAGATGAAATTCCGGCAGAGTTAATTTTAGCTGGTGACGAAAAATTGTGGAACAAGACACACAAACTCATTCTCCTTATCTGGAACAAGGAAGAATTGCCACAAGAGTGGAAAGAATCAATCATTATTCCAATTCATAAGAAAGGCTAAAAATCTGACAAATAATTATCCAAGCATTTCTCTTCTTAAACATCTCATAAAATACTTTCAACTATTCTATTAGCAAGATTGACCCCTACGCAAATGAAATTATTGGAGATTATCAGTGAGGATTTAGACGAAATCGATCAACTATCGACGAAATATTTACCATTCGCCAAAAACTAAAAAAGAAAGTGGGAATACAATACTCCGGCACATCAACTATTTATTGATTTTAGAAAGGCGTACGACTCGGTTAGGAGAGAAACATTATACATCATTCTTACAAAACTTGGGGTACCGAGAAAGCTAATTAAATAAGTTAAAGTATGTTTAAATGAATCCCAAAGTAAAGAAAAGGTAGGAAATTTTTTTCACGAGCTTTCACGTCGAAAATGGCCTGAAACAAAGAGATGTGTTGCTCCATTACTATTTAACTTTGATCTGTAATACGCTATAAGGAAAATCAAGGATAGCAACCGGAGCCTAGAGTTGAACGCTATTCACCAGGTTATGGCATATTCTGATGATGTAAATTTAATAGTGGATGATAGGAGAACAATAGAAAGAAATGCACATATCTTATTAAACGCTTGCAGGGACATGGGTTTGAAGTAAATGCTGAGAAAACTACATACATGGAAGTGCTTCGGCACCGCAATACGAACAATTTTGGATGCGTTAAAATAATAAATAATACTTTTGATAAAGTGGATACTTTCAAATATCTAGGATCAATATCAACAGACGAAAATCATATTCACGCAGAAATTAAATGTCGACTATGAGCACGGAATTCGTGTTACTATTCAGTTCAAAATCTCTTGTCGTCGCGAATTCTGTCGAGAAATTTGAAACTTAAAATATACAAAGCGATAACCGTGCCTGTTGTTCCTTATGGTTGCGAAACATGGTCGCTTCCTCTGAGGGAAGAACATAGACTGAAAGTATTTGAGAACAGGATCCTTAGACGAATGTTCGGACCCAAGAGGAACGGGAATGGGGAATGGCGGAAACATCATAACGAGGAACTACATAATGTATATAATTTACTCAACATTGTTAGGGTCGTCAAGTCTAGGAGGCTTACGTGGGCGGGTCATGTAGCTAGAATGGAAGAAAGTAGAAACGCTTTCAAAGTCTTGACTGGAAGAGCAGTCGGAAAACGACCATTAGGGGGACCTAGGCGCAGATGAGAGGACAATATTAAGATGGATCTAGCAGAGATAGGAATACAAAGTAAAAACTGGATCCAGTTGCTAAGGAAAGAGGTCAGTGGAGAGCTTTTGTGAACGCGCCATTGAACCTCCGGGTTGCATAGGCCATTTGAGTTAGTTAACTTTTTTTACTAGTAGAGTCAAATTTAGAAAATCCAATTAAAGTGTTTAGCGGTGTAAAGATATGTGGACTTTCTGTATCAAATGTTTTCCTACATATTTACTCGCAGAATATATGTTGAAAGTAAACATACATTTATGCGTAGTCTCTAAATAACATACAATAATAATAAAATAAGACAATACCGTTCGAGATAAACGTTTTAATAATCCTCTGAAGATAACAGTAATAAGTAAACTGTGATAAAAATTAATTTTAGTTTAACAACCAGAATATAATAGTAAGATGCAATTTTGTTTGTGTGTTTGTATAAATTCATGGAATATTCCCGTTTTTGACATTCTTCCCGGGAATATCCAAGGGAATATTGCCGAAAAATATTTTCTCGGGAATTTACCTATCACTATTCGTAACACGACGGAGTCGTCCAGTATTCACTTACACAGTAGTACGGTGTCTGGTTCACACTCATGCCGATAAATTGTTGGAAACTTCCCCTATGATTGTTGTCGTCTATTAGAAACCGCTCTTGATAGCGTCCTGCTGCTTCAAACCCATCACCATCGAATAGCGTGTCGACCTGTTTGATTAAGCGCTATGTTTTAATCAAGCACTGCCACAAGTCCTACTCACCAGTCGCAGAACAATAACTGTACTCGTGCACTGTGTCGTCTTCAACTCAAGCACCACCTGTGTGGGCTAACCGAGCAACTACCTATTGTACACCAGCAGAAGGTAAAACCACCTCTAGATTTTCTAGGCCGCCATTTATAAACTTCTTTGTTTTCGATGTCTGCCACATCGAAGTTATTTTTTTACATGCTCTCGGCTCTCGCTATCGGTGCCAATTTTAAAAGAAACCACATTTTGCACAGAAAAGTACGAAAAGCCGGTCCCTTGCCGAAAGCCAAAATAGATCAAATGGCAAAGTAGGCTTGGCTCATGGAATGGTCTCCAGAGCAATTCGAACTTGCACTAGCCAATAAGGAAGTGCCTATAATTGACTATACCATAGAGTTTCTGCCATATTTCACTGATATAATTTTCATTTTTAAAACTTTGAGCAACACTTGTTTTTGCATTAGGTTAAAAAAAAGTTTGAAGATACAGTAGCACGGACGTTCATAGATCTATCAATATTTTCTTTTTAATTACTGAAAGTTATAATTTGTATATCTAGATTGGAATAATTGTGTTGGAGAGCACGGCAGTGGACTGTCTTTCCGGTATAATATAGCCTTATTTCAAACAATCGAATCCATTCAGGAGATTCCAACAGTAAATTACTCTGTATCTAACATTTAGTAGAAGGTGGAACTCTAAGATGGCGAAACCTGGTCCAATGTGGTCTAATTTTTGGCAGCTCTTTGTCTGCTTTTCATTGACTGTTTCCAATGATAAGGTACAAAACCTTGGTTTCGTTATGTTTCCTATCATTCTAGTAGTTTAATTAAATACGTTATTAACTGTGAAAGAAGACTCGCCCTTAATCACATTCGAATACTTTTGACCTTCTACGGGTTCTTTCTTCTGATAGAACTAGGTAACTAACCGCTAGACCATCACACTTACTATTTTCATTATATCTTCATGCATAGAAATATTCTACTCTTCTTCGAATGTTTAGCCTTTTTATGAGGAATGTTAATGCTCCAATATGATTTAGAGGAAAATTTTGAATAAATTGATTCATATTCTTAAGAATTTAAAAATTATATTGCACTCGGATTTAACGCTTCTTATCTATTAATATGCATAACGACCTCACACTTAGACAAGAATATGGTTGAGGTGTTCGAAGAGAATAGAAAGAGCACTAAATAATCATTATAGTGAACTAAAGTACGGAATCAAGGGAAAACAAGGCAAAAAATAAATAATAAACAAAATAAGCAAGAACGAGTACTCCGTACAAAGTGAACCAAATAAGAACAAAGAGAAGTAGCGAAGATTTTATTTCCATGCTTTAACGTGTTTTTTTTTTTTAATTTTCGTTTTTGACAAAAATAAACAGAACATATTGCTACGACACAAGCAGTTCGGATTGGTACAAGTCGAAACCAGAGGAAGACTCCACTGACAATCATTACCTAATACCCCCTGAGGCTCGAGGGAGCCTCACTTTCTCTGTATTCATTTCTTTGGGGAGTGGCCACTTTGTTTGGCTAGCGCTCTTGTACAGCCTCCCAACATGCTTGTATGTTTCATTTTGTTACTCCTACTGCACAGTTGTAAACAATCAGAGCTTTTTCCTATTTCTCATGTCGTTTTATTTTCCATATGTGTTATGTTCCAGCTGTAGTGTTACATGTGGCAAATTGGTTCATTTTCGTGTTTGTCTTGGCATGTGCACTGTGTGTAAGATACGAATTTCTGGAGGTATTATCCTATATTTCGAGTACGTCATATGTTCCAGAAGACGTGGGACATGATACAAGTTTGTTATGTTCACGCTCTATCAGAATTTGAACCATGGATTAAGAGATTTCTTTTCATATGTGTCGACTGTGGGACAATGCCACAAACAAAGAGGGGCATTGATACAATCGTTCGAAAAGTTACGTTCTACCAAAAAGTGCACCAGATGTAATAGCAAAATGTACAACGTTATTTTTCTAGTTTTCACACATGAGACGGTGTCCCAGTAGCAGTGGGACATGTTGACATTTCTCCATTAGCTACATATTGATATCAACACACACATTGGTCACATTTCAATATCGATCATGCGATCCCACTAGAGACATTCATTCAGTTTACGCAGTTTCTTAGTGAATCCCCTTGCACAATTTCTGCTTGGCATCAGATGTTACATCCTTATTATTACGCAACCTTGCACATCATATTGCATGGGATTGATGGAATATTATTGGTGAATTGGCAATGGTTTTCCTTACATTTCCCACGCTTTAAACTCACGTTTACTTAGTATGAGTGCATTTTTTCTGGGCATTTTTCGTTACGTGTTTCCACACATGTGAATCACCCTACTTCATTTGTTGTGTTCTCCCGACACTCCAGATGTCTTTCTATAGCATTTGAGTACAAATTCCCTGAACTTAATACTCAGAACTTCACTGTTGGCCAGCATCCGTACCTGGCGATTACGCAACCACACAGAACGGTCATGAAGGTGTCCGCCATTTTGTATTTGTTCCAGATATCGACTTAATACAAACGAAACGAATTATTGTTAGCTGGTAGAAATCCTATCAATTCATATCCATTTAGACCAATTTTCATTTGGAAGATTATCCGGGACTCCCTACGTTCCTTTGGGGAATCCCTTGCGCGTGTATAGTAGGATTGTGAAACATGCAAAATTCAATACAGCAGGTATGACTTCTTCAGTGAATTTTTTACCCGCCCTCTTTACATTGGATAGTTTCCGAACTATTGGCGTCCGAAAGTCATTTTCCTACGCTTTCGGCACCTTGTAGATCCGAAAATATGTCCGATAGCTGAAAGTTCAAGAGAACTGTTTTTCTTGTATCAGTGGCAGGAGTCACCTGCCAAGAGTTATAACATTTATTTTGCAACACCCGATATATATATATATATATATATATATATATATATATATATATATATATATATATATATTACATATATTTGGATATATATAAACCAATATGTTTTGTATTGCGTCTTTGGTTAATTTCCGAAACACTTGACATTAAATACGTTGTATTTGTTTTAAAAAATGAGTATGTACTTTTAGGTAGTAATAACGCAATTATTTCCAATTATTACATATTTATGTAACGTGACATAGAGTGTGTCTGTATTTCAACACAAATGCCATCGAGTTGCTGATATGGATACTCTATTCGTGCTGAAACCATGTCTAGGCAAGCTTTCGTCTTCGTTCCAAAAACAATGTGTTCTTTTGGAAATAATTTCAATTGATGAAAGTATGAGCCCTTACTATGGCAAGCATTATGGAAAACAATTTATAAGAAGAAAGTCCATCCGCTTTGGGTACAAAATCTGGGCCATTGCTAATAGTTCATATTATATGATAGGTTTCCAATTATATACAGGAAAAGGACAAAAAAAAAGATTATCATTTGGATAGGAAGGGAGTGTCGTATTATCTTCGCTAACTTCAGCAAACAATCCACACTCTTAAAAATGGTTTCTTAAATTCGAGAAAAAAATCATCGTATTTGAGAGCATCCGTTTCTTACCTGTCCACCGAGTAATACATTCTTAAAAGTGAGATTGAAATTTTATCAAATCATTTTGAGAAATAATGACTCAAATGCAAGGAATTATGTTTCATTTCTGAGAGTGCAAATGCTTTCTCAAATTTCAGAAAAATGTATTTTTTGTTCTTAAAATTGAGAAAGGAACATCTGAGGAAATGAGATATATAACCCTAACTTTGAAAAACACATTTCTAACAAAATGAGAAAAGTCTTTCTCAAAAGCGAGAAGCGGTGCACAGAAACGGGGTTCTCAAATACGGGGAAAAAAGGGGAGAGGGTATAAACAATATATAAACATGCAAAAAGAAAAAATCATACTATTAGTACATACAAATTTTACATTAAATAAAACACCTACAGTTATATTGTTTAAAATATAACCTATTTAAACCTTCATTTCAACGCAAGGAAATTACATTCTTTAATAACTAAACGTTGTACACCAAAATATTAAGCAGATAAATTCTGTAAAAACTGCCAAGTAACAAAGTTCATATTTTCACCACATCATTATTATCCATCTCTATCACTATCTTTCTCAGACTTGGAGCACAATCTTGGGATGTTAAATTTAAAAAAAAAAACTCTTTGAGTTTTACGTCCTACAATTGTGTCGAGTAGGATAAGGAGATGGTGATGATGAGAAGGAACGATATAGTGGAATGAAGAAAGTGAGAAGAAACAGAAGAATCCCGAGATAGCACCCGCACATTGGGTTTATCCACCACAAAAAACACTTGCCGCAAGCTGGAATCGTGCCAAGAGTCTCACGCATCAGGTGAATGCTCTACCACTGAGCAACCACGGCCCCTACGGTAAATTAAGAACAAATGGGAGTACTATATGTAGTGTACGAATTGACGGGGGGATGCCAGGAATTTTCCTCTCTGAGAAAAATTTAACGCCCCTGGAGAACAAAATTTTCATCCCTGGAAGGGATAACTTTTCATATTCTCTATATATAGTGTACATGTGTGACGTTTGGATGCATATATGTGTGGAATTCATCCCTCTCCCTGGGATAAATATTCGGTGCAGATTGATTATACGCACTGAGAAAAATTTACGGGTAAAAAGTACGTAAATTCAAGTGATTTTTAGGACCTTTCGTAAGAATGACTTTCCAACATTACTGAGAATGTTAATTGTTCTTGTCCGTTCTACGTATGTTTTCTCCTTACTTTTCCAGATAAAAATAATGACGTCAGAACTTATGAAAGATATGACGTCATAGTTAATAACAGTAATAATGGAGCGACATCATTACCGGTCATGTTAAAACTCAAGTGGAATGGAAAAATCACAAAACAGGAATGTTATATTTCTAGCTGTTGCTAGACATTTTCCGAGGCAAACATGGGAAAATCACATGAAGGAATGGTAGAAACTCCGTCTTTGACTGCATTTAAATCTGTATGTGGAGACTTACGCACTGTATGTTCCAGTTAAATCTGCATGCACTACTGTGAAAATGCCATGACGAAAGGATACGAATACATGCATATACTTTCTTACCACGGTATAATGAAATGCTTGTAACAGTCAGGGACGAAATTAACTTAATCGAGCAATGTGTTTTCCGCAAGCATCGAAATAAAGCTTGCAGTAAATAGGGCACGCAAACACTAATAGAATGTAGACTCCACTACATAGGATCGGAACACGCTCCTTCGGAATATACAAATTATATATATATATATTTTTTTTTACTGTTCACCCGTCAAAGGGGTACACCCTTTCTTGGGTAAGAGAGGAGGGCTAAATTTACGGAAGAAAGGAAAGCTATGTATGGTCTATGGGTAGTTTGGGATCAAAGGGGTATTATTTATTAATCTTTATAAAGCATCAATTGTGTCTAGTAATTTCTACATAGGAGATTTCTCGGACTTCAGGATTTTTTAATTAATCTTTATTAAGCATCAATTGGTCTGCATCAATTCCAAGGTGTAGATAGATCTGCATTCCAGGATCATTGCTTGCTGAAAGAAATATTGACATATACATACATACATATAAAAAGAAGCGAAAGTGACGAAGATGATACAGATGAAATAAAAGAAACGATAAAAAAATAGATTATAGTAGTTAAGTGTAGGCAATGGGCATGTATCGGGTTTATATGAAATGAAGTGCAGTAGACGAGACAACACTTAGAAGTTGTTAAAGTAACAAATGAGAGTTATCTTCTGTCTCGGGGCAACTCGATACCAATGAGTGACAAGTGGAGGCCCTGGTTAGTAAAGAGGATATCACAAGTGCAAAGATGGATAAACGTAGTGAGAATAATGATGTGGATGATATATGTCATATTGTAGTTTGTGAGGGTCATTGGCAGGGAGAGTCTGAGAGTACAAGGTCAGAAGATGTTGAAGAGGGGTATATATATATTTTGGAGGAACGTCATGAGCCATGTCAAGATGGATAGTATCAAAAAATACAGGATTATCGGAGCTCATGCGCTTGGTGATGTAGTTTGTGCGTAGAGACTCTATATGGTGTAGAATAGGAGAAAAGGTGATACGGTGGTAGAGTGGAGCCGTAGGGAAAGGCAGGCGAATACGAAATGCAAGGCGAATATCGTGCCTTTCAATAATCTGGAGGCGTTCATAGAAGGAGGCTGGTGCTGACATCCACGCAGTGTGTCCATGAGTTAGAAGAGGGCGTAAGAATACTTTGTATGTGGTAAGAATGGTATGAGAGTGCAATCCCCAAGATGTGCCAACTAATTTTCCAATAAGGTTGAGTCTGCGTGTACTTTGTAATTGAAGTTTCCGCTCGTGTGGTTTCCATTGAAGTTTGCGGTCATAGACTACTCCTAGATAAGTAACCTGCTTCGAGGAAGGTATGGTAGTACCATCAATGGTCAGGTCGAGACGATTTGGGTTTCGTCTGATACGTGAGCGTCTTTGTGGAGACTGAAAGACTATTCCTTGCGTTTTGTCAGAATTGACAGTCAGTTTCCAATGAGTGCACCAGGCAAGAAATGAATTTATAGCAGGCTGTAAAGTGCGATTGATATGCTGTACAGTAGTGCCCAAACATAGAAACGCCGTGTCATCAGCAAACTGAAAAACTTTTACGTTTGGTGGCAAAGGAGGCATATCTGCTATGTACAGAAGGAATAACAGAGGTGATAGAACGGAGCCCTAAGGTACACCAGAGTGTAGAAAGATTGGATATGATAGAGCGCTATTGATAGTAATGTAGGCAAGCCTAGAGGTAAGAAATGAGAAGATGAGCCGTATGTAGCACATTGGAAGGCGGAAACGGTGAAGTTTATACAGAAGCCCCATATGCCATACCTTATCGAAGGTTTTTTCTAAGTCAAGGAATAAGAGACATGAGGGCCGAGATGAATTGTAATGATTGCTAATAGTAGTGGTAAGCCGAAGAAGTTGATCTGAGAGGCTGATGGCAGGTCTGAAGCCGGCTTGGTGAACTGGCAAGAGGTTATAGGTGGAGAGATGGGTATGAAGGCGGTTCACAAGAATTTTTTCGAAGATCTTACTAAAGCACGAAGTAAGTTGAATAGGACGATAGGACGAGAGAGCCTGAGGGGGTTTATTGGGCTTAGAAAACAAGAGTATTTTAGAGACTTTCCATTGAGGAGGGTAAAAGCCGGTACGAAGAATGAAATTATAAACGGAAGCAAGGAAAATATTGAAGGAAGGAGGTGTAGCTTTGATGAGGCGATATGTGACTTTGTCGAAACCAGGTGCAGTATTTCGTTTAGAGTGGAGTACAGTGTCAATGTCGGAAGAAATGATTGGCTGAGTGAGAGGTTGTGCAGGATCTATGGTATGATTGCAATGAGGGCGTAGTTGCGGTCGGGTAGGATCTGTTAGGCGTTCGATATGTCGGTAAAGCTGAGTGGCAAAATGATGAGGAGGAGGCGTAAATATATCCTGAAAATAGTTAGCGAAGGCGTATGCCTTCTCGACATCTGTTTGAAGGGCATGACCTTGTTCGACAATGTTGTAAGTAGTGCGAGCCTTAGTGCCAGTAAGTTGATGGAATTTTTGCCAATAAACGGAAGGTTTAGATGTTTCTGCAAGTCTATTGCACGTATGGGCCCAGCGTCGACGTTTATAGGCTGCTAGATAGTTTCGTACCATTCTGTTCCACCGACGATGCTGACGCAGAGCTTCAGGATTTTGAGTGTGTAAGTAGTCTCGAAACGCCTGTCGAGATGCAGTAATAATGGAATGATATTGAGGTGGCACTGGAGGTTTATGAGGGTATATGCTTTTTAGGGGGATATTGGCCTCCGCTGCGTGTGTAATGATATTTGAAAGAGTATCGACGACGTGGAGAAGGTCAACGTCCGTGTTGGGAGGAGAAACTCCTCTTAGGGCCTGCTCGATATCAGATTGGTACGATTGCCAATTAGCTCTCTCATAATCATAATAGTGAATGGGCTCTCGAGAAATTTTTGGTGGTGCCGCACAAGGAACATCGAGAAGAATCGGTGCATGGTCACTACCAAAAGGAGACAGAATTCGTATGTTGGATACAGTAAGACTAGAAGATGCTATGACGATATCTGGTGATGTCTGACTAATTGGGCGTGTTGCAGAAGGAAGATCTAAGATTTCTGCCGCAGTGGATTGATTAATAAAATCTATAAAGCGTTGTTTTTCGCCCAGCGATCGACTATGGAGATTGATATCAGCCATGATCAGGTAGTGACGGAAGTTGTTGTCTATATACTGAAAAAAGTTGTGTGGTATTCTTTGACCTGGTCGGACATAAATAGTGCAGAATGTAATAGTTCTATTGCGTAAATAGATTGTAACAACATTATGTTCAGGAAGTTGCATGTGAGGAGGAAGAACATGTGTGCGGATAGGCAGATGGTTATAAGTGCCAATGGCAGTGCCGCCATGTGCTCGAGCTATATGCCGTGGACAGTCAAACCGAGTGAACTGATATCCGGAGAGTTTGACTTGATGAAGTGGGGTAAGAAAAGTCTCATTTAAAGCAAAAGCATGAACTTTTTCCTCACGGAGGAGCTGTTCAAGCATAAGCTTGTGGGTGTTGAGTGAGCGGATATTTAAGAAGAAAAAGGTATACGCCATAATGTAATAGATCGAAGCCATATTAGACAGAGGTTTCAAGTGATGAGATATGGAAGTGGACTGTGTTCCCGGAATATGTGGCATGGAGCTGAAGATTGAAAAGAAGTTTTGCAGCAGCTGTAACTTGTGATAAAATGTGAGTGCGCAAGAAGGGATGAATATTTTGAAGTACAACTGTTGTGAAGCGCAGAAGATCTTCCACCGTGAGAGGTGTACGCAAAGAATTGTTCGGAAGAGTTGAGGAATCTATTGTACGAATGGGAACTGTAAGTTCTGGTTTTTCAGGTTGTGGTGCTGGTCTGGCGCGGCACTTGTAGGATGGTAGGATGGTCACCAGAACAGGTAAGGCAGTGTGGAGCTTGGTTGTGATTGCTACAAGATGATGTTGAATGTGGTCCGGAACAATAACCACACTTTGGAGTATTTGGACACTGAGATGTTGGGTGCTGGTTGTAGGTTTGACAGCGCTCACACCTGATGGGCAGAGGAGGAGGTGAGCGAGATGGTTCTACCCTGTAGCGGCGACGATAGATGTAAGCACCATGCTGTAACAGGTCGTCTATTGTGTCCTTAGAATCTGTTAGAAGACGAATTATGTACGTCGGTCCGGTATTGTTTTTAATACGGAGGCACTTCTTAAAAGAGTATTCCTCAAGACGTAACTCTGCTTCTATTTCTTCCTCGGTGTATTCTGGCGGAACACCTCGAATTACAACTGACAGCATTGGTGCTCGGCGTGGTCGAGGTTACGTCTTTTTGGTACTACTAGACAGCGATTGGAGCTTTGCATTTGGGCCGAATATCTCGTAGGAGGCTTTATTGCGCAAAGTAGTGCCAAAATGGGGATCAAAAGATTTTATGATTACCCCGTTTTTGGTCCGGACAATTTCCTGGATATTCGCCCTTGGAAGATATTTGACTATTTGAAGATAGATATGCTTTTCTGTTTTGAATCGGGTGTCAAATCCAGTAAGTAGGAAGTTATACAACTGAGAACGACCGGTGGAGTGTCTAGTATCTGTACCAGAAGTAGCAGCAGTATCAGACGCGGTGTTGGTGCCAGGATGTGAGGTGGATGGATCGGTATTAGGATGGACAATGTCCATAGCACCAGTATCCATCAATAGTGCTTCAGCCCATGTAGATGGAAGAGGTGAGCGAGAGCGGTTACTGTCATTGTCTGAAGGATGACGTGCGCTTTGCGTGCGAGGACGTTTAGGCGAATTTGAAGGTGTAGAAGCTGCAGAGTCTCCTCGCGGAGGTTTGGGACCACTCCCCTTAGCCGGTTGCGAGTGCCCTCGGGGCATAGCAACCCTCACGCTCTTGTGTACAGCCGACTAGGTAAAGGTAATAGGTAGAAAGCACCCCGTTTGGATAGGTGCTTAGGTGGCCAAACACAGCAATACAGAAAGCTAGCAGCGTAGGCGTTGTCCTAGCTCAGGCCCGTCTACGTTACGTCGATTCTTTCTCGCTATGAAGGCAGGAAACCCGAACAAGTCGGAGGAGTAAGGTATTTACAAAAAACAGCTGTTTGACGTGTGGTACGTCACAGCTGATATGAAGATCGTGACAAATTACGGTCACGGTCACGGTCACGGTAATGTTGTAGTTTTGTATAGAGTATCGGGCCAAAGCCCCTGACTCCATGAGTAGGACTGTATAAAAATATATAAAGATATGTTGGTAGTTAGTTGGAAATTACTATTGTTTTGTTATGGATGGAAGTCTACGTCTGCAACTGGCGCAGAGTAGCTGATTATGAGTGCATTACGAGTTCTGGAAAGATATTAAAGACGTGGCGTACGATGGACGTTCCGGAGAGTGCATTCAGTGCCGATGTTAGCTATGGCGGGATTAATATGTCTGGGTAAAGTACGCCAGAACTTACTGTGCAAATGCCGTAGAACTTCTCTAACAGTGGATAGCTCTAAATCTTCCAGAATCTGACTGTTTCGTGTGTATCTGTCGTGACCAGTGATTATACGACCAGCCCGAGTTTGTACACTTTCGAGTGTTTGTATATGACTTGGTGAAGCATGTTGCCAGGCAGGGCATGCATAAGAGATTGTAGATAGGACTATAATCTTGAAGATGTGAACTCGAACCTCATGGGAAAGTGAACTGCAGCGAAAGATGGGGTATAACGCTGAAATTTTTCGTAAGGCCCTTTGTTTGATGTCCCTGATGTGAGCGGCGAACGTTAAACCACGGTCTAAAGTTACACCCAAATATTTGGCTTGCAGAGTGTGAGGAATACGAGCATTCTCATAGATTAAATTTCGTGGAACACGGATGCGTCTCTTACTGTGAATGACAGCACAGCTTTTGCCTGCATTGATGTTAATCCTCCAACGTCTTGCCCATTCCTGAAAACTGTTAAGTTGTCTTTGCATGTAGATGTAACATTGCGCAAGTGAGCTGCTGGTCGTGAAAAAGGCAGTATCATCAGCATATGTTGCGAAAAAGCAATGCGGTAAGGTCGGGAGATCTGCCGTGTATAGATTATATAAGAGCGGTGAAAGTACAGCGCCCTGTGGAACACCTGCTTTGATAGATCTAGACGTGGATTTGACACCGTCAACAGACACATGAAATTTTCTGCCAATGAGATATGAATGAAGTAAGAGTAGAAGACGATCCGGAAAACCTTAAGTGTATATCTTATATAATAGTCCTGATAACCAGACTTTATCAAAGGCTTTTGAGACATCTAGGTAGACTCCAAGAGTGTGATGTTTCCTGTTAAAAGCCGCTGTTAAGTGGTCCACCACTCGTACGAGTTGGGTAGTAGTGCTATGTTGGGCACGAAACCCAAACTGATGGAAAGGTAGGAGGTCTCTATTAAGTACATGTTGTTTCAGCCTCGAAAGTAACACACGTTCAAAGAGTTTACTCAAGTGCGACAGAAGACTTATCGGTCTATAGTTTTCCGGGAGCAGAGGATTCTTTCCAGGTTTGAGGATGGTGATGACACGAGCTTCCTTCCAGGTCTTGGGGTAGTAACATAATTGAAATATGGCGTTAAATAAATAGGTTAAAAAGACCAGCAGTTTTCTAGTTGGATGTTTTATTATCTCAGATCGAATCCCATCAGGCCCAGATGCTGTCTTTCCTGGCAGACATTTTAGGTGTCTTTCTATTTCCCGAGGTGTTACTATGGTGATGTCATGTGTTGGGTTTTGTGTCCTTATGCTATATAGTGTGGTTCGGATGTGCTGTTTGAGGTAGGGATCGAGGCGTGCTCTGTTAGGCTGGAACTGTTCTTCCAGAGAGTCAGCAAAATGTTCGCTTGCGACTGAGGATCTTGTGTCAGTCCTTGAGGTCCTTGTATGACTCTTGCTTTGGAAGCATTTGTAGCACGTTGGAATGATTTGCAGTATGTCCAAATTTTACGGTCATTTACTGTGACATTTTTAAAAGTGTTTTCCCAATATTGTTGATTTTGTCGCGTTGTCAGTAACTTGAGCTTTGTACGCAGTTTGTTCCAGAGCGTTTTGTATGCTGGATGTAGTGTATGCTGCCATCGACGTCTAGCCCAACGTTTTAGATGAATATAGAGTTGTAGGTGGAAACTGTGACATTGCCCGGTTTGCGTTGGAGAGATTATGGAGATGGAGCTCGCTGCCTCTGCTGTGCGAAGTGCTAACGTGATGTGAGAGACCGCTTGGTCGATGTCCTCAATGGTGGCGGGCCGATCTCGTAGATCGATCATTGTGTTCAGTTCTTGTTTGAAAAGATGCCAATCAGTTTCTATTTGCTTGAAGATAGGGGCAGAATGAGCGATGCTGCGGTGCGAGACGTGAAAAATGACTGGATCGTGGTCAGAATCTAAATCCGAAATGACGTAAGGATGAACACTAAATGATACATCTTTGCAAAGAGCGACGTCAAGAACATCGGGTTGTCCGCCGAATTTTGGATAATGAGTTGGGTCAGGTGGAGCACTAATGATGAAGTTGGAGGTAAGTAGATATTCATGTAAATCATCTCCAGCAGTGTTTGGAGTAATCGAGTTCCATTCTCCATGTTTAGCATTGAGATCTCCAGCTAAGATGACTTTTGGCCCTAGGTTAGCAATGACATCGAAGTCTGTGGGCTCTAGTTGTGTGGGCGGGGACCTGTACCCGGTAACCAATATTAATGGAACGCCTGGAGTTATTAGCTCAACACCAAGTGCCTCCAAAGTTAGTAAGGGTGGTATTGTAATTGACCTGACGGGGAATGCCTTTTTGATTATGAGTAGTAATCCTCCCTTCTGTCTGCCCACTCTATCCTGTCGATACACAATGTAATTGGGTAGTCGCCAAGTAGTGATACGAGCAGTGAAGTGTGTTTCTTGTATAAACATGACATCAACTCTGTGGTGTGTGAGAAATCTAATCAGCATATGTTTCTGCCCCTCGAGACCATCTGCATTCCATGTAGCGAGGACAAGTGTGTGATGTAGGACGCTGGAGTTAGAAACAGCCATCGTCAACCATTTCCGCTATTGTTTCGATGACTGCTGCAGCCTTGGAAGCTGAGTCTGCAGCTTGTCGGAAACGTGTAATACCACGTTTGATATGGGTTATGATTTTGCGGAAATTTAAGCCCTTGAGGAATGAAAGAACGGACTTTATGTCTAGATCTTCTTTAGGGCTTTCCTGTTGTTGAGTAGAAGCTGAATTGGTGTGGGATGAAGTGGAAGCTTCAGCGTCGTCACCATCTGTAGCCACAGGTTGGACATTGACAATAGTGGGAATAGAAAGATCCTCATCTGATGTGGTTTGGGTATTTTTCTTGGTTTTATCTGGGTGTTTCTTCGGTTGCTGTGCTGGCAATTTAAGAGCCTCAGAATAGGACTTGAATACCGGACAGCCACGGTAGTTTGCCGGGTGATCTCCCTGACAATTCGCACAAGTGGCAGGTGTGGATGTATCTGATTTACTGCAAGTCTGTGTGAAATGCAGTTGCCCACATTTGAGACACCGCGGGTGGGCTTGACAGGTATCTTGCGAATGCCCCAACCGTTGGCATCTGTAACATTGCAGCACGGACGGAGGCTTATAGGGTTCGATTTGGACCTTGTAATGTAGCAATGTGTTAATTGCATAGATCTCTTTAACAGCTGCAGTTCTCTCCAAAGCAACCAAGAACAGTGGCATCAGTATTTTCTTGTCATCCGTCTTGCTCTTGCGAGACATTTGATGGATGCTTGTCGGTTTGTAGCCCAATCTTATAAATTCTTCTTTCAGGTCATCCAATTCGGTGTCAATAGGTAGTTTTCGAACAACTACCTTAATAGGCCTGTCAGATTTTGCTACTCCTGTGGCATATTCAGTGTTCGTTTGTTCACAATAAGTCTTGATAGTTATATAATCGTCTTTGTTAGCCGCTTGAAGTCGAATGCGCTCTTTGTTGGGCTGTGCTAAGGGAGGCTCCTTCAATGCTCGTGACAGGTTCTTTATAAATGTATATGTGTTGGTAATTCCGTATATGAAGATTGGAGGCGGCTTGGAAATGGAGGCCTTGTTCGTCACTGCAGTGTTATTGATGGGTCTACCATTATCTGTTTGTTCGGAAGACAAAGCATCGAACTTGTTACTGGTGGGAAGTGGAGGATATTCTTGAGTGCTGTTAATTTGTTTTTCTGCTTTGTTGAGATTGTCCAAAGACGACCTACGTCGCTTTAGTGTCCCTACGACAGTGAAGTCCATATCTTCGGTGTTATTTGACGTTGATGGTTGCGAAGCACTTGTCTGCTTATGTGTAGGAGCTTTCAATTTTGACTTTGGTGGAACGTTTGTTTGCTTGGTTTTACCCAATGGCAGAAGAAAGTCTTCAGGTTTATAAGTTGCTCGTATTATTTTGCCCCTGATCCTAGGATTTTTGTTTGATTGTGCCTTTTTCTCAGATTTGACCGGTGTCTTCTGAGAGGCCATCTTGATAGTTAACGTAGGAGATGGCGCCAGCTTACCACAAAGGGTTAGTGACGATCCCTGTGTATATTCTTGTTTTAGAGCAAAGCTCTAAGTTTAGAGATTATTAAGGTGCTCTTTCCTCCAAAGAGGAAGCACTAACGTAATCGTTCGCCGGTGTAAGTGCCAAAGTCGTCAACTATTTTCTTCCTTCAATTATCTCTACCTCCGAAGAGGAGAGTACCAAAATAAATCGTTAAGCCAAGAGAAATAGCAAGGTCGTCAACAGAAAAGATCAATTGTGCGTAACCTCCGTGGAGGTAGTAAATATAATTCGACGGTTGTTTCCTCGGCCTCAAAGAGGCAAGTAATCCAACCGTATATACGAAGATCGCGACTAAAATAAACCAATGGGGATGGAATGCCTAAGTGACTTGGTTATTTTTCTTCGCCAGCTACGAATACCCTATTTTTTTACCTGGTTAGAGATTCCAGGTGGCCAGTTCGACAAATTATAAGCACCCACCGCATGTCTTCCAAGCATATCAGAAATAACTTCAGTACTGGCTATGAAAATTAGCATGATTTTATTGTTTGAAATAATCAAAGGTTTACGCAGTATCTTTGGCAAGTAACAAATAATGTTATATGTTTTCTGTATACCCATCTGTCTCAATAATAGTTTTGTGAACGTGTGAATTGTTGGATAAAAGTTACAAGTCAATAGTGCTGCCATCTGTTCGCCATATCTCATATTCTTGTGTCCTAGCACAAAAACATCCCGGTTTTTTTCATATAGTGTGGAATTGTGGGTGATGGAAAGTTTGCATTTCTTTTTCCCCACCTATTATAACTGGAGTAATGCGTTATTGTCTGTATGGTAATATTAAAGTAACATGACAATACAGACTTTAATACCAAACAACTGTATGATTACACAGAGTTTCAGGACTTTTTTCCATTACTTACTGTAAATTACTCGTTCTAAATGTAGTTTTATCCATTTTCAGGGATATATAATGACTTTCTATCATACCTTTACGTACTTTATTTGTCGCACTTTCCGAGTGAAAGGTCAGTTGTACGTAGCAATTGTACGTAATCATGTTTTCCTTAGACTGTCTTTTAAAAGTAATGATAAAACATTTCGTCTCCTTGCATAATGTCTGTAAAGTACGGATTTGTTTGATCTTTGCAGTGTAGAATGGGTAGGTCTCATTATCATGACAAAATTTCATTACTGACGTGAAGTTTGCACTTTACTACGAACATTTTCACATTACTGAGTTTCTTTTAACATTATAATGTAAAAAATGCATTTACAAAGACTATTTGTTCTTCTTCCTGCGATATTTTCCTTACTCATGTCAAAAACACGTACTGGATAGGATAACCTGTAATATTTTCATTCCTGAAAGGTATTTATCTCTCGTGGATTACGTCACATTTTCTGTCCAGTCTGGAATGTATTCTTAACATTACAGAACTGAAAACCTTTCTGTCGTTACGTACATTTATTGCGTACTACAGATGTTTCATAAAACACAAAATACAGCATGTTGTATTTCCATTTCGCCACATGATAAATTAACATTTAATGGTTTCAAGTCCAAATGTACGTAATTTAAGTACGGAATTACGAAAAAATCAACTTTACATGTCTTTACTGTTAAATTTTCTATGAAAATTTTTCTCAGTGCGGATCCACATATTTGTAAAATGTACAGAAGACATTTGTAATAATATTTTAATGGACTAGTGTGTAAGGAATCAATATGGTGTGCTCTTATCTCTGAGATACGTATTTACGTGAAAATATATTAACAGCCAAGGACTTTCACGAGTTTTATTTCTCCGTCCAGAGATGGAGTTAGCATCGCAGTCGGTCTTGCCTCCGCTCGCAAAAACGTGTGTGAAAATGTTTGTTGTTTAATTCGATGTTGCCATCTCAATAATGAAAAAGTGTTAAATACAGTCAAATCAGTTGACAAATAATGAACATAAAGAACATAATTGTTTTATATATACACAATTCTTCTGTATATTTATACGTGTATGTTTGTGTGTATTGGTAAAATAAGTCATAGTTTTCATCTTTCAGGTCGATAGCGATAGCAATATCAATATCGACTATAACAGCTGTGACGTACCAAACGTCAGAACGGCTGCTTTTTGTAAACCTGTCCACGATCCTGGGACTTGCTCGTCAGATATTCGCTGAGCAACAGCTATCAGACTTATCTCAGCCAAGGGTAGCTCGTTGCGACACGTTTAGACTGGGGCATTTCCTCACCTAAGCCACTATCCGAATGGGTGGCTTCTACCTGCTTACCATACCTTGTTAGCTGTTTTGTGTTTTTTGTGCTAATCATCATATCATATCATGGCTACTGGACCTCAAGCTTCTACAAATCTTTCTTTGGGCCCCTCCGCTCCGTCAGCATCTGCCGACAAGCGAAGGGAGAGCTCTAAACGCACCTCACGTAGCAAAGTTCATCATAGTCAGCCTCAGTCACCTCAAGCAAAGCGCCATCACACCCTCAGTGAATCATCCACCGACTCAAACTCATCTCATCGCATGGACGCTGAAACTTCTGCTATTACATCTGTCAAACCTACTGTTCATTCATTTCTGCTCACCAACTACGATCCTCAATACCTCGATCTGAAGAAACTGTATCATCGTATCACCAAATACATCCCACGGACAAGCATCGCTCAAATCATCTATACACAGAAAGGCATCATCATTAAAACTCCAGACGATAAATTCGCTTCAACACTTCGTAATACTTATTCATATGAAATCTTTGGGAAGAATGCATCTGTTTCTAAGCTCAACACTCCATCAGCCAAACAACCGCCGCCACCACGCAAACAACCTGCTCTGTCTGTCGTCATCCAAGGTGTTGACCCCTCCTTCACAGACGAAGAAATCACACAGGAACTCCAACTTGATGGTCATTCTATCATCAAATGTCTTCGTATTAAAAACGCTCAAGGAAACACATACATGGTTCGTGTACTAACCAACTCACACGACACCATTGATTCTCTTCTTTCAAACGGGGCCTTCATCTATCGCAAACGTAATCGTGTCGAGCCATCTCGGTCTCCTGCACCTCTTCCTGTGCGCTGTGAAAAGTGCCAGGTATATAATGACCATCCGACTGCTTCCTGTCCTAATCAACTTAAATGTGGTTTCTGCACTGGCCCTCATAGCACCCGCAATTGTACTAATCTTAAAGACACTCCTAAATGTTCCACCTGTAACGAAACTGGACATGCCACTTACAGCTACAAATGCAAGGCTAAACCTACTGCGGATCCATTCAAGCCTGAATTAACCGTACCACTGAAACCACATGTCACTCAAACAGCTTCTGCTCCCCACGATGTCTGTCAACCAATCACAATTACACAGTTCTTATCGTTTATAACTGTTACCCTTCAAAATATTCATCCTTTATTGCGCAACCATATTCTGTGTCAAGTTCAACAAGCTGCCAAAACCATCCTCAACATCAATTTCACAGCTACTTATTCTGGCCAAACTGTTTACTTCCATTCTGATCCATTGCAAACTGATGTTTAAACCTCTCTCACACATCATACTGCTTTTAATTAATATGGATCTTAATTTTCTTTTTATGAACATTAGATCGTTACCGCAACATAAGATCTTATTTGACCAACTCCTCTTTGAAAAACATATTTCATGTTTCCTCCTAAACGAGACTCATCTTACGGCCCGCAAGCACGTACACCTTTCAAATTATACCATGCTGCGACACGATAACACGACTCCAGCAAGAAGGGCTTGTGGTGGAGTAGCTATCGGTTTTTCGCCGTCTCTTCCTTTCCGCCGTGCTACTCTTCCCCTTCAGCCATTACCTGAACATCTAGTTACTACCTTGTATTTTAGACAGCTTAACATCACGGTTGCGACAATCTATATTCGTCCTGGACATCCTCTTCCATATCAGTTTATTCAATATATCTCAGACAATTATCGCACTTACATCATTCTAGCTGACCTCAATTTTCACAGTCACACCCCCCGTCAACAGCAAGATTTTCACCACTTCCTTCTAACTCGTACTTCAGGCCACTTTCATCCGTTACCTAAACCCACTCGACCTAGTAGTAACACGACGCCGGATGTTGTTATTACTTCTATTAACCTCCAAACTCGTAGACTTGATGTACTAGATCCTCTTGGCAGTGATCATGTACCGATACTTCTTACCATCACAACCCCACGTCCTGCTTCTAGTACTACTTCTGAACCTCCTCGCTCTTATCCAATGTTTGATAAAGCCAACTGGAATGGTTACCGCACCACACTCGAACATCAGCTAGAAACTGTCCAGGAACCCACTACAGAAGACGATCTTTATGTTGCGCTCGATACCATTACTGCTGCCATCAACACTGCCTCTGTCCAAAACATTCCGGTTCGCACCGTTCATACTTACAAACCAGCTCTTCCCCCTCATTATCTAACGCTTATCAAACGTTCCCGGGCACATTATAGAGACTACACTCACACAGGCAATCTTGAGTCTCTCCGTCTCCACCGTCAGTATCAACGGACTGTCCATAACTACATAGTTGCTTATAAACGCCGTCGCTGGATCACTACCTGTAATGAACTTTCCACCACCACTCATCCCACAAAATACTGGAAGCGTTTTCACCAACTCACTGGCCGCTCATCTCGCACACCTTACCCACTCTTAGACGGAGACCAACCCCTTGCTGACGATACTGCGAAAGCAAACGCCTTTGCCGATTACCTTCAAGGAATTTTCACTCCTCTTTCACCTGATCCGTCTCTACGCCGCCATCCAGCCGATAATCTCAATCTTTCAACACCAGATCTTCAACCCAATTCCAGCCACCATCTCCCTGCAAATAGTGATCTTACTGCTCCTATTACGGTTGACGATATACACATCACAGTCGCCAGAAAACGCCAGTCGGCTCCAGGCGCTGATCGTATTTCTTACCGACATGTGAAAGAGGCTCCATATATTCTTCTTCATTTACTGGCTGCTATCTATACATTTATTTTACGCACAGGCTTCATTCCGACTTCTTGGAAATCCTCGATCACTCTCATGTTTCCCAAACCAAACAAGCCTACACATGCTGTCTCTTCGTACCGGCCCATTCAGCTCACGCTAGTGTTCAGCAAAATTCTAGAACGTATCCTTGTTACGCGTCTGCACCGTCATCTATCCGCTCATAATTTACTTCCTCTTTCACAAGCAGGCTTTCGCCCTTCCTATAGTATTAATGATCAGCTTATGCGCCTTACAACCCATATTACACTGCAGTTCAATACATCCAAACCTTCCTGTTTGGTCTTATTCGATCTGGAAAAAGCTTTTGATAAGGTATGGCATCTTGGTCTTATATATAAACTCCTCTCTTTCCGTCTTCCTCTGTGTTACATCCGTTTCATCTTTCACTTTCTCTCTTGCCGCCTTAGTTATATATCTACCAACAACCACCTCTCCCACCCCATTTTCCTGCATTCTGGAGTTCCTCAAGGTTCATCATTATCTCCGTTATTATATCTCTTATATGTAGCCGATTTTCCTCCATTACCTGGCAATATCAGTTTATATCAGTTTGCCGATGACACAGCCTTCCTCGCAACCGCAAACACTGTCCAAGAGATCAATCGAACACTGCAGATTGCAATTGACACCTTTCTCGCTTGGTGCAGACGCTGGAGATTGAAATTAAACGCTGGCAAAACACAAACAATTATATTTCTTCCTCCGAACAAGCGCTCACGCGTCTATCGCAATCCGGCTAACTTCTCTGTCCATGTCGACCACGTTCCTCTCCAGCCACAAAACACTGTTACATATTTAGGCATAGTCTTCGACAGACATCTTAAATGGACAGCCCATCTGAAATCCATATGTGCCGAAGCCTACAATCGTCTCAATCTTTTACGCCGCATCACTGGTACAACTTGGGGCCTAAACACCCGAATACTTTTAACCACTTACAAAGTTTTCCTTCGTCCCGTTCTTACCTTCGGTTTTACTGCCTGGATTGCCGCTGCTCCCTCGTTTTATACTCGACTACAAATTCTTGAACGGCATGCCCTCCGACTAGCTTTCCGAATCCGCCTTCCCAGCCCTACCAACGAACTCTATGACCGCACTCCATTTCCCCACATTCTTTACCATCTCGAAACATTGCGACACCGCTACATTTCTTCTCGGTTTCAAACTCATCACCCCATGCTTCTAGCCACAATGCATCACTTCGCTTTACATCCTTCCAATATCCTTCTACGCCATACACCGCTTTCCCTCCTCTTTACCCTCTACCACTTCTCCCTACCCCCCGACAGTTCAGACCATCTATTCATCACAGACTACATCACCGCCACGGCATCACCTTGCATCATTCCATCTTATGCACAGTAGTCCTATTGTCTAACTGGGCTTCCCCTGTCTCCATCAGATCCGGAGTCGCCCCCGGATCAGAAGATAACACGCATCTGTTTAGCTAACTATACCCGATGTTGTGACGTTTGGTGCACCTCATTTCCATTCATCCCATTCACCTTAATTTATGATTATGGTTAAAGGCCATAATGTCCACCCTTTTCCACAATATATGCTTATTTAATCAAATGAATTAATGTATCCCCACTGTATTTATGATTGTGTATAAACTGATGTTGAATAAAGTTTAATAAAAATAATAATACCCATCCACACTCTCCAAATCCTCACGATCCCATTACTCCACTTCCCGATATAAAGGGCGGTACCCTTTGGGCGGGAGCTAGTCGACCGCGACCAGCAAAAAAAAAAATCATAGTTTTCGGAACTGGCCACCTGGAATCTCTAACCACGTAAAAAAAATAGGGTATCCGTAGCTGGCGGAGAAAAATAACCAAGTCACTTAGGTATTCATCCCCATTGGCTTATTTTAGTCGCGATCTTCGTACATACGGTTGGATTACTTGCCTCTTTGAGGCTGAGGAAACAACCGTCGAATTATATTTAATACCTCCACGGAGGTTAACGCACCACATTGATATTATCTGTTGACGACTTGCAATTTCTATTGGCTAAACGATTTCTTAAGTTACTCTCCTCTTCGGAGGGTAGCTTATATATTTGACATCTCAGCTTCACTCGTCATCTGAGCTCCTATGATGGCTACGTCCAAGCCAGTCATCTCGAAAAAGAAGACCAAAATCCCAACGAAGATAGTCAGCCGACCTCAATACCGGCCTGAGGACTTCCTTGTTCCGCTGCGGCGGCCCTCCACCTCCGGGGCTACTGCCAAGTCACGATCATCCTCGACTAACCGGTCGACGACAGACGTTCCATCCCTTGCTCCACCACAGGACAATGCCATGGACTTTACCCTGTTTACTACACCCAAGCGACGTCGCTCGTCCTTGGAGTCCACACTGAGCCAACAACATTCATCAGACTTCCCTGCTTTACCGATGAGCAACCGATTTGAGCCTCTCTCTACTCTCACAGCTGACGAGTCTCCTGTGATAGAGCCACGGCCCAAAAGTACCAAAGAGATTAAACCACCTCCTATTTACATTTACGGCATCAAGAACACTTACAACTTTACCAAAAGCCTTTCCAAGACCCTCAGAGAATCGCCTCAGGTTCGGCATAACAAAGAACGTATCGTGATTCAGGTATCTTCTAGGGACGACTTCACAACTATAAAAAACTACTGCGAACAGACGAAAACTGAATACGCTACTGGCATCGCCAAAAGTGACCGACCCCTAAAGGTTGTCGTTCGCAAATTGCCCATTGATACAGACGTCGTTGACCTTCAGTCTGAACTGTTCACCTTAGGCTTTAAGCCTCTCACGATTCATCAAATGTCTCGTCGGGGCCCCACTGGTGGAGATAGGGTTCCCATGCCCCTTTTTCTCATCTCCCTCGAGAAAACTCAAAATATACAAGAGATCTACAACATATCAGCATTGCTTCATTATAAAGTTACACTTGAGCCGTATCGACCGCCGAGTGTTCTGCAGTGTTACCGGTGCCAACGCCTTGGTCATTCACAGGACACTTGCAAAGCTCAACCTAAGTGTGTCAAGTGTGGGCAAAGTCATTTTACAAAAGCCTGTGCCAAACCAGATGCATCCACGCCAGCAACCTGTGCAAACTGCGGAGGGGACCATCCAGCCAATTATCGCGGTTGTCCCGTCTTTCGCTCCTACTCAGATGCTCTCAAGAAATCAACTCCTTCTAGCCGCAGCTCCGGTCCTACTGTATCAACTTCACTGGACGATAAGGCACCTCGCAGCGACCGTCCTCCACCACCAAATCAGGATGCTCCCTCTACGTCGAGCACACCAGATAGTGCGTCTACACCATCCGTTAATGACTTTAATCTCCACTCACTCCTCACTTACATCAAAACCTTCAACTTTGGCCGCATTATCTCTCATCTCAAGAAGGGATTTACTAGACTTCGGGAAGCCACGGATCCTGCGTCTAAGGCTGCTGTCGTCATAGAGACATTCGCTGACATGATTGCTGATGGCTGCTTCTAACCAACCACTCATTCATCACACCACAACTGTTGTCACCTGGAATGCAGAAGGTCTTACCGACCAGAAGCGTCTCCTAATCCGTTTTCTAGCAGAACATCAGGTAGATATCATACTCATACAGGAAACTCACTTCACTGCCCAGGTTACACACTGGAGACTGCCAAACTACCAATTATTTCGTCTCGATCGAGTTCAAGGACGGAAAGGAGGATTACTGATTGCTCTGAAACGAACAGTTAATGAATAAGAACTTAACCATATTGCGAAGTGGTAAAGTAATCATAAGAAAAATGGACAACGAAGCAATGCAGCAGGAATCAAATACTAGTGACCAAGGTGAAACTAGTGTAACACCAGGTTTGTCATCAGAGGATCGACTCTTGTTAGCTTTACAGCGACAATTCAGGGAGATGTCTACCGAGATAAACAAGCAAAATGAAGAATTAAGTAGACGAATGGAACAGAAGTTTGACGAAGCTAACAAGACCATGGAACAGAAGATAGAACTGAAGTTTGACGAAGCTAACAAGCAAAATGAAGAATTAAGCAGACGAATGGAACAGAAGTTTGACGAAATGGAACAGAAGTTTGACGAAATGGAACAGAAGTTTGACCAAGCTAACAAGCAAAATGAAGAATTAAGTAGACGAATGGACCAAAAGTTCGACGAATCTAATAAGCAATATGAAGAATTAAGTAGACGGATAGAACAGAAATCAGATGAAATGAAACAGACAATTGTCCAGGTGGTGAACGACATATCCTCACAGTTCGAGGAAAAGTTAAAAAGGATGTCCGATGATTGTCAAGAAAAGCACAATCACCAAAATCAAGAAATCTGTGCTGTAAAAAAAGATTTAGAAGTAATAGAATCTTCCATTAAACAGCAAAAGATCCAGGTTAGCAACAACTCTAATAACGTACGTGTAAATACACAGTTGTTAGCTACTATTCAAGAAGAGATTAGAACGTTACAGGCTAAAGACAACATTTACCGTAATAACTTGGGTAGTGATCGCTTTGAGTTGGCCCACTCACCAGAGATGAACTCGCCTTCGTCGGGGTCTGATGAAGATATTATACTAGAAGAAAGTTGTCCGAAGAGTACTGATGAGCGAAACATAGATGGTGTGACGACACAGCATATCACGGATAGGAACTATCACTCAACAAGAACAAGGAATGAGAAAAAGAAGGTAAAATTAAGTGCTAAGATGAGTGAAATTCGAGCTATGAGCAAATTCAGTGGTAAGTGTAATGAAAATGACTTTTTGCTGGCAAATAGAGATGCCACCCTTAGAAATCAACACTTCAATCCTCGATTGCACAAATCTATTGTAGAGTTTGTTGTAAATGTCTACAACGAATTAAAGGTCGTTAATCCTTTGCAATCGGAATCGAGAATAATAGCATCGATTCGAAATTTGCTTCCATTTAAATTGCAACAGATCTTATTTTCCACACAGTGTATGAGTTTCAGCCATTTATTGATGCTTGTCCAATGCTACGAAACTCAATACCATGCCATGAATCCACAATCAGGAATGGGTAAAAATAAGAATAATTCAGATCATTTGGTGCCAGTTCGGAATTTAGATATCCGAAGTGTGAATGATACGAAACCTAACCTAAGCCGAGTATACTCTAGCAATCAAAATGAGCAAAATAGACAAGGTTATGTAGGGAATCCGCCTAACCTAATTAATCGTAGCAATTCATATGTCAGATCACTCAACAGCAGTAGATATAAAAATAATCGAAGTACTGAGCGAAATTCCAGAAATGCAGCGAACTACGTGGATAGACGTAATTGGAGATCAAGAGATGGGACTTCATACCAAAGTCAGAATCACGATGAAAGACATGTACCACATAATGTAGAACCTAATCATGATAGCGCAGTACAGTGTACTTTATTAGAACCGTATGCAAGTTCGAATGTAACCTGATTACCGTTACTGAAATTAGGTTAAATTCATGTTAGTTATAGATTCTTGTAAATTTTCATTTTAAAGTTTATGTGTTAATATCAATAATGAAAACGATTCTTAAAAATACTTGAAATGCTTAAATAGAGATTTAGGTAGACTGGAAAATTAATTTTCAAATGATTTTTATTCTTTCTTGTTAATATGAGGAATCATAATTCGATTTATAATTAATTAAAAGCAAAGATTATTTATATTAGATTGATTTCTGTTGAAAATTTAATTGTCAAAGATTATGTTAAAAAGAAGATCTATTCTATAAAAATAATTATTCAACGACTAACTTGAACGATATTCTTCTTTATTATAACATCTTAGTGCTACTATGTATACCTTTAAATGTAACATCTGACTTATTGGTTATTTAATGCGCCCGTAAAGATTAATACTATTTGTAACCCACGTTTGTCCTTTACATTTTTCGAAAATCGCACTCTTCGACGACTGATTAAATAAGCGACGATATTCTAATAAGAAAATATATTAATAATATAATGGATAATAATGAAATAAATATAATTAATGTAATTGAAGATAAATATTGATGCAATGAAAGAATTGTTATGAATGTATTTATATATATGTATATGTGAAATATAATGAATAGATATACAAGGTGCGATTAAAATATGATGGACATATGCTATGTAAGAACAATAATGTAAACGGACCAGTGGTTCTTGAAGATAAAAGCCAAGCCTACTCATGACTTTTATATTCAGTCCCTTTGTCGAGCGACATTTTTATATAACAAAATACTTTGGCTTAAGTAATATTTACCTGTACCTTGGGCAGAAAGTACTCATACATATGCACTATACTTAGTAGAATGTTCATTTCATATTAACAAAAGAAGAATGTTTTTAATATATGTAAGTGATTATTATGGGATAGTTGTTGATATGGACATGTTTTATGGTTACCTAGACAGTGAGTTTGTGTACTTAACAGTTTTGAGAAAAGGATATTATAAGTTATATCAAATAATAAACCAGTTTAACATCGTTTATAGACGTTGTCAGTTGTATTAAAAAGGTGAGATTAATGGTATTTAAATATCGAAGCTAATATTTTTAATGTCCAAGAAATACTACCACTTCGAATTTTTACCTCAGCAAACGAACCAGGTTTACGACTATCTTTTGATTTTTTATATAACAAAATACTTTGGTTTGAGTAATATTTACCTGTACCTTGGCAGAAAGTACTCATACATGTGCACTATACTTAGTAGAATGTTCATTTCATATTAACAAAAGAAGAATGTTTTTAATATATGTAAGATTATTATGGGATAGTTGTTGATATGGACATGTTTTATGGTTACCTAGTCAGTGAGTTTGTGTGCTTGAAAAGTTAAAATGATATTATAAGTTATATCAAATAATAAACCAGTTTAGCACCGTTTATAGACGTTGTCATTTTTATACAACAAAATACTTTGGTTTGTGTAATTTTTACCTGTACCACGGTAAATGTTGTCTTTAGCCTGTAACGTTCTAATCTCTTCCTGAATAGTAGCTAACAACTGTGTATTTACACGTATGTTATTAGAATTGTTGCTGACCTGGATCTTTTGCTGTTTAATGGAAGATTCTATTACTTCTAAATCTTTTTTTACAGCACTAATTTCTTGGTTTTGGTGATTGTGCTTTTCTTGACAATCATCGGATATCCTTTTTAACTTTTCCTCGAACTGTGAGGATATGTCATTCACCACCTGGACAATCGTTTTTTTCGTTTCATCTGATTTCTGTTCTATCCGTTCTATCCGTCTACTTAATTCTTCATATTGCTTGTTAGCTTCGTCAAACTTCAGTTCTATCTTCTGTTTCATGGTCTTGTTAGATTCGTTGAATTTCTGTTCCATGGTCTGCTTTAATTCTTCATTTTGTTTGTTAGCTTCGTTGAACTTCTGTTCCATGGTCTGCTTTAATTCTTCATTTTGTTTGTTAGCTTCGTTGAACTTCTGTTCCATGGTCGTGTTAGATTCGTTGAACTTCTGTTCCATGGTCTGCTTTATCTCGGTAGACATCTGCATCATTTGTCGCTGTAAAGCTAACAAGATTCGATCCTCCGATGTCAATCCTGGTGTTACACTAGTTTCACCTTTGTCACTAGTATTTGATTACTGCTGCATAGTTTCGTTGTCCATTTTTCTTATGATTACTTTACCACTTCGCAATATGGTTAAGTTCGTATTCATTAACTGTAGTATAAAAGTAAATTCAACCTTACTCTTCTTCGGGAATTGAATTTACAAAGTCCCGGGTGAGGTAAACCAAAATTTTTATAACGACTTATCAAAAAGATAGTCGTAAACCTGGTTCGTTTGCTGAGATAAAAATCTGAAGTGGTAGTATTTCTTTGGCATGAAAATATTAGCTTCGATATTTAAATACCATTAATCTCACCTTTTTAACAAGAATGACAAAGTCTATGAACGGTGCTAAACTGGTTTATTATTTGATATAACTTATAATATCATTTTCTTAACTTTTCAAGCACACAAACTCACTGACTAGGTAACCATAAAACATGTCCATAGCAACAACTATCCCATAATAATCACTTACATATATTAAAAACATTCTTCTTTTGTTAATATGAAATGAACATTCTACTAAGTATAGTGCACATGTATGAGTACTTTCTGCCCAAGGTACAGGTAAATATTACTCAAACCAAAGTATTTTGTTATACAAACTACGAACTGGGATGTCTATAAGCAGGAATTAAACTCTTTGCTCGACATAGCCGCTCGTCCAAATTCTCCTGCGGAAATTGGTCAGGCGGTCGCCCATCTCACACTTGCTCTACGTACGGCTGACTCCCTCAGCACATCAATAATTCCTGACTCGCAGTCCGATCCACAATGTGACTCTCCATTACTTCGCCTTTATATCCATCTCAAACGCTGGGCTCGAAGTACTTGGCAGCGCACCAGACATCCACTCTACAAAACACTATGGAACACCTTAAGCCGCAAAATTAAGACCATCACTAGACGACAAACCGAGCAGTACTGGGAGACACTTTTTCGTGGGGTCACACTTAATGACACAAAAATCTGGCAGTATTCCCGCCTTTTCCAGCGCCGAGAGACTTCTCGTCAAACTCAAATACTGCAAGGTCCGCATGGGGTCATACATGACGACCAAGGGCAAGCAGACCTATTTGCTGCATCTCTAGAGCGCCAGTTTACACCTAATGCGACTCCTGTCGCTCCTCACATTCGGCAGGACGTTCGGGCCACCATGCGCATGCTCCATTTTCAACCAATACTTCCCCTGCCTGAGGTCGTAACACCAAGAGAAGTTGAGCGTCAAATTTGTCACTTGCCCAACAAAAAAGCGCCTGGAGTTGATCAGATCCGACCAGAACTACTGAAACAAGGGACACGGAAGCTACTCCTCTATCTTGCTACTTTATTTACAGGCATCCTTCAGGTTTGCTATTTTCCCCGTGCTTGGAAAGAAGCGAAAGTCATTCTTCTCCCTAAACCAGGTAAAAATCCGACTCTCCCAGAAAACTATAGACCAATTAGCCTATTATCTCATGTGAGCAAACTCTTCGAACGAGTACTTCTCGCCCGACTTCACGAGCACGTCACCACTCTGGATATACTCCCCCACCATCAATTTGGTTTTCGTGCTAACCACAGCACAACAAGCCAATTAGTGAGGGTAGTCGACCACCTGACTACCTCTTTTAATCGACGACAATATGTTGTGGGTGTATACCTTGATATTTCGAAGGCGTTTGATAAAGTGTGGTTACCAGGCCTCATTTATAAACTTCGCTTACAAGGCTTCTCTTTACCTTATCTCAAACTCCTCACTTCATACCTCTTTCATCGCTTTTTCCATGTCTCTGTGGGACGGACCAAGTCTGCTCTCAAACCAATTCAAGCTGGTGTGCCTCAAGGCGCGGTTCTTTCGCCTCTGCTTTACACCTTATACACCGCAGACTTGCCCATTGTGCCACACTGTTTTCCTGCAACATACGCCGATGACACTGCTTTCTGTACGAACAGCAGCAATCTTCGTCTTTCCTACCACTACATGCAGCGCCAACTCAATGTCTTTCAACGTTGGGCTACCATCTGGCGCCTAAAAATTAACGCGGATAAGAGCGTTGCAGTCTGCTATAGCAAAAGACGCAGCAGAGCCATCCATCGTTTATACTATGACAACATTGAAGTTCCGCACCGTCTGCATGCTAAATACTTGGGAGTTATATTAGATAGAGGCCTTACTTTTGGTCTTCATATCAGGGACATTAAACACCGAGCCCTTCGAAAATTGTCTGCCATCTATATTATTCTGCGTTGCAGTGCCTTAAGTCATGAAACAAGACTCCACGTCTTTAAAATGGTAATTTTGTCCACAATCACCTACGCATGTCCAGCATGGCAACATGCGGCACTCAGTCACTTGCGCACGGTCGAGAGTGTGCAAACCAGGGCAGCTCGTATCATAACAGGCCATGACCGATATACGCACAATCGTCAACTTTTAGAGGACTTAAACATATATCCTATCCGGGACGTGTTACATCAACACCATACTCGTTTTTGGGCCAACCTTCCCCGCCACGTCAACCCCGCTATAACAGCCATTGGCAAAGCGCATACACACCGACGAACTTACAGGACGCCACGGTTGTAGCATAACTTTTTACCCACACTCTCCCCCTCACTGCGACAGTTGCAGCTGAAGCTCACATGACGTCGTCGTATCTCATATTCTAACTCACCCCCCACAGGTCTAATCATTTTCTTTTCTATAGCTGTCATCGAGTCAGGGACTTTTGTCCGATACTCGACACAAAACCACACTTTCAAGCTAAGCTAAGCTAAGCTAGTTTTCGTCTAATAATAAGAAAACAGTCTATAACATGTCATGAAATCTCAAACACCCTCCAATCGCCCCTTTTTGTTCCAAGCCTCGTTTAGAAAGGAAAACGCCTGTGGGGGCGTTAAGCCATTGTTAAGAACCAGTGATGGAAATAATGAAAATAATTTCAAGATTCTCTTCATTATTCGGACCCCCTTGAAGTCTCAGAAAAAGGAAAAAAAAAGTACTGAAAGTTTTTGATAAATGGGAATTTCTTGTTTTATCTTCATTCTTGTACATTTTCAGAATACGAAATACCAGTAAATTAAATACATTTAAGTAGAGAAAAGGAAGAAATGAGATGATTACTTGTTCTGTATTGCTTGGTATATAATGTGTTTCTATGGAGTATCTGATACGTTTTATTATTATTATTATTATTATTATTATTATTATTATTATTATTATTATTATTATTATTATTATTATTATTATTATTATTGTTATTTCTCTGTGCACGAAAACGCGTACCAATGAGTGCAATATCGCGCTAATACACTTACGTTATTTTTATTTTTGTAAGTAACCCTTTAACTTCTTCCTTCTGTTCCCAATATTTATATATTTTCAACCCATCAAGTCTTTTCTTCTGTTACGAAATAAAATACTAATGTATTTAAAAACAGATTTTGTTCGATTTAGAGATGGAAATTGTACAGTAATTTGGCTGTCCGCAGATGTACATCAAAACCCGATTACCGTACGAAAAAGTGCGATAATTTTAAATCTTGAGCTCTTATTCCTCAATATAGTCCTAAAAACTATTACTGTTTGTAATAAAACAGTAATACTACTTTTTAAAGAAGGAAAACGTTCCGTTTAGCTGATTTTGAGGAAAAAAGAAAACACTTCTCAGCCGAGTAAGGAAGTTTAAAATGTCGGGGGAAACCTATTTTATTACGCTTCCCTAACAGATAGATAAAGGGAGTAAGGCATATGTTTACATCTCCCGTGACTGCAATATTATATAGAATTATTTATTCTTTTATTCATGTTTATTTATACATTATGTTTGGAGGGTTCATTTCACATATACAGTACAAAGAAAATGTATATAGTAACTACTTTATGTACAAAAAGATTCTACCGAAGGCGGACCGTAGTCAGTCAGCGCCGACAAAAGAAATAACTAATATACTTACTTTTTTGTTTGTAATATTGCCTCCTTTTTGTTTTATTGAGGGCTGCAAAATGAATCTTATGTACCTTTGACGCCCCTCAAACTCTATCAGAATTGAGGGAGGGGCACCTCACTTTGTCCTTCATCTTGTTACGCCACTTATCCTGCTGGACAAAATATTTTCTATTTATGTCACTGAATACTTGTCAGAATCATTTTATTGAATAGTTTATTTCCCAATAGTATATGCCACACATAGGCGTAAATTGCGCCCCCACAAGCCTTGCGGCCCAGGGGGCACATAACCAAGGGCTATGAGGACTCTGAGGCTTCAAGTTACGCTACTGTTGCCACATATGTTATAACGTTTAAAATATGGTGGTATGTTTTTAGCTGAATCTAATATAATATCTTATAAATCAGAAAACAATCTTAACAAATCATGAAACTGTTATTCAAAAGAGTACAGTAATGTTAAATATGCCTATATAAAATTTTGTTTATATTATTTATTACGAGAAACCGAATTCAGATATAGTCTTCACCAGAGACGTACGCAGGAATTTATGTCGGGAGGGGTCGAAAGTTTTTGGGCGGGTTCAAATACAATTTGAGGCTGAATTATATTAAACTTTGTATTGCCCCTAAAATTAGACTAAATTTACAAAAATGTCGGGATATTGGGGGGGTCCGGACCCATTCCCTGAGTACGTCCCTTGTCTTCACAATCCTGATGTGATGTGATGTGAAATTGGTCATCTCAAAATTTTATCTTGTAGAACACGTTATGCTCTCCTGGTCTGTAGTTTGAATACATGTATCAAGTTCGGATACATGAGAACTTATTTGATTTGATGGGAATTTAATCACTATATATTAAGCACTTATCCAGGTTTTCTTTTCGCGGAGGGGTGACAAGAGGAAGTCTCGTAAGCACGTATCAATTTGTTTTCAAAATAATAATAATAATAATAATATAATGCAACAGTTCTATTCTTGCTTAAACTTTTCCTTACTTTTCATTATAAGAACCAGTTTAGTTTGAACGAACTGTATTGTGGCACAAAGAAAGTCAAACAAATATTTCCGAGAGATATGTAACTAAGGAAAATGTCTGCGATAGCATATAACAAGAATAACAAGAAAACACTGAGTGTATACTTCTATTACATTTAAAGTTGTAAACAGAACAGAAACGAAATTTTAATCCTATTTAAAAGTGTTCTTTTTTATTCCACCAAGGGGCAATGGTATCACGGTATGTTCTTGGACTTAAAAGAAGACGACAACACATTGACCAAAATTTTGACAGACTCGAAGTAATTTGAAACAAAAGAATCTCAAAAACGTAAAAGTATGTTTATTAAAAACGTGCTTCAGTTTCGGAGGGGACATGAGCCCCCAGGTCCCACCTGGATACGTGCCTGTTATATATGCTTGCTGTGGTGGAAGCTTCACGTTGATCTGTTTCATAGTTTGAATGGTTGTTGCCATAATTCATCGATCGATACAGAGAAAAATACATAGCCTTTCATATCACCCCTAAAGATAAAATATCTGTATTTGCCTCAGAGACGTACGCACGAATTTATTGTGGAAGGGGTCCAAATCATTTCGGAAGGTCCGAAAACAATTTAAGGTTAAATTATATTAAAATGTGTAAAATTACCCCTAAAGTTAGACTATATTTAGAAAAAAGTCGGAATTTCGGGGGGGGGGGTTCCGGGCCCCCAGTACCCAACCTCTTCGTACGTCCCTGGGTAAATGTATGAAGAAATGTTAGAAATTTTAATTGAAAATTCCAGGGGTACCCTGTAGAGATAGTCAATTCTGAAATAGCCCTCGATCAAGCCATGAAAAGTATTTTTTGGAGAAGGTGTACTTGTTAGAAAATGTTTTTTCTGCCTTATTTTATCACACATGTAATTTCGTTTACGTTATGTTGTTCCTCCATGCATCAATATCCAAACTCCCCCAGCAAAAATACAGAACCCGAGACAAAATTCTGGGAAAACCCCTGGTTAGGGCCGGTGCAGGGCCATACACCGTCGTCTGGTTACTCTGGTTTTATATATATCATTTGTTATTATTTATCAAATTTAATAAAATTTTGAAACGACAATATAACAAAAAAAAAGCCATAGAAACCTCTTCTGTCGCCTTGAAATACAAAAGCATCAAATACGAATTGAAAGGATGGGATTTCAAGGAAAAAGAATGGCCCAAAAACTTGTGTTGAGAACCAAGTAATTAGAAGAACATGTTTAGTAGCAGCAGTCTATATCTATAGCACTAACCGTGGCGGGGGAATTCTTTCAATGGTGGTATACCCATCCTTCTGTTCAACGCGCGATCCGATCAGTAACCCTCCCCGTGTAGAAGCTGTCACTCACTCCAAAAAACTCGTCCTATAGAGCGGAGATGTTCATTCTTCCCTGACGTACTTCGCGCTCACTGACCCTACTGGTCGATCTCCCCTTCACACTTCTATCCTCTCTACATAAAGATAAACACAAAATACAAATGACAGGAAAAGCAATCGGCAACTGTCGCTCAGCATTCACCGGGCTTGTGACCGCCAAGAATGTGTAACACAGTGATTCTCAAACAATTTATCTCTAGACCCGCTTTAGAAGTCAGTAAAAGTTACGACGTCTCCTCTTTGTATAATACTAATGTAACAAAGTCATTTACGAATGAATATTTTTAAACTTACAAACTCCTTGATATTTTACCGATTTTGGGAGTTGTTACCAAACAGTTTGAGAAACACTGGTACAATGTCTTCTTGGCTGCTTTCCCAGTTACCTGGGGCTAGTCAGACTAGCGATTTCTTTATTTATATTAAAATACAAATAATGGTATGATTGTTTGGTTATTAAGCGCAAGAATACAGTTACTAAATTATAAACTACATTTAAAAACTTGGAACTTGGAAATAATGTTAAGCGGTTATTTGAGAGTAATATAAGTACATAAGAGTCTATGTGAATAAAAAATATGTAAAAGAATATTTGAGTAAAAATAAAGTGTTGCAATGATAATTTTCATTTTATAAATGATTTACACTATTTAGATCATTCTTAGTTCTCTATTTTGAGTCTTTATATCATATAATAATACCCTAAGTTACTTTATTCAATATTAACAAGTACATCAACATGAACAAATTCAAATACATACACAGCTTAACTATAATAAAAAACAACAAATAAACACACATGGTTATATTTCCTAACCATGATCCAGTAAATCATGGCATTTTCCAGCATTTCGAATAACACGATACAAGCAGTATTATAAAACATTACAAGAGTAATTAACGAACTGCAAATATACAATAATAGTAACAATAATTATATACACATGCTAAACACGATTATTTAGAACACAAATTCGTTGCAGTAAGTATGTACATTATTACACCTATTTCATCTTTGCTCGAGCATTGTCTTTTTTCTTGGCGATCTTGCTTTGAGCACTTAGGATATATTCCGGGTCTCTGCAGGGCATCCCACGTTGTACCATAGAATCTACTATCTCAGGAAGAATAGACTCTTTAAAAAACCGTATAAGTTTCGGTAGCATAACATTTTCCCATAATTCTTCATCTCTTCTTACCTCCACAATGTGTAAAGGTGACTTATCATCAATGTATACAACTAAAAAGCATTTGTCTAATTTTGTAATATTCAACTGGCCCTGAATTTGGTAGTAGTAGTCGCTGTTAGTATTTAGTCCTATAGTTCCGTCTGGAAGGGCTCTAAGAAAAAATGCCCCTTTATTTTTCTTTATCTCTTCAGTGACATCCTTATTTCTGAGTGAAGGAACACACTTTACTTTCACTAACGCATCATCTTCTACTACATATCCTGAAATATGATTAGGAGGGAATTAATTGATAGACTAGAATGAAAAGATTTTTTTTAAAGTAATATAATAATCTGTCTGTCCCTTTTCCATAAACAAAAAGGAAGTGGTTTGGTTTCGTTCAGATTCAGTTAATACCTCTAATTATAGCACACTGAACAAACAGTACTTATTAGAGTTAAACAATTATTATATTATATCAACAAAGAAGTTGAAAAATATTTCTTACCATCTGGACTAGTAGCTAAGAAACTATACTTAGAATCAATATATAATCCTCGTTTCTCTACTGTCACATTCTTCTCCTCCGCAAACTTTCGTAGAGCAACATCTTCATGATTTCTTCCGTATTCTATTGATGGTGTCGATAGATTTCTCTTGTGTAAAATGTCTTTCACCAACACATTACGAAGCACGAAGTGTGATCTTTACGTTTCACAACTTTACCGAACGTGGATGACGTTAGACGGTTGCGGCGATGTTCTTTATAAATCGAATTCCTATGCTGTCCGCGGGAGGATACTTCAATAAAGTACTTTCATCTGAACTGACCTAATATGAAAAATAATGTAAAGTATTCTTGAAACAGGACAGGGTGAACTGAAATTTGTAAGCGATATTGTAAGCACAAATAGCTACTTTTCCTACAAATATTAAAAGGAATGTTTATTAAACATATCCTTCAAAATTATCTTTGTCGAGGTATATGTTTGCGAAAAATGTAAAAACGAAGTTTCGAGACAACCTGAAATAGTAGAGTTGAAACATATTTTATAATTACATGAATCCACAAAACTGATAGGCTCCCAGAAATTCTCGTAATTTTCTCTACTTACTCAATGTGTATCCATCCACACATAAATTATAAGAATTTTAAAAGAATTTCGCTTGATTTCAATTAGTGGAGCATGACATATCAATTCTGCGATTGACGATTGTCTCTGAAAGAAGAAACAAGTGAGTATCGTTCCACAGTGTGAAACTACGGTAGACTTCCAAACTATACAAATTACATAGTAAAACTGAAAATAGTAGAGACCGGAAGTAGTTGATTTCTACCACTTTTGGTTTAAATAGAAGATTGTCGAAGGAGATTGTACCTATTCTTGGAACGATGAATCGATTCTCAGAAACCTCTTGTCGATACCTCTTACCGTTTTTGAGTTATGACAAATACTGTTGAAACCGGAATTGGCCGATTTGTATAGCTTCCGTTTTAACTTGAAGATTGGTGAAGGAGATAGGACATATTCTTAGGATGCTGAATCGATTTCTGAAAACTGCTTGTCGATAACTCTCACAGTTTTATGTCAATGAAAATCAATATTGAAACCGGAAGTAGTAGTGAATTTCTACCACTTCCGGTTTTAGTGGAAATACAAAAGTCGAAGTGTTTTGTTTCCTTCACACCTTGAATCGATTTCTGAGAACCGTTTGACGCTAGATATTATCGTTTCTGGGTTATGACTATTACTGTTGAAACAGGAAGTGGTAAAAATCGACCACTTTCGGTTTAAGTAGGAGGTTTTTGAAGGAGATGGAATCTGTTCCTGGGATGCTGAATCGATTCCCGAAAACCACTTGTCGATAGTTTTTACCGCTTAAATTGTATGAAAATAGCTCTTACCGTTTTTGCTGTGATACCTGTTGACAGACAGACAGATAGACAGACGGACGGACACAGCCGTTCTAAAGGACTTCAATTTCTTATGCATAGCATAGTTTGGAAATCTAAAATTAATCCAGAAGTTTCAGAGGCATCATTGTGATACAATGATAGCTACGTGATATATATAGAGACGTGCAGATGGACGGGGGTCTTACCCAACCCATCCCAGAAAATTCTGAGCAAATTAAAAAAATACTCCTATAGAAAAATAAATAGCAAATTCCACATTTTAGAAGTTGGAAAAGTCGGATCTCACTGAGGAATGATTTTTTTCTTCTATCATACCACTTTTGTGATGCAATAATCATCAAAGCTGGTAATTGCGCGTCAATTTTTTTTTTTTTTTTTTTTGCGAATCACGTTTTCGGACGTTCAAAATTCTCAGCAATTACATTTTTTTTAAGTTTCTACCAGGAACGTAGCCAGAGCTTTGATTTGGGTGGGGGGTATATATACTAAACTAGTAGTATAAATAGCAAACTAGTATTTATATACTAGTTTAAATATTTGGAAGGCAAGTCAAGATTTGGACCCCGTGCTCCCCCTAGCTACATCCTTGGTTTCTACACAACTTTTTTCCGCTGTAGAATTAAATAGTAGCCAGTACCCAAGTGAATTAAATAGCTGCATAAATTGCTTGCTATAGCACAACATGTAAACAAATTCTAGAGAAAAAAAATCATTCAAGTCATAGCCTACGATGCGGGAGCTTGCGAATATGATTCCCGACTGGCGTTTTTACCATGCCTTGAAAGAAAGAAAGCGAAACAGATACCCTACTATGGCACCTGAAATGCCCGCGGCTGAGTCAACACTTACAAGTTAGAAACATTTTGGCGGAACAAGACAGGAAAACCAATCCGGCAGGAGGGGGAGTAGAAATGACATGCCAATTCCAATGTGAAAACCCTCTGTGCAGCACAAATAAAAAAAAAAAGTCTTATCAGATCCCCTCGTTTGCTTGCTTGCTTCTCAATTCTTGGAATTCTAACCCGAAGCTAGTCAGTCATGTGATGTGCAAAGCAGAGAAATTCTTCGTTCATCTCTTCCCCTCCGTACCGTTTACGAGCTAGGATGTACTCATAACTGATAGATGACACTTATTATTATTATTATTATTATTATTATTATTATTATTATTATTATTATTATTATTATTATTATTATTCAAACTAATGAAATAAGGAACTTCACACTTACCCGTCCGATTTTCAGATTTTTCACCTCAAATCGTTAGTTTAGGTTAGTTGCTAAAATTATTATTTTCGAAAGAGTTCTTTTATACTAGAAATAATTTAGAGAGAGGAGGGATAGTGTAAAGTTGTCCACCCATGAACAATATCCATATAGTTATACTGCATTATATAACTAGTTGCTCATCAGTTTACGCAGTTCTGAAGCTGCCTATCTCAGTTTTGCAAAAGTAAATATTTTATTTGACAAATATGTTTGAGGACCAAGTGGCATGTAATTATAATCGTACTTCTTCTCTTTAATCAACATCATATTCGTATACATCGCTCTTTGTCATGATATGTATCATCATAATTAATTCCACATAATCTCTAGTCCATTAACAATAAATTATTATTATATTGTGCTAAAGATCGAACAAAATGACATGCACAAATTTTATACGTACCATGGAATATTTCAGAACGAAAATGATTCTAACATGTGAATATTATTATATTATTTAATCGTCAACATTATTTATATCTTGCTTACTGTCCGATCCTAATTGACAAATATTATACCTACGTAAACCAAGATTTCGAAGATAGACCCCCCCTGGTATGGCGTACGGTTCACGGGTATCCTTGCGAGCCACTGTTCTTAGCACTCTAATTTATTGAAATAACTTACAGTACAATGGTACCCTTATTTGGTTCACAGTGAGAGAGTATTAAATGCAATACAATATTCCGTCCCAGTCTAAATAGTGAGTCAATATATTAGATTGTATATAGAAACTGCTAGGTACTGAGAACAGATGCTAAACAACGAAAACAAAACATAATTAAAAACCAGAGACAAAAATAATGTAAATATACATTAAATAATAAGTAAAACGAATATAAAGAGTTATCTACTAACATACTCCAGTAACACGAAGCTTATATATATATATATATATATATATATATATATATATATATATATATATATATATATACAATCTTACCTTTCATCATGCTGTCTTGAATCTTCAGCGGTTCCTTGTTCTTGATAACATGGAGAAGAATCATCAACAGAAACAACAATTTCAGTTTTGCGACGTTTAGCTGCGGCTGGAGCAGATTTTGAGCGCTTATTTCGTTTTCTGGTTTTTTATAAAGGTCGTTTACGAGCCATTATGTATTTGCAGTATATCAGCTCACGCCTGATTGGTAACACCTTCAACTCGTTAGCTACACTGCGAAATAGGTGATAGTAGGACCTTGTAGTTGTAGAACATCCCGTCGAAAATGGGAGTGGCGCTAGCGTACAGATGTTCCCTTTAAAATGTTAACACTTTGTACATTTATTCTCGAAATACATAAAGTACGTTGGTAGTACATGATGAAGTATAATATCGAGAGGAAGAAGACATTTCAGTGTTTAGAACGATATACAAATGTTGAAGATCGCTGGCCTCTTTCGACAAATATAAGTGATCAAAAAACGGATTTGCGCTGTGGTGTGCAGTTCAGTTGCATTTTTTCATTCCAATATCTAGTTCTTAAGATAATTGAAAACAAATCAAGCTTCAAGAAAAATTTAATACCATTTCATTCTAATCAATAATAATCAGGGAATAACATATTCAAGTTTTGGAACGAAATTTTTATTAATTATTGCACTAAATTGGAACAAATTTTAATTAATTATTAATTAATTATATAAGCGCATATTGATTATATCAACATAAAATTAATCATTACTACTTTTAAATATATTGCTATAATGTTATATACTCAGATCATTTCGATAAATTGCGTTTTTTAGTAATTCTGAGTAGAGTGCCAACGCCCTTAATGAAAGTCAAATCTGGTATGCACATATTCATCCATAAGGTAAGCAGTGATAGATTAATAAAGAACAATGTGACGTGCGATCAATATAATAGAAAATGACTTTTAACAAAAATATATCTTTGTACTGTGAAAGCAGTGATTTTTCAGAATCCTTGTATACGTGTATACCCACCATCGCTGACATGCCTCCTCTACGGGTTCTCCCCTGCGTAGCAACCTGCTGCGCTAATGCTTTGACTCGTTTAGATAGCATTCGTGCTTTTTATTGCCCACTAGCACAGTTTGGTTGATATTTTTTAGTAAGACCTCTTAAAGTGAATCTGTACCGGGGAATGCAAGTGCACATTTTAAAAATGACTGTTGAAGGTAGAAAAAGTGAATTTAGAAAGAAGTATATATTTCACGAATTTCTGTATGGATCCAAATAATAATCTGCAAGGAATATTCCATTCGCACAGTGACTGTATGCCACAAATAACCTGTAAGCGTATGTCATTGAAAAGATTACTGGTGAGGAATAAAGCATAAGTCAATATATGCTAAGTGATCAGTATAAAAAGTAGGCCCTACCTCTGCATTACAATTCCATAATAATAAATCGCACGTTTTTCAACACTGTTTTAACTACACAGATGACTTACGTGTTCTTGGTTTCTGTACATACGCTATTTTGACTCTTATAAAGAATGGGAAAGGGTGTAAAATATTGACACGCCTCCCGAATCCTATTTATTGCTACATAACACAAAGGGTATTTGCAGTAATTGATCAATTTATTCTTTACCTGTGCTCTTACTGTAAACTGGGTTCAATTATCATAGTGTTCCCCCAATAAGTTAAATGATCTTAGCTCACTTCTTCTGTTCGTGTGTTCAAAATGGTGCACTTTTACATATTACAACCCTCAATCCGTGTTCGTTCTTGATCTTCTATACACTGAATTCAGAAATTTGATAGTTTCGTTCTAAAAGAAACGGTTTGACAAGATACGGTTCTTCAAGAGTTCTCGTCTAATCGCACTTTTTACTTTTTGTGTATATTTTAAAAATCTGGCATAGAGTGACCAGATTTCTTCTTTCTTGATGTTTCACCAATTTCCACACAATGTTTCAACATTCTATGTATGCAGTGTACTATAAATATATTCACACTTAAAATTAGAAATGCAAGGGCTCGGAAAATAACCGGCTTTTTTGGAAAAAAACTCGGTTTTTTCTGCTTGGCTTTTTTGCTTGGGAAATTTTGGGCTTTTTTCAAAATACTGCTTTAAATTGATAAACCAGACTTTGTATCGCTTCTCTATAACACAAAAAATCATTTAATTAGTGGTTGATGCTGATAATAATATAAAACATCGAAAATAAACTATAAATTTCGAAAAGATATTTCAAACAATTTTTCTTCAACATATTTACATTATGAATTCCACAGGATTAACCAATGTATATAATAAGAATTTTTTAACCTCCTATATACAAAAGTAAGCAGAGTTGGCAAGAACCGTGGTTGTTTTTGAAAATGCCAAAAACCCGTTTTTTGGGGGATGTTTAAACCAGGCTTTTTTGGTTTAAACCAGGCTTTTTTTTGATGTAGATTTTTTGCTTTATGTATTTATATTACATATTCACAGAAATAAGTTTGTTTCACCTTGGTGTTATTATGCAACAGCGGGGTTATGCCGGAAGAACTCCCATAAGCTTAAAGAAGTCCGGTCAGTAAATTTCTTAAATTGAGAATCTCCCGCCCTAGCCATTGTGAAAATCCCATCATTACTTCAATGTAAGACAATAACGGGAAAATCCTGTTATTGCTTTCCATGTAAAATTTAAAGGTCAACGTACCATAATCAGTACGCTAAAACTGAGGTATTAAATTACAAATTTAGTACGTAGATATCATTGAAAGTTCAATGCAAGCTAATGTTGGAAGCTACGTAGGCAATCGATAAATTTTCCCAATTTCTATCAATATATTTAAGCAATCTTGGCTTCTTTATAAAACAACACGCATTTAGGCATGCAGAAATATACAATTTGGTTTGTTTCGTATATTTAGGCTTAACATCCTTACGAAATACCGAGGTTAACAAGGAGAAGACTTTCGCTTAAACTGACATCCGAACCGCTACTTGGGTTACGCATGAAAGAAGGTTTGTGGTTCGACCGAGAATTGAACATGGGACACCTTGATTAAAAGGTGAAAGGGAAATAAAACTATTGCAGGTGGATTGATATCTGGAAACGTCACCATGAAGTTCACACGATTCGCATTTTTCATTCTTTTTATTTTTGTGGCTTAAACCAGTTATTAAAAAAAATGGTGTAAACCAGCCAACCCTGAAGTAAACACTTCTTTTAAAAGAATACACAAATAACTAGCAAAATAGTATGTAGTATTTTTACTTCAAAATATTCTATACCCTCTTTTTGAAACAAAATAAAATTTAAAAAAAACATAATGAAATACTTAGATTTGTATGATACACTTAAAGGCTGCACATCTAGAGCTTTTGGTTCTGTATATTCTTGAAATTCTACAGTTAAGTTTTATAGAACCACCATCACAGTTTACCCAATCCTCAAGTTTTCTGAATTTTTAACAAGAGGGATTCAACATATCATTACGGAACTACCCCCCCCCCCCAAAAAAAAGGACTACGGAATATATTTAAGTTAAGCTAAATACAACTACACAACAAACATGACTGAGTGATTAGCTTTTGTGCTTGTATCGGGAAGTCCGGGATTCAACCATTCTGACAAAGCTTTTCTTCATTCCATCTGTGAATGTAGAAATAGTGCGTGTACTGTGAGTTGGGCGACTTACTTTCTTATTGTTTTTAAATCGTTATTATTACTAATTACCAGCAGTGACGGTTTTGCGAAGGTTAGGGGGGCGGTCTTTCGGACTGAAGCCCGTTCCTTACCCACAAACGCCCCTTGTGCCACCAGTGACCCACCAGTGACCCCTTGTGCCACCCTATTTTTCACTATGTTACACGGGCTATATCATTCATTTAGCCAAACCACCGTTGTTCCACTTCAGGCACTTTACCCGTTCTCTTGTACGAATTTCGTTCAGTTTTCCTCTCAGGTTTTCGATGTAACACGGTATTGTTCAAGGCAGTTGCTAACGAATAAAACTGGTCTTGGGAGTTTGTGGGTTAAAGTTACGGAATGTCTGCAACAAACGAAATATCTATTATTTATGCCTTTACTCATAAACTTTAAGCTCCCGTCAAATAAAAATTACAAATGTTAAAAAAAACTAAACATTAGCAAGAAAAACCCTTCCCAAAATACTTTTCTAAATCCGCCACTGATTCTCAGTATAAAATGATTTTTAAAGTTGTATCCGGAAGATTATTGCTAAACATATAAACGAAACGAAATATTAGTTATGCCTGTACTTATAAACTTCAAGCACCTCCCAAATAAAATTAGGACTTGTTAGGAAACGAAACAATCAGAAAAAACCCTCCTAAAGTACTTTTCTAAATCCGCTACTGATTATTTGTATAAAGTGGTATTCAAGATTGTGTCCGGAAAATTATTGCTAAATCACTTCACAGCTACAGTATAACAGAAATGTGGAAGTACGGTTTGACGGATATATTGAAGAACGTACGCTTTGACGGATAAATAGAGAAACGGGCAAGTTTAACTTTTGCGCTAAAAGCTAGAGTACTAAAAGCTCTTGGGAATGAAACACGGATGACAAACTAGAGAAGAAAAAAGATGTCGATAACTCAAAAGTTAAAATAAAGTTAAATAGCCTCTAAAATTACCCTCAAATACTACATTCTTCATGTTAGCTTTAATTCGTAAAACATATGCTCCATCCATCTTGATGGTGAATTTCAGAGCGAAATATCACATTCAGGTCATGGAATTCTTATCTAACTATAGAATATACTATAAGAAAGCTACTTAGATAGAAAAATCATGAAGTTGAAAAAAGCCAAAATTTCCAAAATTCTCGTTTTTTTCCCAAAAAAGCCGGCTTTTTATGTGAAAAAAACCATCGATTCAAAAAAGCCCGCTTTTTTGCATCTCTACTTAAAATGCAGTGGCGAATCTAGCCCAGGGCCGGGGGCGCCCAGGCCTCAAGGCTTTTTGACTGACAATAATATTTTAAGGTATTATTTATGTATATATTTTAAAGTTTATAGTAAATTCGTGATATACTTATCATAGTCTGGGGTAAGGCTGTCCCCAGTTTATACCTTCTAGATCCTCCATTGCTAAAAAGTTTAAAGCAGACGTAAAGTGACGCAAGCACAGGTTCTCGTATAATTGGATCGCTCGCGGACAGCCTTGGCCTTTTCGTCTATCATTCGCTTCCCGTTTATGTTTACGCGCTCACACGTACCGTACACTCGTTAGATACTATGACAACGAGGTATATACAACGCAGCCAATTTCTTCTATGCTATTGTAGCATTTTAATTATTTCAATATGGTTAAATTATCACATGTTATAGAGCATGCAAAGTGACTCAATGTCATAATATTATATAAGATGCATCCAATTTTTTCATATTAGAAATTTGCTTAAAATATTCAACTATATCCTGGCAATAAGATAAGTTTGCTTGAATGCTCAACATCTCACACTTAAAAGAAATATTCCTATAGTTGTTATGGTGTGTCTCTTCAGTAATTTAAGCAACATTAGAAAGAGTAACTTTGTTTAACTTAAAACCGTCGAATATTAAGATAATTTCCGTACTAGATATTTACTTAACTTTATTTCATTCTATAATGTGGTTAATTCAACTGAAGTAAACAATTTACTTTTAAAAGGCATTCGATTTAGAACTGGTGTCATTCCATAGAACAAAGTGTAAAACGTGAAATAGGTATTATAAAATTTTATAAAACGTAACCGTCTACAACATATGAAGCACTAATAAACAGGAGTTTAACATTTACTGATATCTTACTTATAGGCCTGAAATAGATTATATCTTTATTACGTAATTATATTATCATCACATTTTCTTCAAATAAAAATACTGTGCACGAAATTAATATTATTACGGCCGGATTATAACCATCTGCGCCTGTGGACTCAATAAAAATATTTAGCCTTTTCAGTTGAAATACAGAAAAGATAGATTATATTTATATTACTATATTTAAGAACATAAGGAAAAGAAACAAGTCATATTAAATATACAATATTAATTTTTGGTTAACACTTGTGTCCAGCAGACTTTGTGGAGTCACCTGATAAGGTAAGTTGTGATTCGGAGTAACAAAGAGTATTAACTCCCGTAGCAGGCTTAGGTATTTAAGGCAGCTTTCTGTTAAACTCATGTTTAATAACAAGCAAAGGAGTACGGTGACCCAGTAGCAGAGCGATTACCTTTGGTGCATTGCGTTTCTGGTTCGATCCGATCCCAGGTGAAGTATGTTTGTGTTCTGTTTCCTCGGGGTACTGTAAGGGGAATGTCACTAGTGTAATACGATGAAGGGGCACACTTGTTGATCGTGGTAGTTATTGGCATATATTAGCTGAAATCATATACAAATAACACTGCTAATGCGGATACATGAATGGGAGTTGCAGAAATATTCGAGTAATTTGCGGTAGAGATAAAGAAATTGTCAAGAATTCTTGGTGGCGTTCCATTACACTGGAAAGTGTGAATGTGGATAACAGGTACGTATTTATTATGTAATTATTACAATTGATTATTGGGCAATAACTGTTTATGTTATTAACCAATATTGTAGTCAAACATGTTATATTGTTGGAAATCACTTGTTCATTATCATGTGCATTCAGCACGTAAACAAAGTGTTGCGTATCCATATGGACACGCTGGGCAGTAAAGATGTGAATTTGATGTAATTATGAACGAAACTAACTGGAGGTTGTACCTTATATGACACGCTTCGTGTAAGATTATCAGAAAATTGGGAACTTGTACACTATGCATAAAGTCTTAATTTCCCGATTCTTAATATTTTTGTACTAATTGCAAACAGAAAAAAACTGTAAATTTAGTTTGCCATCTTATGTATAAAGTACTTAATAAGTGCGTAACCCGTGCACTTTATAAAGCAAAACTTGGGTTTTGCTAAATTATTGCAACCAATGTTAACAGAAGCACCTGCCCTTAGTGAATCTAAACCAATATGTTATTACAACAATTAACAACCCTATATATTTTTTTTTGTAATTATTGTAATTAAATGAGTAACAAGATAAAAGAATAATGCGTACTCATAATTATGGAAACAGGTGTTTTTCGGGAGGGAGGTTCGGGAACACGTTCCCCAGGGGCCAGTTCAATTTTTAAATTTGCTAAAAATGTAGGCCTAATTTTAAGTATTAGGGCAATCAAGACCTTTTACATTCAGACCGAGCTAGAACCCTTTCAGACGTCCCTGGACTCACTTCACAAGTAATTTCTGACTACGTGTCTGCATGGATAAAATCGTAATGTATAACTAAAATTTGTTTTTAATTAGTAAAGCAATTACCTTGCATAATGTAGTAGATATGCCATACAATATTTAAGGGTTGCCAGTGCTTTAGTCATCATTCTCTTTTATTGCTATTTGAAACTAAACTATATGTAACCTAAGCATTTATCTTTTTTCAGTGGATTGCAGAGCTGCCTAGCTCCAGAAGTAACAGTAGAAGAGACATTTGACATACTCTTCGGACAGGAGTATACAGATGCTCCAGCAGCTAATTCACCTTTCATCTCTCCACCTGATTCTGCCTTACAGAGTAATGAGGATTTTGCACATAAAGACACTGGGGAACAGCAGATAATCTCAGTGGGTTTGCCCCAAATATGGGTCTCTTTTAAAAAGAGCTCGACGCCCAACCGTTCAATTCACTGCCTCATGTCTCGAGTTTCCGATAGTGTCCGCTTGATAGTCTGAACAATCTTTTACAAAACATTGAAAAGAAATGAAGGTGTGCTCGTGATGCTTGCAAGAAGTCATTTGTAGTTCGCATACTGTGGTAAGTGCAGTGTTGGATTGTGCGACAAATATTTGGAAAGTTTTCACATATCCAGATAGTGAAGAGACAATGCCAGAGACAATTACGTTGATGTGAAATATATTGTTGTGAGCGATACACACAAAGAATATGTTAGAACATATATTGTATGTATTATTGTCAATTTCTCATTCACTTGTACTCATACAGAAATAAATACTTTTCTTCAAAGATTACTAATGATGTTTTCTATTTTTGTTTATATGTGTTTTTGTCTGTCTGTCTGCGTGTATGTATGTTTGCAAACAAGCACAACTAAACATGTGTGTGTCTGGGTGTGTGAATGTACGGGCATAATTCTCAATCACATATTAAAATAAGTATCAGAACCATTTTAAGATCAGCTGAAAATCTGCTCAAAATGCTCCCATAACTGCCCAGCATATCCATATGGACACGGCACACAGCGAACACATTACAACAATATCAACAAACATTTCTTTATTTTCACATTTACTAGGATCATATGGAACAAACGTAATTGAAATTATTGTAAAATCAGTAAAAAATAATTCGGGCAGATACAAATATGAAGATACTACTGACGTTACCTCTCAGAACGGCATTGACAAGAAAGCAGAAATGTTTTCGCAATTAAAAGTGGAATCTCAAATCCAGTATGATGACCAGCTTCACTCTTTTTGGTGTGATAGACGGAAGTAAAGGTGCAAAAGAATATGTAATATCATATTTTTTCGTGGCATTCATCCTAACAGATGAGCGGAAATACATCATTATTATTTGTCTAAAGTAGGGATTCCCACCATAACTCGTATCACGACCCCATTTTATCACATCATCTTGACACCGACAGCCTTGTAATTTCTGGTTTGTAATAAGTTTCTGTAGGATGTTTAATATACCTATTGCCGAAATCTCAAGATATCCATCTATTTCTATAATTTCCATTCCTTTTATACGCCTAGTGGATACATTTACTTCAATAAAAGAGAATGATTAAAACCAAATTTGGTTGGTACATTCATCTTCCGCTTATCTTCACGAGCACCATGAAACCCCCTGGAGACCCCTTTGGTCGATCACAACCGCAGATTAAGAAACCCTAGTCTAAAGCATACCATTTTTCTACTGTTTAATTCCTGCGTTATCATCTAGTTTTAACCCCTCAGTTTTAGCAGGTTAGTGGATACAATTCCTGCGTTCCTAGAATAATTATTTTCTGAGGATAATGAAATTATAGTGCAAAAATCTCTTTTATCCTCATTCAAAAATGTAAAGAAGAAAATATCTTTCTCGTCTCATTTGCTATATTTGCGATTCTCTTATATATATATATTACAAATGGTTATTTATGTTTATGTTTACAACAAAAACAAAATCATTTTTATACATTTTGGATAGTAGTCAAAATGTGTACTAAGTTCAAAACTCGAATTTTGGCTTAGATTTCTTTGTGTTCCCAACTTTCCAAATCTGTGAAATGTGTTTTAAACTTTGTTCATGTTCTTAATAACTTTATCTCCCATCTGTGAGCAAATTTATTATATAAATAATCATCAATTAAATTCAAACTATTTTAAAGTTGTTACGGATCTATGTGCTAAGCACAATTTACTGCTTAACTATTTTGGATGGTCTTATTTCCAAAGTTCTAGAAATTTTAGTTTTTTTATTTACAAGTTATAATCTACATTATTCCACTTCTTGCGCCTTAGCTATCAGGTCGCAAGACACTTCAGTATTATCAACTTTCAAGTCGATGTCCGGTTAGGATTACACTCTAAGGATAGAGAGATATTGTTGTGCTATTAAAAAAATTGTCGTACGGTCAAAATACTTCACACTAGAAATATTTTGCAGTACATTATAAGTTACAGCACGATAGAACGACAAATACGAAGAAACTGCATCCGAGAGTTCATAGCCTGTCGACACGGTTTCTTATTTCTGTAAGTAGCTTCCAGACATGATCCGGTATAAGCTGTCTTCTTTTCAACATCTTGGTGTTCGTAAGTTCCTACGTAGTTAGAAAACTAAATGTTGCTTGTTCTCCTATCCTCAAATACAAGGGTGATTTCAATGTTGTCTGTAAGAGCCAAGAATCTAACTTTTATTTATTAAATTTCTCTCTTTCTTTTTAATTTCACAATTTCTATAACTGAAGCCCCTGCCCTCTTCAGCCGATATCATATTCAAATATATTTTCATGTCATCAGCTTTAATACGGCAATGACTTCTCTTGATGTATTCATTTAATTAGAATAATGATATTAAGGAAGAATAGTCTCACCATATCTCTGTTGATATGCAAATAATTTTAAAGCAAAATTACAGACTACAACATATAAATTTCCACGTAAAAATGGTCATTGGTAAAATACAGTCTTCAGTAGGTGTAGAGTGAGATCATACTAGATGCTAAAAAGGAGTTCGATATTGTGAAACATGAACATTTAACATCACAATGTTATCGAATTTAAATTTCTAAGACGCCTTTCGCAAATTATGTGTATCATTTTGTCCGGATTTTATTAAAATGAATGACCGTGTATATGGTTTTCGATTATTTCGAAATTCAAGGCATGATACTTATAGAATGGGCTGCAGAGTTTCCGAACGTTCATTCAGTCTAGAAAGTTGATTATGACCTTATGAAATGATCCAGCACCTTGAGCAATTCCTATGACGCTCCCGCGGGATTGTCCGAAATTGGTACACTATAATTTGAGAGAATGCGCTCTCTCAAATTGCATCTTTGCTTTATATGTAGAAAAATTGTGTTCTAGAACATTCTAACAACCCTGTATACTATATCTGCATTATTTTTCATTAGTTTTGTATTGTGTGTTTCCTTGCTGTTATGACAATTGAAGAAAGATCTACAGGGTCTTATCGGCCTTTAAAATTATTTAAAACTTTTAACTCAAAAGTCAATTTCTATTATCTCAAATAAACCGTTTTTTGTTTTGAACTTCTTGCTACTTATTTTGAGTTGCTTAAGTTATGTCGAGGAGCATACTACATAATATGTCAAATTCTTACGCATATTAACGGAGATAAAGGTAAAAAACATTTTCAAGCAAGATATATTAATTTATCATATCGAAATCGAAGCAATGTTTTATTTGTATTATGTTTTCATTAAGTTCATTGAGTCTCACTTACTGCCATTCCTCTCGCAACATTGTAAGGTTCATGCTTGTTACAGCCGTTATACCTAATCGAAATGACGTAGGCTGAATAGTGAATCAAAACATTTAGTATTATTTTCCAAGATAATTAATCGTCTTTGAAACACTAGTTGTAGATTGGGAGAATATAAGGTTACAACCCACTCAGAATCATGTATGTTTACTACTCAGAAATGGGATAGTAACGACATTTTTCGCTTTAAAAAAGTACAATTTTGATTGGATTTTGTTTGTTAATTTATTGTAACGAAATGGGAACGGGAAGGAAAAGTATAGACAAAGATCGCACCCATTCTATACACATTCCAACCCTGTCTTGTATAACACTTCCGTCAAGTATGGCCAGGTAAGGCACATTAATGGCGATAGTAACACATATTCGTGACGGTTAGAATCTCAAAGCATATGTTATTGTGTCTGCTCATTTTTCATTCTTTTCTTATTGTTTCTTTTAGACTAAACGAGATACACATGGAATATAAAACCATAATTATATGAGCAGTTTTTTAAATCAAATTGATATTTTAAATATTAAGAATTATTTAAACGTTTACTTTTACTCAGTACGAATTAATTACCCACCAAACAGGAATACTCAACTGCCACACAAATATTTCTTACAAATAAGCACACATTACCATCATATTTTTATCCTAACTTAAAGCAATCTTACCCTACGCACTATACGTAAATAAATAAAACAAATAAAGACACGTCACATATCAGCACAGATTAAACGGTGAAAACGTATCGGAAAGTGAAGAGCATCTTTACTGGAAACTATATTTCATCATTTCCTCTAAATTAGTTTTTAAACTTTTATTGTGAACAGCAAAATTAGTTAATTTATAAAATAATGAAATGATTATTACACAGGGATTGACGTACCATCAGTCAACTGGTGCCGACTGTATACACGACAACATCTTCCATTTCCTTTCATAATGTATAAAATGAAAATGAAAAATGAACTATAGCATCTCAGAGCATGTTACTACCGATCTTTCATTTCATTGCTGTATGCATTGTATTTTGAATTTGACACGTATTTGCTGTTGAAAAAGAAATTTATTTTGTACAAGCCAAAATAATGTGATGAATTTAAAGGCTATATGGATTTATTTAACTTTTACAACGTATACTAAAAAGAAATAGACTACTCAATTTGAACATGACAGTTAATTTGGATACCTCATTACTTGCCTTAGCTCTATAGGCAACGATGAAATTCCTCAAACATAATACAAGAAGTGGATCCCATTACTATGAAAGTCAGTAAACAAATTACGGTACTTTAACGCAAATTATGGGATTGGAAAAAATCACATTCGTCGCTAACCTACCTTTTGTATCTCTGACACAAGTTTATACTTACCAAGACCGACTCCAAAATGTAAGAAGTTCAATATTAGGGTACTCGTTAGAGAGTCTTCGTTCAATTCTTCCTGTTGAACTGCGAACTTAGATGATATGACTGTATGTGCTCTTGTTCCAATATCAGACACTAGCACACTGTGCTTTCACCATGTTTTCTTATATGATATCGATCACCCTTTTCGTGTTTTTCCTATATACACATTTACAAAGTATTTACTTTTTTTGCCCATTTGCTGATCCCAAATATTCTCCGTTCTGAAAAAATTGCACTGTAAGGGATGCACCTACACCACAAAAAAGTTTGCACGCCATGTTACACAGCGATGAAGCACGCTTTTCTAATTTTGCCCTTATTTAGCTCCGTCACTCGGCCTTTTTTAACGTTTTTAATGACTAATTTCGACCTTCACATCTTTGGTTTTATTCTACATTAGTTCTTTCCCCACTCAAATCAGCCGAAACATTCATATTAGAATAAAAATGTTTAGAACGATAAAATGTATATTATTCACAATGAATGCTGCATCACAAGATATCTTCCATACAAAGAAGATTGCAGGTATTAGCTGATAAAACTCAGTAACATAAAGATGAGCAAATCATGATTTAAGTTTAACAATACCGACCAATTAAGTTATTACAGTTATAAACTCTTCTTTTACGTCAAATAATGCATCTAAAAGAAAGAAATCTTAAATCTAAAGTAATGTTTGAGGATTTATGTTAAAGATGGCTGAAAAATGTAGACTTTCGAAATTAGATTTGTAATGTAACATTACAATTTAATGTAATGATATTTTTGATGGGAGGGTGCCAGAAAATTTTTGCACCGACTGTACTTTCTATTTAAAAAATCCTTTCGGTCCATATAAATTATTTAATTGCTCGTTATTTTCTTCCAAATTAACATGGAAGACGGTAAAAAATTCTTTAGGAATCATGCTTTGGGGATTCATATCTTTATTTATATATTAACTAATTATAAATCTCATATATGCATATTTTAAATGGACGATTACAAATCTCACGGTGTCAGTGCTATTCGGAAATATAGGCCCACCATTGAATGGAAGTTTTAGAATAATTAACCAATCTAAATTTTGGCACAATATTTTAGATTCTCCTCACCCCTCTTTTGGTACCAATGTTCCTCTAAAGATCCGGTTCAATCCAGATTTTAACATTTTTTTGTAAGCTTTAAATACTCCACCGCCAAAAAATCTTTACTTTGTTTGGTGCAGTTACGCATGCTACATATCAAGTCGCGATCGTCTTCACTCTACATCACCCACCAGAAAAGAAAAGATGCGTTTTTAATCAGCAGGCGCAGCTTGTGGTTTTCGTGCCGCATATTTTTTGGGAAGGACTCGAATTTCCAAGGAAAACTAAGGTAACATATAATGTAATTTAATAGTTAAAGATTTACAACGGCATACAAGCCCAGAAAATCCACGATTTTTGGTAAAGAAGCGGCAATGTAGTGAAATGTCAGATTCCGGTTTACAGGACGCCATGCTGGATGTAAACAATTAGTGTGGACAGGTTCGGCATTTAAGTGCATTTAATTTGGTGTGATAAACTCTTCAGTTGTTTTGACTCAGTAACTTCAATACAGTGATTATCCTTTTCACCCCTCCCAATATCATATAAAGTCAAGACCTGTCCGTGTAGTAACTTGTTGATGTAGATAGCAAGTGATTTTTTTTTTGCTAACGCACATGGCGGTATTTTAAGCTTAGCAGTCTCTGTAACATTTAGAATGATCGCTTAAGTTAACTTTAAGGGCTCCTGTTTTAATCCCGAATTGGGATAGTTTCCAGTAGGGATGGGCTAAATATTTAATTCTCTAGGTTTCCTTCCCTTTTAGGGAGGGGAACCTCTAAAGTAATAGCTTTGGTATGTCCCCTTGGGACACTTTTTGACCAGTAGCTTACAAAATATCATGAGTTAATAAGGACCAATTGGTTCAGTTTTCACTGTCCATTTCCTTCCTCTAAATTAACTAGAGCCGATTTAAACAAAATGGTAAACTCTGATGAATTTTATTCGTGTTATATAGATAACAAAATTAATGGTAGTGATGATTAGTGTGTATTAGAATAATAGGTCTTGTAGTTTAAGTAGTATGTGTGTATTCGTAATGTAGTAAACGTTTTCTTGTAGTAGTAATTGTGGTAGTGAGTGATTGGGAGCTTGAGATAATTAAATATGGACAGTGTGGTATTTACTATTCGATTTTCGTATTCCGTCATTAAATGAACTCATTATAATCCATATTTGAAAGTGAGCGTAATAGAGTACAATAATTCAGTGTACAAGGTCACATTTCGTGGTTTACAGTTCGATGAAATAGTTACTAGCGCCCTTGTGTCGAAATTCAGTACTATCAGTCGTGGATATTATACCATTGAACCCAGTTAGTGATTTAGGTTCCACAAAATTGACCTTTATTTTGGAATTAAAACTGAGTAAACATAATTTCCGGCCCATATAAACAGATAGTTGGATAATGAGATTTGACACTCTAATATTCTGAAAACTGCGACATTCTGCGTAGTCCAGTAATGAAAATATTTAAGTAAATAAACTATGCATAGATTCTTAACAGAAGTCAGCCAATGTGATGCTATTTCCGTTCTGGAATTATGATATTAACTTCTAAATTTTTTTCTTGTGGTTGCAGAAGAATTTTCATTGTTGCTGTCAGAATGTTATCACATTCAGCAATATTATCGCGCATATTTTATTTTTTGTGAATATATCTATATAAAGATTTGTTTTAAAACAGCTGCGAAGTAAGATATAGGATGGTTTGTGTGGCAAAGAAGTCTCGGGTTCGAGTAATGTTTCTTGCGTGTTGGTCGGGACGAGATTTATAGATTTTTAAAGTATATTATGAAATAAATGTATAGTCCGGGAATAGATAGAAGAAACAGGGTGTCTAAAAAGAATACTGCGTAGTCAGAAATGAATAAATATATGAATAAAATGATAAGTGAAATATAAATGTAGTGTAGTAAAATAGAATAGATGATAGGACACCCGTATAGTTTATACATGGGCCCAGTGTATTTTAGCCATATGTTGATATATAGATGAAACGTAAATGTGTGGTGAGAGTCGTTTCGAGTTCTAACCCCCACGCCGAGACATCACTCGATAAGGTAGACGAGTGATATGTCAGAATATATTATTACTTCGTAGTTGAGTATGCTATAACAGTAGTATTTATTTATAACCATCTCCTCTGACAGCAGGGTAGAGATTGCATCATATAATGGCTAACTAAATGTAATTGCTCATCGATCATGATACCAAATAGTTGGTGTTTTGGGCTTTTGTGAATTATGTTTTCAGTCGGTTATGAAAGAGAAGATCTTATGACTCTGAGATTTTTTTCCCTCACATTACGCTACCATACAGTGTTGAGTGAATAGGACAGACGAGACAAATCAAATTAAATTAACCGCTACTAAAAAAAATATGATCATCGCGTACCCGGACGTCGACCCATGACCCTCTTAAGTATTTTCATTTCTTTTCTTAGTTTAATTAGATGATGGAAATTAACGACGTCCCAGACTTTAGCATGTCTGCGCAGGGTAGCCATCGGTGATGTTTGGTCACTGAAATCACCGATCCAAAATTCAGTTTATTTTATTTTTTTTTTTATTTTGGCAAATTACTAGTTAGGAATATCTTAGCTATTATTTTACTCTAGTTTCATTACTATTCTGGATTCTCTTAGTTTCTAAGAGGTCGGTGGTTTTTTTTTCTTTTTGAAATTCCAAATTAAGACTCTACTCCAACCTTCTGGTGGATTCCGGGATCTGCAATGGCGTTGACCGGATACGGTGAGTGGTGGGATTTCCCTAAAGCCTTTGTCTTTCCGAAAATCCCATTGAGGGCACAGACTTGTTTCGTCTTTGCAGACTTGTTTTTCGGCTATTTATTTGGTTAGCCGAAAATTTTTGGCATAAAAGAGAATATTTGGTTATAGTATGTTGAATACGTAGATTCGACCACTTATCTTTCGTAGTTGTAGTGTTCTGTCTCCTATCTTTTACCTATTCTTTCTACTCCTTCCCTAAAGTTTTTTTTTTAATTTTTCAACCTCCCCCCCAATTTTGAAAGTATAATATATCAATGAATTAATAATATTTTTTAACCGAAATGACCAGCTGAGACGTCTCGGGACACGATTCGTTTGATGAAATAGTTAGGGACTGGGTTTACATTATATTTGACCCATCGCCGTAGTGAGTAACGATTCGGTACACCATAATTTCCACTTTCATTCCTTCACCATTGTCCGTCTGGGATTCTCTTTTGATCCAGTGGTCACTTTCCATTTATTTGATTTCCGTGAATATTATTGTAATCTTGGGCCCAAAGTTAAAATAAAAATTGTTTGGTTTATATATGTTCATGTATTTATAAATATTCTGTGTTACGTGCCTGCCACAATATTTTTTTGTTTATTTTATGACCTACTCTTGAAATGCATGTGTAAAATCTAAAATTTGTAATCACGCGGTACATATATATATATAAAGGGAATTTTGTTTCTCTGTACAATGTTGCAACCCTGAATATGTTGTTTGATCTATTGAGTTATGTGTGCGCGTTTATTGTATATATATGTATGTGTCGAGATGTAAATATATATTAAATATGAATAGAATATTAAACTGAAATACGAAATGTTAAATTGATTGAAAGGATATATGTAAGGGCGCCGCATTTACCCCGAACGCTAATTGGTTGCCGTGGTTTCTTTTAAAAAAGTAATTTCTCTGTGAATGTAGAGAGGTAGAGGTTAAGAATACTGCCGCGTAATAAATATGTTTTTCCAATGAATGTAACTAGTAATTCTAAATTTAATTTTGTTACTAACATGTATTGCGGAATAACGGCAGGTCTTAAACGTAACCTACACTCATCAACCGGTTTAATATTTGTTCGACGATGACAGGTTACTTAGAAAGTGTACCCTTACATCCCCCCTCCACCTACCTATCCTGAACCCTAATTAGTGGTGTTTTCCTGGATCCCAGCCATCTTCATCCTAATACTTATGAAAATGTCGCTCCGAACTGGAATACTCTATATCAACTTTCTACATAATCAATTAAATGAAATGAAAGAATGTGTCCCGACTAAGAACAGGTGACGTAGATATGGTAAACTGACGAATTAGTAATCGAACCGACCCGAACGAAAATATACTAAGTGTGATATAAACAAAATTTCGTCTTTTAGAATCCCAAGGTGGGAAAACTATTGAAAATGTGAATGTGCGTATAAAGTTGTGTAGGATCAGCTCGATGAGCTATGCTTATGACTATGTATATACATATATATGAAAATGAAACAAAGTAGAGCGAAATAGTTATACGCTATGAATAGTGCCTAATAGTTGTGATTTTTAACACTTCGTTTGATATATGCGTCAGGACGTATAAATACTATTAAAGATCTGACCTAGTCATCTTTTAGTTACCCACAAAAGTTTTTTTTCTCTTCCTCGTTCATTGCTGTTAAATAAATAATGTAAGGGAAATATTTTAGTGATTCATATTGTGAGTTACAAATTTGTTTTACGATATTTAAAACGTCATATATGTGATAATATCATTTTTTCATCTAAACAAAATTTTATATATATATATATTCATCTGCATCCAAAACGATGCCATTGTATAATCCAAACAACGAATATATATATATATATATATATATATATATATATATATATATATATATATATATATATATATATATATACGAGGGCAAGTCAAGAAAGACTTGGACTGATTTTTATTTTCTAGTATATATTTCTAGTATATATATATTAATGTATATGCTACTGACATATAACAACAATTTGTGTTTTGAATTTCTTTTCTTCTTTTAAATTAATGTAATAAATGTTTGTGAAAATTGTAGATAGATAGTTTACTTTGACTATAAATCTGAATACCTATACACTGTCCTGTGTGAATGGGTGTGTGATTGGGTGACAAATCTAGCTTTAAGTTGTAGTATTGATACGAATTTTTTTCTTCTGTACTAATATTGGTAATGTACGCTTAATAGTTTAAGATATGTTGTAGTTCACGACCAAGGTCATGAAGGACCAATACCTACTGGTTTGAATCTGCTCTGGGAGAGAAGCTAACATAGCAGGATGAGCCTGAATACGACGTTTTCTTCCAGATATATCGAAATTTATATCGACGCATAAAATATGAATATTACGTTGATAACTTTGATTATTTTATTTTATTTTTTTTTTTTGGCTAATTTATATGTGTGGTCGATTACAAGGTCTGAACTTTCAAGAATGGATATTAGTTGAGTACTTGGGAAACAGTGAATGAATTATTAAAAATTAAACTTTTTCACCGATCGGGGCTAGATTGGGATAACCCAATAGTCGTGGTTATCTGGGTCTAGGTCTGAGCTGTATGTATGAACATGTGTCTGTATCTGAATACCTTAGTACTAAATCCTTACCCCATAGCACTTGAAGACAAACTCAGTTCAATAACCATCCATTTCCCTTATTCCTTTCCTCTTCTTTCCTACCTCTTTCTCCTACTTTCCTTGCTTATATTTTTTTCTTTCTTTTTTCTCCTATGTTTAACAAATTGAAAACGAGGCCGTGGCTGGGAGTGGTCGGTATTAACACGGTCAATAAATTATTTGGATAGTTTTTTTTTCTTTCTTCGGGAGTCCGATATGAAAATTAACCAGAAAATGAGCAATAAACGGAAGGAATAGTAATAAGGTGATTTAGTCATGATTTAACCTAGTGATAAACCTTTTATGAAGTTTTTTTTTCTTTCCTTCCGCTAGCGACACCACCTCCCATCCACACGAAGTTTATTTTTTTATTATTTTTTTCGTTTTCAGATTTCGCCACATTCCAAAACTCAGAAACTAGTCAAGTCTTAGTAATCAAAGTTTAATCACTCTTTTCAATGTAAATAGGAATTGCTTTGTGAAACTTAGATTTCTCAAATGTGTCCGTCTTGAGGCATTTCAGGTTGAACATACAAAATTTTCGAAAACTTACAAGCTTCATAACAAAGAATGGATGGAACTTAGATGTCAAACGTCTCATAAGAAGTAGTATAACATTAATCTTATATGTAAAAAGAATAATGATTAGTCTTGCATTTTCTTTGAAATTTGTAATTTCAGAACTGAGGATTTGTGTGTTTGAAACATGAACTTCTAACATTCTTTTACAAGTATTTGTAATTTAGTAGGCTTAAACATACACGCGGTGTAAAATATCGTACAATTATTCTCTTTCAAATTATTTTTGGTTTAATTATATGTCTTCAAAAATAACGAAAGTACAGTTTTTGCCACATACGTTTTCAAATTGCAAAATAATCTTATTTGCCTGTATAACATGCCCGCCCGAAAAAAAAAGAGATTAAAAGAAATGACTGAATATCTGTTTTCTACCAGTGACGTAACTAAGGGAGCCAAACAGGACTTGTGCCCCGGGTGCCGGACTTCGAGGGCGCTAAATTTGGCAAATATTTGGGGGAGCATTTTGGTTTAGTTGGTCTTGTCCGGCCACCAAGAGGGCACATGCATGCAGCAATGTTGATCAACGAGTTGTCTTGGTACAAACCTTCCCGTATCCGAGTGTTTAGTGTATGAATTAGTGTTTGAATGTTTGAATCAGCAACTTGTGCACAAATTTTGTTTCTTCGATTCTCTAAACTCCAGTATACTCAGTTTGTCAAGCATCGTTTCTTTACTGAGTTCAGTGCCTGCGGGTTGGTCCGGCCAGCTTCTAAAGCGAGATTTTGTCCCAGGCAACAACTAGTATATTTGAGTCGCTGTTTCTGCCATCTAAATATAGTAAAATTTTCTATACAAATGTTGAAACCACTATTGGTTGATTTAATACAGCTGTTTCCACTATTGAGTAATAATAAGATTTATATATATCACTGTCAAATATTAGTTATATAAAGAAACAACCGTACTATTTATGCCTGAGTTAAGTAATTCATTGAAAGTGAAAAACGTTAAATTACCAACATGTTACCTTTTAAATATTTCTTCAAATATTCGACTTTTTAAAAGAAATTATAGTTCATGACATATCAGTACACCTCACTACGTATCTGTCAATTATTGATTGTTTGATTTTAAGTTGAATATCATTTTTTATTCTCATTTAGTCAGATGTGGAAGAAGCAGAATACTCAGTTATGAAAATTGTTGGTAAAAAAGTTGTGGAGAATACTAATAGTACAATAAATGAAGGTCAAAATTTGGGCGAACCCGGAAAAAATTCATACAAGCAAGAAACTTTGCAGAAAGTTTCCTTATGATGTCCTAATCTATATACTAAAAGTCCCCTAAAATTCATGCTGTGCTCTGGCCGCCATCTTGGAAAATGGCGGATTTTCCTAATATTTACAAAATACGCCGTAACTTCCTTGCTAATTGATGTATTGTCATGAAACTTCCACTAAATTAAAGAGCAATAAATATGAAATCTGAAAATAGTAGTATTATTGCTATATTTTGTTTTAGTAAGTGACTAATAATTAAATAATTAAGATTTTGAAACGTACAAAAACATATTTTGAGAAATAGCTCTAAACGTGTGCAAGATACCCGGCTTTAGTACATAAAATAAACGGTAGATGCTAAATTGTTCTTTCATTTAGCGCAATTTTGGTTACATTATGACAAACCGTAAGGAAGATATGATTATTTATCTAAACATAAATGAATATTGCTTTACGGGTTGCATTACTACATACAAAACTTGATTTGTTAAACTTTAATATAGTTGATTTCTTTTAAAAGGAAAAACTTATCCAATCCCATTAGAGTTACACACAAAAAGACTAACATTTAAACTTCACTCTTATTTGTCCTTTTTGTCTTATGTAAATAATGTCAATTTCTCAATATTAACCACATCTTGTATAATGGTTCGAAATCCGTAATTAATTTAGTACAGAGGATAAAATATCTCTGGGTAGAGACTATACCATTACGTACCTTTCCTCAATTATATTTTCTGCAAAATATTGGAGTATAAAAAATAAGAAGTACATGAAAAGATATTAAGATTTGAGATCTTCACGTCACCAGCACAATCAAAATACCTCGCCTTCATCCTCATACAATTCGTTGACATCATGACAGTTTTCACACGACATTCCTTGGCAGTTACTACACATTGCTGAACAATGAAGACCCTTTCTAGCACATTCACATTTTTTCGGTAAGACAACTTGCATGAACATGAAATAAGTTTCAAAAGAGTAACTGGTGCTGGTTCCAGAGTTGTGGTAACGGGATTCAGTGAACCATCAATATAACTCCATCCTCATTCGATAGGATCTAATGCATTTCCTAGCCATTGTTGTATTTGCAAATATACTCTGAAAGAATGCTGAGCGGCAGTAGCACCTGTTGGTGGTAATACTCCTAATTCCAACTTAGAATGTAGCTGCTGTTTTCCAACGATACGATTATAGTAGAAATACCTATATTCATCTAATGACGTGCAACGGTGAGCTCCATATAATGCTAAAAGGAATTTTTCTCCAGCATTTGATATTTCTTCTTTGCTTGAGTCTTTACAGTTAAACACTCTCATTTCTTTTCGAAGGGTTTCGTTCTGTTGCAATAAACGCAAAACTTTTACCTTCCCTTTCCGAAAAAGCGCCGAAGTAGTATCATAACCACTCATTGCATGAACAAATAATAAAATATCGCAAACGTCTTTGAAAGCAGATTTTTGCTTTGAGATGTTAAAAAATACAGTTTCCTGTTTGTTCGCATGTATTGTACCAGGCTTTAGGAACCAAATTTTATTTTCAGGTGTAGATAAAGCAGTCAGTAAAACTAAAAATTCACTATCTCAACCTACAACAACAACTTCACTTCCTATAGCAGCTTCTCGTAGTGCGACTGATACAATGATAACGTCTGCGTCGGCTTCTTCAACTGATACTTTGTTTTGAGGTTTTGAGAAGATTTATGAAACACCGTTTGTTGTTTTCATTTGCAAGAAACTTCTCTTGAGTAGTAGTAGTAATCATGTGGTTCTGCACCAGCTCATGTCTTTCTACTTCCTCGTCGTTTCTGTTCTTGTGTTTTAGTTGTAGGATTGTCTGGGTAACCGTCAAAAACTACGGTGTAGGTTGTACCATAGTGAGAAATGATATATAACACATACACACTTGCAATGGTTCCATAAGTTGTAGGCCTAGGCCATTGACATGAATGCAAAATATGTCCACCATCTATTACAAACTTGCATATCGATGGTAACGTTTTATGCATTAGTTTGTCTGCTTTAAACAGTTGAGTGATTGATGATTTCTTCGTTTTTCGCATTGATACGTCGTCGAATAATGACGGAGGTTTTGGTGCTAATTCAAATTTGAAGCAATGTTTGAGCTCACTTTCAGTTTTTACGGAGCAAACGATACGATTAAAGATTTGTTGCTGATGGATGACTACAGTAGTATTCTTAATTTTCACTCGTGAGCTAACTGCAGCTAGAGGTATTACTTTGTCTTTTCTCCGTAAGGAAGCAGTAAATACATCCTTGCCTTCAAATGTTTCCATTGATGCTCTTCCCTTCGTGAGTGCCTCATCACAAGTTACATCAGATCCTCCGATAAGTCAAATAAGGGCCCCTGATTGCTGCTTAATGGGATTGTGTTGTGTTAGCCACTGTATTAAAATACCTGTATCAGACGCATCCTTGCTCTTTCGCCTCTCTCTAAGTTCTACATGATCTCTTGACAAAAGAATAATTCCAGCTAAACTCTCAACAGCATGAGAAACTTCGATACATGTTGGTGCACACAGTATCCACTTCATTAAAGTATTCTCATTAATGCCACGTCCACGTGTTAAGCCGCCTGTTGATTTAAGGTTCTTCATTAACGATTGTTCTATAATCATATCGCTCCACGTTCCTGACCAATAACAGTTGTTTCTTCTGATTGTAAAGTATCCTTCCATGGTGAACTTTAGGTAATCTTCAGGAGATAGGCGAGATTCCAATTCAAGCATTTCCTGTGCGTACAAATGTGCTGATTTTGCGTATGTGTCCTGCCGCATGGAAGTATGATATAATTTTCATAACTGTTGCCACATGAAGAAGCAAGTTTCCTGTTATTTCTGCTCGAATGAACTGATATATCAAAGTTACTTGTTCAAAATACTGTAACCAAAGGGAGGTCGTTCGACTCTCGGCTCTCATTCGCTCGCATACAAGTTCAAAATTTCGAACAAACTGATTCAAGAAATCTGTGGAAACTGCTTCATCAGGTGATAGTTCCTTTGCAAGCAGTCTTTGGAATACCCTTTCAAGTTCTAAGACGTCTTCTTCAAGATTTTTACTCTCATTAATGAGAACAGATAGGAGCGCTGTTGCCATTAAAATATGTGCACGTACAGCTCGAGAGAAAGCATGGCCAGATAGCATATGGACAATTATATTTTTCACATATATGGTCTCCGACAAACTTTCCAATCCACTGCCCTTCATTACATATCCTATAGCTCCCAGATTAGACATGAGGAGATGAAACCCTCCTAGTCTTAGTAAGACAGACGACAAGTAACTCGTGCACTCTTCTCCTGCTAATATTTGAGATGATTTCATATAGAGTGGTTGGTCAAATGTAACGATACAAATTTGTTTTCTTTGAATGCATTGTAGTGCAGCAAAATTCAAAGCTGAATACAAGGTGTCCAAATTATTAGGGTCCAAATTAATGAATGGTATTGGAACAATTTTACTTACACTGAAAAGGGCCTGTAGGACGTGAGGTATTTTGCATATATCCATTCCAGCTTGGTTGAGGACTATTACAAACATGAAATCCAGCCAGCCATATTACATCAACCTTAAATGCTTTTCGCATTACTGATACCTGCTCATTATTCACTGCAAAGGTTTTGACCAATTTTGTGCCATTTGAGGAGGTTCGTTTGAATTTAGTAATGTCGATTTTAAAACTTCCACTGTCAAGTTTCTGATCACAATGTCGTAGGACTTTTCCACATATATTAACAGATGAAACAGGTGTTACACATTCTATACCTCCAAGCGCATGACAAGTGTCAAAACCATCCAAAGTGCAAACGTTTGCATCTTCGTTATAGAAAATAAACTGTATAAATCCATCTTCATCTATTGCAAGTCTATTTGTGTTATTTGCAGCGCAAATCATGTACGTGTTAGCTTCATAATATGATGAGCAAATAATAAGTCGATTAGGTAAATCTACCAAGCGCCTAGAGCCATATTTATGATGAAGATAAACCGACAGTCCGAGTTGAATAGGAGATGTAAATGATCTTGGTCTTCAAGCACTAATGATTGCATGATTGATAACTTTTTCTTTTCTGAGTACGTTAGTACGATCTCTAATTTTGCTTTTAGTTCCTCCTGAAACAACACTATGCGTAAAAACCCGTAGTGTTTAAGGTACAAGATCTATACCACCCTCTTCCATTTCGTCGATAGTTGGGTAATTTTTAATATCATAAACTTTTTGTCGAATATCTTCCCTTATTATAAGAGCAGCTGTTTCTACTATTCTCATCCTTTCACTTTCTTCTGCTTTCCGTCTCTCTGCATACCACTGATCAAAAATGATTTTGTGAGAAGTACCTAAGAAGCTAAAATAGAAGGTTTTCCTGGTATCTCAGTACATACAAGTCCTGATTTATAATGATCTTTTAAATACTTCTTCAAAGTTTTCTTGTCATACATTTCTTCGGTAACTCCAGTTATATTCTTTGCAATGTTCATTAACTCAGCTAATGTGTACTGGCATTCATCATTTTCATCAAGATAATTAATCAATTCTTCAAATGTCTCTCCCAAAACATTGGATGGCCTCCCTCGGTCTTCTCTCTCTGGCACATTTCTGAAGTCAATGTAACAATCGTGGTGATAACGCGCTTCCGCAGCTACTAAGTCAATTGCATCTGTTATAAGAATCGTGACTTCCTTAGCCAATGAATCGTTGCGAAGGGAACATATTTGTAATATAGTATTTTTAATATCCATAGTTTCAACTCTACGTATCCTCCTTCGGCGATTCTTTGGTAATTTTGTGTTAGGAAATTTGCACTCTTCCGCACAAAACAAGCAATTAACTTTGTAATCAAATTTACGCACACTTGAACGAAGAAATATTTCAGAAGTATCTGATACGTCTTCTTCTCTTTTACGTTTCACTGAAACAATACTGCTTGGTCTTGTATACTCTTTCCTACAATGAACATGAACTACAAGTATGTCTAAATTTTGCATCATTTCATATTTCTTAGCTTCTCTTTTCTTACTAGCGTCATGTAACGTGTGAATTCCTTTCAATCCTACTTCTACAGTTACATCCTTATCAAGGCACTCACCACATAAAATACAAATATTTTCCTCGTCCATCTTGAGGCTTCTTACTACAATGCAATAATACTAAGGCAAGCACAGAAGGTATTTTCACTGTATCGTACTTTTAAGAGTATAGAATGTTCAATGATATTTTTGTCACTTTCCAGCCTGTAAAAAGCAACTAATAATAAGCAATTTTCTCACAACTGTCTAAGACAATATAGTACATGAAAATAGAACCACATCTTAATATATAGATTCAATACAAATGGAAAATAACAAAGGCAATGCTGTGAAATTTCCAAAGTAATTTAGGGAACGCATTGTACCTCATTTTGATCATTTTATGAAACAAATTTAATACCTATTTCGATCTATTCTACAACATGTTTTTAATATGGTGAAACTATAATTTTAGGTAACATAAGAAGTATTGAAAATTATATTTAAATTTCCTTGATTATTTCTGATGGGATTAGTGAAACATTCATTGATACATTTTAATTATAAGGGCGTCATTACAAATTTTAAGAATTCAAGTTTATGCACGTAGTTATGCAACCCGTAAAACAATATTCATTTATGTTTAGGAAAATAATCATATCTTCGTTACGGTTTGTCATAATGTAACCAAAATTGCGCTAAATGAAAGAACAAGTTTGCATCTTCGTTTTATTTTATGTACTGAAGCCGGGTATCTTGCACACTTTTAGAGCTATTTCTCAAAATATGATTTTGTACGTTTCAAAATCTTAATTATTTAATTATTTTTCACTTATTGAAACCAAATATAACAATAATACTACTATTTTTAGATTTCATATTTATTGCTCTTTAATTTAGTGGAAGTTTCATGACAATACGTCAATTAGCAAGGAAGTTACGGCGTATTTTGTAAATATTAGGAAAATCCGCCATTTTCCAAGATGGCGGACAGAGCACAGCATGAACTTTAGGGGACTTTTAGTATATTGATTAGGACATCATAAGGAAACTTCTTGCAAAGTTTCTTGCTTGTATGATTTTTTTCCGGGTTCAGACCTTTATTTACTGTACTATAATGGAAGTGATTAGATAATTCATGAAACTGTAATTCTCAAAGAAAAATAGTTTGCCACCTAAAATCTGGCCAACAGATTTCGCAGGAAAATAACCAGAAACATGCAAAGAAACAACATTTTCACATACTCCATAATTGTAAACTAAACATATTTTTTTCAATTGTAAGGAAATTTGGTTTAAAAATCGTAAGTTCAGTGCCGAAAACCAAATATATACATTTTAATATTGCGAAAACTATTTGAAACCTTATGCAGACAGACTACTTATACTATAATTTTAAATTGAAATTTTAAAATGTTTACGACAAACTTATTAAAATCTTGTAACATTCCATTTGTGCCTGTGCGAAAGAGATTTACATCATTTTCGATACCGTAAAAATCGGACCTCAGTTTTTTCAGCTGAAAATAATTGAAACTATTATTATTTATATATGTTGGTTTATTAAACTTATGATATACGTATCATAGTGTCTGCTCTGGCTGTTCTCCCAGTTTTTACATTCTACCGCTACTGTGTGTAGACACCATTTTAAAAACAAAATGTAGGAAGCTAGGGACCCTATGCGTCGGAGGCGAGTGCTATCACTGAGTCATCGCGGCCAAATATGCCTACTTATCTGCCAAAAACAAGTTACCTATATGAGAAAACACCGTGGGCTAGGGCCCTTCCAGGATCCTACAGTTTCCACCTACAAGAGACGTGCGCAGGAATTTATTTCGGACGGGGTCCAAATTCAATACGAGGACAAATTCTGTTAAAATGTTCCCCTTAAAATTTGATAAAATTTACAAATAAGCAGGTTTTTCGGGGAAGATCCGCAGACGGAAGACTCACCCCTACCTTTGATCTTCTTCGTTACAGTCGGGACATGCGGCAGTTTCTGTCTCTCGTAAATATGGTAAATCACCACTGCTAAGGAAACAATTCCAGTTGGAAACAAGGACACAACCCTGTATTCATGCCAAAACTACCAAGAAACAAAATCCACATTTTCATTACATCATTATTATCCATCTCTGTCACTGTCTCCCTCAGCCTTGGAACACAATCTTGGGATGTTAATTTTTTGGAAAATATGGAATGAAGTCTTTGAGTTCTACGTCCCACAATTGTGTCGGGAGGTTAACCGAAATGATGAAGATGAGAAATGAATGAAATGTTGGAATGAAAAAAGTGGGAATAAACGGGAGAACCCCTAGAAAACCTATGTACGCCGTGTTTATCCATCATAAAGCACACTTGCCCCGAGCTGGGATCGAACAAAGGGCTTCAAACACTAGAGGTGAACGTTCTACCACTCAGTTACCGCAGCCCCTACGTTAAATTAAAAACAATGCGTACAGTACTATGACACAAATAACCTGCAAACGTGTCATTAAAACTATTCCTGCTGATGGGTAAAGGAGACGCTAGTCTATGCTAGGTGATCAGTACAAAGTACATCTAAATTACAATTCCGTGATAATGAATATTTAACGCTGTTTCTAACTACAAAGATGACTTATAATTTCTTTATTTCCGTACATAAGCTATTTTGCACCTCATAACAAATGTCAAAGAGTGTAAAACATTGACATGCTTCCTCATTCTATTGTAATATATGAAAGAACATGCCCGCGGAGCTCTAATCTTCCTTCACTTGTTATTGTTGCATGCCAAACGAACTGCTCTAACCTATATAACCTATATGAGGGAGGCTACCGTTTTACACCGTAACCAATGTATTACAGTATCTTTTAGTTTATGGTAGTATGTTAACAGTTCACCCACAACTTACGTTCGAATGCTAATATACATGCTGCTTCTCGCCGCTGTCAACGATATGTAACCATACACCACCTCAGTCACATCACCGTACTGCGTACTCGTATCCATTCGCACTCTGCTATAACTAAAATCCTTTATCTCGTTTCCTGAATAGTAATTAAACCCTAGTAATATTACACCTTAGTAAAGCATAGTAATATTATTTTGGTATGATTATTACCATTTTAAATCATCTATAATATTGCTAATCACGCACTATTCCATTCTCATTTTTAAGAAATGCGACAATTTCATAAATAGGAACCTCAAAAGTTACCTTGAGCTACAAACAAAAACATCTTTGAAAATAATGAGACATTGTCCCTCAAATATGGATAAAAATTCCTTATTTTGTTTTGAACATACATTATTCTCATGTTCTTACCAAAGAAACTTTTAAGGTTGTATCATATATAATTATTTCCTTGTTGAATTATAGATACTTTAAGTTTAAAAGGGTGAAATTTGAAAGTCTCAATTCCAGGTAAATTAGACCACCGTAAACGAGAAGAAAACTGTAAAAATGTTTACATAATTAAAAATACCGTATAAAGTTAAACTTCTGTGAAATAAAGCTAACGGTTCAAATTTTATGTCTACTCTCGTCACAACTTTATGGCGTGATTGCCTTGTAATCTGAACTCTCCATATAATTAACACAATTTTCCGCAGTTATAGTAATAGAAACAATGAATATAAAATATCAATAACTGTAATTTTTGTTTCTCAATTAATAATTAATTTTTCTATTTGTTTCACAACTAACGTTGATAGTTTTCTATTATATTTGCAAATCAACACATTACCAATTTGCAATATATAAAAAAGTCCCCATAAAGGATGGTTTAAAAAAATCTAATGTACGTTCTGTTTATGTCTACTGATTTTCAGCACCTTAAGTTACCCGTGCCTCAGATACTCAATATTTTGCAAATATTCGAACCCGCACTTCCCTCTTAGGGTATATATTACAATGAAAATTTTTGATAACATCCCAGTTCGGATTGAGACCTACCCATATACAAAAATCATTTCACTTGGCTTTGCAATTTGGTTGTGATGATCATAGTTATATTCTATATTCTATATAAAAGGTCATATAATAGAAGTGATTCAAAATAATTAAAAACACCAAGCAGTTAGCTTCTCTGAAACCTTACACGCTGTCTCTCGAAAGCCAAACAGTAAGTTCTACTACTATTATTACAATTACAGATATTAATATCCAAATGTGCCTGAAGTTCGTTTTTCACTTAAATGTACTCATCTCAGGGAAGTATATAGAAATAAATGAAAAACGAAGAAAAATGGCGGCTTTGGAAGTAAAACGTAGATAAATTCACCAGTGTTCAGAAGATGCTGTCTACAATGCACCGAGCAGAGTGGGTCAGAGTAGGTCATGGTGGGTGGTGGGTCGTACTGGCTCAGGTCCTGTTGACTCAAGACCCATTGCTTCTCACAAATCTTGACCTACCGACCGCACCTCCTGTGGTTCTAGTATTATAAAAATATCAGGTAATTTTCAAACTTTGATTATTACGAAAATTTCGGATATATTCTAAACTTCAAATATTAAATATAAACAACTATTCAAGTATTAACACAATTTCTCGTATTCTCAAAACTTCGGGTGTTATCGAAATTTCATGCATTATGCAACTTTCAATATTACTGATATTTCGTTTATTGTTTTCATTCGTCAGGTATTCAAAAGTTTTTGAATTTTACCAACCATGATTTCTTTACTTACAATGGTTTTAGGTCCCTCTTGTTACGAGTGAGATAATGGTCTCCCCGGAAAATATACATGGCTGACTAAAAGTCGAATCAAGGACACCTAGCTTCGGAGTGAAGCAAAGTAAACTTCTTCGCTAGCAAGGTCCATATGAAGTCTTAAGTTCGGTAACAATGTTACAATAAAAGGTCAGATATGAGAGAAAAGGTATTTATTAATGCTAGATATTTTACCTGTAGTTTGAAAGGATTAGAATTTATCAATATTATCCCATAGGAGAAGGAGTAAATAATACATGTTAACATTGGTTTCCAAAAACATGAGTGGTTCAGAGTCAAACCTTATGCCCGTCTAGCCGTCAATTTTAACTTATTTTTATGTCCATTTTAGCCTGTTTTATAAGAAGGGACGGGCAAATGTAATGGTTCGGGCCGTGCATATGTATGTCTGTGCCACGCAAAGGGCACCAGTTAGAGCGATGAGGACTGGCTCGGGAGAGTGATGCTTCCTGACGTTTGAACGAAATACACGTTTCTGAGTGGATGGCGTTATCCACTCCTTGGACGTACCCTTCATGTACAAAAAATAAAACGCTTGCTGCTGTCGGTCCTCCTGACCGTTGGATGCAGAAATTGCTTTTGGTGTGGGTTCAAATCCATCCCAAGGGAAATGTCTCTTTTTCTAAATTTTTATAACACATTTTTATTAAAATAAGAAGAAAATAATACTCAAAAAGTGATTTACTTAATTTTGTGCAGATAAGTAGTAAGGAGTTAGAAGCCCAGCAGGGCTCGTTTTGTTCCACTTCGACCTCCATGATATAAATGTGGTGACCAACTTAAAACAGCTGGGAAAGATAAAGCGTAAAACAGCTGATTATAGTAACACGTGAAAAAACGTACTTCCGAAAGCATTACTATCCTGAGCCGGTCATAATGGATGCGCTTTTGCAGGTGCTCTCATATTTTAAGTTAGTGCCACAGATAACAACAGAACTGGCACGATAAAAGTTGTTATTCATACAATTTCAAGATGATGGCCAAAAGAAAATGGAGGTCACTACAGGTAAGTGATGAAGTATAATCCCATTCATATTCTAAACGAGCGAACCGAATAAAGTGATCCTTTGCATGATTGCTGATCTTAGTTACGTACAGGTTACAGGCTTACAATTTCAAGGGACGTAGGCTCTGGCGGGTGCCAAAAAGAATGTTCGAAAACTGCAAAAACGATGGTTCTTCTGTGACCTTCTCATTGAAGGTGGAAATGAATTCGATTACTTCGGTGTGTAGTCACAAGCATAGATTGCAATGCGATTGCGATTGCAATTTTGGCCATAGAAAGGCACGCTAAAGGTAGAGAGGCGGTCTCAAGTCCGATTTCTAATCGTTACGTATAACTGCAGTAGTTGATAATCAGCATTTCGAAAAGGCAGCAAACAAAAAAATGGTACATTCTAACGAATCATAGAATGCGTTCGAAAGTTATTGTCGGACGTCACATACAATCAGACAACGCTATTTATTGAGTGCATTTTAAATCTGTGCTCACTTGTATATTCAAACTTGCTATTTCAAACAAAAAATATGCTCAGTTAGCAACACTGTTCCACCAATGGCTACATTGTTTGTGGTTTTCGATAGGGAGTTTTGTTCTGATTATAGTGCACAACCTTTATTTTGATTGCTCCTTCTGGTCCATATCGCCTTAAATTTTGCTTATGTTCATTTCTCGTGATGCTGTATCAGATTTGCAATATGGCAACCTGATTTTAGCGACAACTTGTGTGACCATCCTATGTTAGAATTTGTAATATTTCAACAAACAAATGCAATGCATTGTTTTAAGCTTATTATTGTAATATATTACTTCCAATGGACATTAATCATGGACATAAAGGAGAAATAATTTCTAAATTGAAGGATGAGTTTCCGAATTACTTCAATCAGAAGGGAAAATCTTATATTAATAAAACAATTTTTCTTTGGAAACAACTTTTTTTTATTATTATTTTTTGTTGGAGTCAATCACAAGCATAAGTGTACAAATCTTCAGAGTATAGGAAATCTTCCTTGTCCCTTTACGGTGTATTCCATCGATTGTTAGTATCCAATGCTTTACGCTATGCCACATTCACCACAGTAAATGCTGTCTCAAAGTTATGTAACATTAGCTCTGTCAATACTACCTATACGGGGTGTCAGAAAAAGATCGGAACGGTAGAATATATCCAGAAATAAACGTCATATCATGAAATACAAAAACAGGTGGCAAATATATTTTAAATCCTATTTCAGGGTGGAACAATGAATTCACCCGGGAGTCCCCAAAGGAGGAAGAGAGGGACAATTTGAAATGTTTAATTCGGACCTCCCAGTTTCTTGTGCAGATTCTAATGCTACACACACAAATACGTAGCTTTTACTGGAAACATTTTATGTATTCTTGACAGATGTCACTATAATCGCGAAAAATCTGTTTTATTGAATAACACAGAAGAAAGATCGGGCCAGGAAAATATCTCGAGAAATACACGTCCGAGCATGATAAAACAAAATTTGGTCAATATACGTTCGATTTCGACTTAACTGTGTGCAAATCAATGTTCCTTGGTCCCCCCCCTAAGGGGGGCAGAATTTGGCAACTTGAACAATTTAAATGGGGCCCTCAAGTTGTTAGTGCAGATTAAAATGCTACATACAAAAATACGTCTTTTGTTTGCAACATGTTTGTTTGTTTGCTAGATTGACAGCACTGTAATCGCAACATATTTGTATCATCGAGCAACTCAACAGAAATGTCTGGAGAGTGGAATATCCCAAGAAGTACGCATCTGGGCATGAAATTAAACAAAAATATACGGATCTAATACGTTTGATCCCTAAATTATATATGTGCAAATGAAAATATCAGGATACACCATAATGGGACAGAGAAAGAAATTTGGAAATTTGAAAAGGACCCCGCAGTTCCAATTGCAGATTAACATATAAAGCACCCAAATCTTCTTATCTGAAAAGTTCTTTTGTGTTCTTCAAAGGCAACACTGTAGTGGCAAAACTATGTTTTATCGCTGTAATGCAGGAAATGCGCTAAATGCGCTTCCGATCAAAAGATACAAAAAGACATGCAAAATTTTATCAAAATTATTTTATTATAGTCGCCTACGCAGGAAATAAACAGAAAAAACAACTAAAGTTTAATATTAAACATTCATATTGAAGTGGAAAGGTCTAATGCTGCGGTTCTCAAAATTGTTGTTACAGCGGCGAACAATAAATAATAAAACAGTATGTTGTGTTCCACCGACTTTTATTCAAATACACATTTGACGTATTCTGCGTAATGGTGATATATTTCAAAGCAATTACATTTTGTAAATGCTATCTCTAATTCCAGTTCCTTCAATTTACCTGGGGATGTTGCGAAAACCTCGATTGACCACGAGGGTTACAAAGTAGATCTCGATGCTTAAACTTTCATTAATCAAACTTTAGTTGCTTTCTTTTATGCCTATTGTAAATATCTCAATTTTAAACTAAACTGTATTGCAAATTTATGAATACAGTGACCTTGTCGGTAAGAGAAATATTAGAAGGTGACGATCGAGTAAGTGTAAAGTAATTTTTTTCTTAATAATTGTATCATTTAAAATTGTACGCTTGCGCAAAAAGTATTAAAATTTTTCCATAGAAAGGCAAAGAGCTAACACTAATCCCGACGCAATACCCTACATATTTTCATTGACCCGCTATCTTCCCATCCTAACCCAACATCTCTACTAACTGTATAACAGGGCAGGGATCTGAGTAATAACTTACTCTTCAGTTAACCAACGCTTTCAATTTTTATTTTATCAATAATACTTGAAAACCAGGGTCGAATTTATGGAGAGATGCATCGGTGAATGTGCACCCCGTCGTTGCAGATATACACTATCTAAAATTCTAAGCTAGTGGTGAAAACAACAACACTTACCGAAACTTTCTGCCATCATGTTTCCGTTTGGGGCTTAAAAGAAAGAGAGGTTTTGCAAAAGCAGACATTTTAGTCGATTTTCGATTTTCTTAAGGCTCAAGGAAAGGGATTCAGCAAGAAAAGCAATATAACATTTCGGCGCTGCGCCTCGATGAACCACTATGGGACATTTTTGCCGAAAATGAATTATGTCGTGCAAAGAAACCTCAACGCAACAAGACAGCGTCCCTTGTAATGTGGCAGGTGAATATTCAATTGTTTCGCCAGAACAATGAAACATTACAGTCTGCAATTATGGCTTAAGATTCTGATCACGTACGTATTGATTAATGTATACCAAGCCTCTGTGTGCTTATAAAGGCGCAAAAGGTGCTACTTAAAAACAAAAAATAGTAATATAATATTGTTAAAGCAAGCTACAGCAACATGTAGTGGAAAATATTTGCAGAACCAATATTACTACATTTTTCAAGTGTTTCCGTGTATATTACGCATAATTTTAGGTTCGGAATATTTTTCGCTTCTCCTGAAAAGTGTGGTTTTAGCACATAGCACAGAGACGATTTGTCAAGTAGGGAAGAAAACAGAAGCCAGGAGGAGAAAAGAACAATGTTTCCTGCATATCACTTCCTCTTTAAAATACTTCCCCCCCTCCGTTCTATGCATCAGCGTTGTCAGATGTAAAGAATACTGTCACATGACACTTTGAAGAGTTAGAATGATACTGATTATTTTGGTAGTTATTGTGCACCACAATGAGAAAATCCTGGACCCGTCTTTGTTCACGACATATGTTTCTGCATCAAAATAAAATTTTCATAATTGAAACGAAAAATTATCGCGACACACCAAAAGACGGCCCAGAACCCACCAATGGGTCGCGACCCATACTTTGAAAAAACACGGGCCTAATGTCTACATCAGATATAGCAAAAGGTCATAAATTACAAGAACGTACCTGAGTTGCTGCATATCTCCTCCTGGGCCTATTCTGTCGGTGAATCACCTTGCCTCTCACAGTCGGGGTGCTTGTTGGTGCCTCTGATATACGCCAGTAACCATTGGGTTATACATAAATACCTTACCAAGCAACCTAGCCTTTCTTGTGTCAGTTACTGTGCCAGCGAGGACCAAGTATAGCATACGTACTTGCGAGCATAGCACAATTACAGCACTTAGGGGTCTGACGAAAGTTCTCACTTTCGGAGGGTTTCTTGATTTTTGAACCTCATCTAACATCTTTTTCATTTTTTCATCTTCATCTGGGCTTTGGCCCTCTGCTCCTCTATCACGATGACGGACACTGGCAAAGTTAACGGATCTACGAATCTCGGTCAAGATGTAGGATTACAACCTCCACCGCTTAACATCGGGCCTAACGGTCGCCAAAAGACGCAGCCAAGGATTGTTACGGGGACACCTCGTTCAGACCGTAACTCTATTCCTTCCTATGCTGACTGCATCACCAAAGGACATAGAATTCGTTCTCGATCTTTCTCTGATGGCGAACAATCACTAGATTCAAAGAAGCAACGAATTACTCCCAGTGTTAATCAGACTACAACCGACAGCCATTGTATGGATTGGGCATCCACTTCTGCCGATAATCATCATCAGCAATACCAGCCAGATCCCGTGTACAACTTCTTGCTAACCGACTACGATCAGAAATATGACACTGTTCGTGCTGTCTTCCAGCAATTAGTCAAGTACGTCCCTCGGCCTGAAATCCGTGAAATTGTTAAGACACGCCGTGGCATCATTTTGAAATCCACTAACCCAAATTTCGCCACGCATGTTCGCAACAAGGCAACTTATGAAATTTTTGGGACGAAAGCAAAGATTTCTACTTTACAACCGAGTACACGAAAAACTCCTCCTCCACCACGGCGGCCTCCTATGCTGTCTGTAGTTATTCGTGGTGTAGAACCCGATCTTACTGATGACGAAATTCTTGCTGAACTCCATCAGGAAGGGCTACCTATAAAGCATTGTATCAGGATCAAGAACAATCAGGGACCAACTTATCTCGTACGAGTGCTAACTGATCAACAACAGCTGATTGATCAACTTCTATCCAAGGGCGCATATATCTATAAACGCAAATATAAAGTTGAGCCCTCTCGCATGCCAGCCCCTCTGCCTGTTCGCTGCGAGAAATGTCAACAGTATAATTCACACCCAACAGCTGAATGCACAAACAACACCAAATGTGGCTATTGATCCCGCGAACATCCTACAAAAAACTGTCCAAACCTTGAAGAACCACCACGTTGTGATCGCTGCTCTGAACGTCACCCAACGTACAGCTATAAATGTAAAGCTAAGCCTCAGCCTGATCCAGCTTAGCCTGAACTCGTTGTCCCCTTACGTTCAGTCGATGCACCAACTCCACCAGCAAATTCATTGCGCCATCCAGTAACTGTCGAAGATCTACTTCGTTTTCTCACTATCTCACTACAGAACATCCACCCATTTCTTCGCAACCATATTCTAAATCAAATCATGCACGCAGCCAAACTGTTATTTAATCTACAACTACATGCAACGTATTCCGGACCAACAGTGCATTTTCAAATCGAACCACTTGAAGCTTATGTTTGATATGGACAACTCTACCTACGGACTTATATTCACTTTCATTATGAGTTACAATTTATTATTCCTTAACATACGATCACTGTTGACGCACCAACTGCTCTTTACGCAGCTCCTACAGGAAGAACAAATTGCCGCATTTGCTCTTAATGAAACTTACCTTGCACTTACCTTGAAACTTACTTTAACATGCTATATACCGAAGTATCACTTACTTCGACATGACGCACCAACTGGACCACGTCTCTACGGAGGCACAGCTATTGGTATTCGGCAAAGTCTTCCTTATCGTGCAGTTACTGTTTCACCTGCTCTTCACCTTCCTAAACATAATATGACAACAATTTATTTTAGAGGCAAAATCATTACCTTTGTTACTATTTACTATCGTCCAGGCAGAGCTTTCAGCTATGATTTCTTCCGCTATATTGATACCAACTTCCGGCATTACATTATCATGGCCAACCTCAATTTTCATAGCCGTTCCCAACGTGACAAAGACAACTTTCTAGATTTTGTACGGAATGAAACACGAGCTGAATTTCATACTTTACCGAAACCAACACGTCCTATCACTCGTACTACTCCTGACGTAGTCATAACTTCATCTTCACTATCTCAGTCTATTCACATATCTGTACTTGACTCCATAGGTAGCGACCATGTCCCCATCAAAGTCGAACTTCATTGTTCACCCAACACTCAGCCGAAGGCGCCTCCTCAGAAGGCCTACTGCTACCGAAGGGCAAATTGGGAACAATATCGCACCGATTTAGACACTCCGTAACTACGCTCACAATGCCTAGTACGCAATACGAACTCGATCGAACAATCACTGGACTTACTACAGCCCTTCAAGACGCAGCACAACGTTCTATTCCCACAATCGAAGTTCAGTTACACAAACCTAAGTTACCTCCGCAATATTTACCATTTATTTCAGCATCCCGGAGAGCTTTCCGTGAATATCTTGCTACGGGTAACCTTGAAGCGCTTTGGCTTCATCGTCAGTACCTAAGAATCACTCATAATTATATCGTTGCGTTCAAGAGACGCCACTGGATTCAAACTTGCAACACACTACCTAATGAAACACATCCTACAAAATATTGGCGCAAGTTCCATCAATTAGCAGGTAGAGTTTCTCGAACGCCTTACCCCATTGTTCATAATCATCAAGCAGTCCTTACGGATGCAGAAAAGGCTAATAGTTTTGCTTCCTATTTTCAAAATATCTTTACACCTCTTCCCGGTTGGCATACACCAGATCGCTTGCAATCAACTATAAACAAACATACCGATGCAGCTTCTCCTTTCTTTCGTCCGTCTGCTGATCATGATTTAGAACCAAATAATCTTCTAACCATGCCGATTCAACCCGAAACTGTTAGTAATACACTTAAAGGTAAACAGAATACTGCACTCTGTTACATATGTACTCATCAGACAAGCGCCTCACTCTTTTCTACTCTTTCTTAGCACCATTTATACCTTTATTCTGCGAACTGAATATATTCCACTCGACTGGAAATACTTAAAAGTGCTTCTCTTTCCTAAACCAAAGAAACCTCCATCAGAAGTCACATCCTATCATCCTATTCACCTCACTAGCTGTCTCTGCAAAATCTTGGAAGAAATCCTTGTCCGTCGCATGCACGACCATCTTCACTCACATAATCTTATTCCAATACACCAAGCTGGATTTCGACCAAATTTTAGTACGCAAGATCAACTATTCCATCTCACCACAGCTATTTACAATCAATATAATACAGGTTTTCCTTCTTGCCTTGTAACGTTTGATTTGGAAAAGGCTTTTGACAAAGTTTGGCACCCTGGCTTACTATATAAATTTCGTAACTATCTTCTGCCAACTTCGTACATCCGCTTCATACACTCTTTCTTAATAGGACGACTAGCTTATATCTTAATCAATGGAACGCTCTCTCATCCTATCTTGCTGCAATCTGGTGTACCACAAGGCTCATCATTGTCTCCTTTATTATACTTACTCTACGTCGCTGATTTTGTTATTCCTAATAACACCATAATATATCAGTTTGCTGATGACACTGCTTTTTTCACATCTGGCCGCACCGTACAATCTCTTTAAAAAACCATGCAAGTAGCCATTGATGCATTTGTGCGATGGTGTTATGTTTGGAGGTTAAATATTAACTCTTCCAAAACACAAACCATAGTTTTCTTACCACGTCGACGCCGTTCACGAGTACATCGAAACCCGAATCTACTTCGCCTTCAGGTCGATCTTACGCCTATTCCAGTTTCAAGTACTATTACGTATCTCGGTGTCATTTTTGACACTCATCTTACCTGGACTCCACATCTCAACAAACTCATAAGTCAAGCGCAAAATCTACTTAATCTTCTCAAACGATTAGTGGGCTCGACTTGGGGATTAAGGGCACATACCGTTCTCAATACATATAAAACCTTCATGCGGAGTACATTAACCTATGGACATACAGCCTGGGCATCTGCGCCCCTAAAGTTCTATCAAAAACTTGCTATACTAGTACGCCATGCTATACACCTAGCATACCGCATAAGCCTACCTCATCCAACACGTTTTCCTTATGAGATGATCGATTTTCCGCCATTATTAACGCACCTCGAACAACTACGTATACGTTACATCAGCAAACGTATGGCACAGCCCCATCCTATGATGCTTGATATACTCCGCTACGACCCTGACAACGATGCACCACCAACTTTCATTGACACCCCTCTCCAACACTTCATGACATTATATCATTTACAATTAGATTATGACATATTGGACCCCGAAATCTATACAATCTACCGACCGCATGAACTTTCATCTCATATCTATCCATCATATGCACAGTAATACCTATTAACAAGGGTCTCCTTCGTCTTCATCAGTTCCTGAATCGCCCCAGGAACAGAAGATAACTTCATTCGTCTGAACTAACATAACCTTGTGATGTGACGTCCAAAGCACTGCATTTCATCCATTCATTACATTTGTTCATTTTATTACTGCAGCCCTCAACTTTCTTTTCCTTTCATATTTGTGTTTATGTAATAACTGCCAATATTCTCTTCTAGCCATTAACCTATTAATGTTTGTGTTATATATATGTTTTTTCTCTCCTGGAATCATTTCAATCCATGTATGTTTAATATTAATATGATGAATAAAGAAATAATAAACCTGGCAACTCTTAGACCACCTACATTTCCATAGAGACACTTGATCTCCAGTACAACACTTACCCGAAGAAAGGGCACAACCCTTTAAACGGGACGACGAACAAAAAAAAAAAGAATTACAAGCAGTATAACACTTCTTATCTTCCGTCGTATAATTTTATTTAAAAATATACAGTGAATGTAAAAACTATTCATACACCTCGGAAAGTGGTTACATGTAACTTATTACGGTGAACAAACACCACTTGAACTGAAAATCTGTATTTTATTTCTTCAAGTTTAAAAAAACATAACACAAAAATACACTGATATGAAACAAATTAGGACTGTAGCAAACAAAGAAGCTACTATTCGTGCAGGAAATTCAAAAAGGTAGTGAAAAGAAAGAAATATCAATCAACAATAAGTATTCATACATTTCACTTAGTGTCTTTGTTTACGTCAGATTGGGCCACTTTAGTACTTCGTAGGACATCCTTTTGCTGCTATAATAGCTTTAATACGCTTTCACATTGACATTACCAAAGCCTTGGTCTTTGATGAGGAAATTTTCTGCCATTCCTCTTGCAGAGCATTTTGTAAGACTTGTTTATTTGAAATCGGGCGTTTTTTAATCTGTTTGTCAAGGTAGTCCCATAGATGTTCAACTGGATTAATGTCGGGGGATTGCGGAGGAGTTAGGCATGTACTTCGGCGTATTGTACAAGATTCAAAGGCGTGTGTTTAAAGCGGAATGCTTTAGATCGTTGTCCTGCATATATATATATGAAGTTTTGTCTAATGCCCATTTGTTCAGCAGATGAACGGAAATTCGATTTTAATATATCAATGTACTGATAATGGTTCATCGTACCATCTATAAACTGCAAGGACCCCACACCAGATGCACTCATACACCCCCAAACCATGAAAGAGCCACCACCATGTTTCACTGTAGGTTTCAAGTTTTGTTTTCGAAACTCTGAATTCTTTTGCCTCCACATCATGGTTCGTCCATCCGATGCAAAAATTTTGAATTTGCTTTCGTTCGTAAATATCACACGGTTCCAGAATTCTTGTGGTGTATATATTTGTGTACTTTCGCAAATGTTAACCTTTTCTTCCTATTGACTTCACTCACAAAATATTTTCTGCGAGCTACCCGACCATGAAAGCCACGCTTTCACAAGTAATTGCGAATCGTAGACTGTGAGACATGCACTTCAAGTTCATTATAAAGCTCACTTGCAAGCTCTAGCACACTCAGATGCGGATGCGCTTTTATTTTTCGAACTATCAATGACTGACAGCGCGTATTAAAATTCACTGGACGACCTGTTCTATGTGCATTTTTCAACTCTTTTCTCTCTCCCCCAACAATGCTTGCGATTTCAGAGAGTGGCTTACACTGGTTATGCGGACGAATTATAATTCTTCGTTCCTCTTCTGTAGTTTCACGACCTTTATGCCCCATACTGCCGCACTTCCAAACTACACGATAATGTTGTGAACTTGAATGCACTCCACGGAAATGTAGAACAAAATATAGTGCCCTTATAGGCCTGTCGTTCGTTTCTGTACACGGAGAGTGAGGTATTCCTATTAGAGTTGTAATACTGTATGAATACTTTTTGCAAATTAATTTTCAGACTTTTCCATTTTTGTCTCTGTAAATCAAGGTTAAAATAGCATTTGTTGTTTATACTTCCCCCAAGTCTTCCTTTCCGAAACATCTTTTTCTAATTGCCCAGTGAATTGGATCTACATATAATGGAAGCGGGACAAAATCACATTTTTTACAAAAATATTGCCTGTATGAATACTTTTTACACTCACTGTATATCTCAGAACGCTTTGCTTATGACAGAAAAGTACAGCCAACTTAGATTATCACTGTTATTTATAAAATATTCTGTTATTAATGGAAGGAGTATTTGAATGTTGCTTGAACAACTTCGTGTACGTTATATCTGCAAACGATTTGCTCAGCACCATCCCCTGACGCTTAAAATCCTCCGCTACGACCGTGATAACGGTGCACCGCCCAATTACGTTGATACTCCTCTTCAGCACTTCATGACACTATATCATTTACAGTTAGATAACGCTATGCTGGACCCCGAAATCTTTGCAATTTATCGCCCGCATGAATTTTCATCTCATATCTATCCATCATACGCACCGTAAGAACCTATTAACAAGGGCCTCCTCTGTCAATCATCAGTTCCTGAATCGCCCCAGGAACTGAAGATAACTTCATTCGTCAAAACTAACATAACCTAGTGATGTGACGTCTAGAGCACTTCATTTCATCTATTTCATCAACTCCATTTGCACCTTTATTATTATTATTATTATTATTGAGTTCAATTTACCTTTTATTCCATGCTTTGTGTTAATGTAATGCCTGGCAATGTTAACATATTCATTTGTAGCACTTAAAATATTCCTGTTCATGTATGTGTGTTTCATTTTCTGAATAACTTCACTTAATCCATGTTTAATATAATGAATGAATGAATAAAGAAATAATAAATATGAAACCTCTTAGACCGCCTATATTTCCTTCAAATCAATACATCAAATTGAAGCACTTACCCGAAGAAAGGGCGCAACCCTTCAACCGGGATGACGGACAAAAAAATATAAAATTTTGCCATATATACTTTCCCAGAGCTTAGCTTTGCTCTGCTCTGAAGCGCCACTAGAGCATATTGACGATTTTTGTACGTTCCTTTCCTCTATCCTGATCACTGAAGCTTGACATCTGTGTGTATCGGTTGAGAGCCTGATCTAGCTCAACTCATCAGATACCCACGCAGGTTGATAGCCTCTTTGGCCCACCTAGACCACTATCCAAGCGGGTGGTCTTCAAACCTCTAACCTAGACGACCTTCGCTATGGCTTCTGGACAAGGTACTGGTCATACTGGACTACCTCCTATTGTTGCTCAGGGTCCTTCTCTGACGGCGGCAAAGATCGACAAACGTAAAGCCCGCCAAGAATCAGAGCCGAGCAGTCCGACAGCTCACTCTACAACAGCTGCTACCTTTTCTGCTGCACTTCAGATGACATCTCCAACAAAAAGTCACCATACACTGAGTGAGTTCTCGTCTGCGTCTAGTAATAAGGATATCGAGATTCAAGGAAAATCATCCAAACCAGTAGTCCACTCTTTTCTTCTCCCCAACTATGACGCTAAATACCATGATTTAAAGCATATTTACTTACGTCTACTCAAGTACGTGCCACGGTCGGATGTCACGCAGCTAATACCAACCAAGAATGGTATTATCATCCGATCATGGCAGCCACTCTCCGTAACACCTACTCCTTCGAGATCTTTGGCACCTCGGCAAACCTACAAAAGCTTTCATCAAACCAGGCGAAGCAGCCTCCACCTCCTCGCAAGCCTCCAGCTCTATCTGTTGTAATACGAGGAGTAGATCCCCAGTTCACGGATGCCGAGGTCGCTGATGAACTTAAGCTGGAGGGACATTCAATCCTGAAATGCCTTGGCATAAAGAACGCATCCGGACCCACTTATATGGTCCGAGTTCTCACAAACCGTCAAGAGACCGTGGATGAACTTCTTAGCAATGGTGCCTACATATAACTGAAAAGACCGTCTCACTCACCTCCGCCTCTTCCTGTACGTTTGAGCGATGTCAAGCTTATAACTCCCATCACACTAACGACTGCAGGAACCGTTTCAAATGCGGGTACTGTGCAGGTCTCCATTCCACCAAGTCTTGCCCCAACCTCAGTAATCCACCGCAATGCTCGACCTGCCCAGATCAGCATCCTACGTACAGCTATAAATGTAAGGCCAAAACCGCTTCAGAGATGCTTAAACCAGAGCTCACTGTACCTATCTGCATTCATAACACCGATTCTACTACTCCGCCTCCTAGTTCTGCACAACAACCCATTACCATCGACAAATTTTTGTCATTTCTCACTGTTACCCTGCAGAACATACATCCATTTCTTCGTCAACATATCCTCCAACAAGTACAACTCGCTGCTAAAACTATCCTGCATGTCAACTTGAACGGCACTTATTTCAACAACTACGCTCATTTTCATTCTACAGTCCATGAAACTGCAGTCTAACTTCTCTCTCCATCTATTCTCGTTATTTTTCATTATGGCAGTTCATTTTCTCTTTCTGAACAATCGATCTCTACAGAAAAACAAGCCTTTGTTTGAGCAGCTACTTTTGGAGGAACACGTTCATTGTTTTCTTCTCAACGAAACATTTCTTACTCCTAAAATCTCATGCAAACTCTCACCTTATCTCCTTCTTCGACACGATAATACCGTTCCCACTCGACGTGCTAATGGTGGCGTCGCTATTGGTTTTCCACACTCTATTTCACATAGAGTACACGCTACTGGAGATACATCACTGCCTGAACATCTTATCGCTACTTTATATTTCAAACAATGCTACGTCACTGTTGCTACCATCTATGTACGAACAGTCCATCCTATTCCTCTACGTTTCTTTCAATATATTTCTGACAATTTCCGGACCTACATCATAATGGCCGATATTAATTACCATAGCCGCTCAGATAATCAAAAAGGCACCTTTTGCAATTATATTCAGACCCAAACGACGGGATTCATATATCCCATTCCTAAACCAACTCGACCGGCTTCGAATACAACTCCCGATATAGTCATAACATCGCCCAATATTCTCTCCAAGCTAACTCTTTCTGTGCTTGATCCGCTTGGGAGTGATCATATCCCAATTAAAGCTACTCTTCAAAATCCAGGTACACCAAAACTCGCTCCGCCTACAACTCCCCGCACAGTGGCTCGTTTCGACCGTGCTCGTTGGCCTAACTATAGGGAATACCTATCCAACAGGTTAACACCTTTATCAGCACCAACTTCAGAGTCTGAACTATACGACACTATTGATGAGATCACTGATAGTATTCATCAGGCGTCCTCGCAGTATATTCCTCAGACTACAATTGATCCCTATAGACCAACATTGTCACCACAATACTTACCTTTAATACGTCGTTCTCGTCAGTTGTATCGTGATTTTACTCGCACGGGCAATCTGGAATCGCTTCGGCAACATCGTCAATACCAGCGGGCGGTGCATAACTATCTCGTTGCCTATAAGACCAGAAGCTGGATTAAAACCTGTAACACTCTCTCTGATACAGCACATCCAACTAAGTACTGGAAACGCTTTCATCAGCTCACTGGTATAACTTCTCGCCCTTCATATCCATTCATTCTCAACGATACGCCCTTACACAGTGACATGGACAAAGCCAATGACTTTGCTCATCAACTTCAAGATGTCTTCACGCCACTTGGACCTCCTCTATCTGCTCGCACTCATCCTACTAACCGGCTCAATCTCAACTCGCCTTCTCTTCAACCTCATGTTGACCATCTTCTACCCGCCAATTCTCCTTTGACAGCTCCTGTCACCGTTACAGAAATCACCTCCAACGTCTCTGGTAAACGCAACACCGCTCCAGGACTAGATTCTAATACGTATAGCCATATCAAGGAAGGACCATACATTCTCCATTATCTTCTGTCTCTCATCTTCACGTTCATCCTCCGTACTGGTTTTATCCCTAGCGATTGGAAAACATCCAAAACCTTAATGTTCCTGAAACCGATCAAACCAGCTTCGTATGTGTCTTCCTATCGTCCAATTCAACTCACCCTCGTCTTCAGTAAGATACTTGAACGGATACTGGTCTCTCGCCTCCACACACATCTTGCCGATCACAACCTAATTCCACTTCATCAGGCTGGATTCCGCCCAAACTACAGTATCATTGGTCAACTTCTCCGTCTGACCACGTACATCACTGCTCAGTTTAATCAATCTAAGCCTTCCTGTCTCGTCCTTTTCGATTTAGAAAAGGCTTTCGATAAAGTTTGGCATCTCGGCCTTCTGTACAAACTCTTTTCTTTCCGACTTCCAATCTGTTACATTCGCTTCATTTACCACTTTCTCTCTAGCCGCCTGACCTACGTTTCTTTCAATAATGTTCTATCTCACCCTGTGTTTATTCACTCTGGAGTTCCTCAAGGCTCTGCCCTATCCCCGCTTCTTTACTTATTGTATGTTGGTGACTTTCCTGCTCTTCCTCCAAACGTCAGTCTTTTTCAGTATGCGGACGGTACGGTATTCCTGGCAACGGCGACAACTATTCAAAATATCAACCACATCCTTCAAACTGCCATCGACGCATTCATCCAATGGTGTGATATGTGGTGCCTTAAACTTAACGCCAATAAAACCTAAGCAATTATCTTTCTACCACCAGGTAAACGTAGTCGTGTCCATCGCAATCCGGCCAACCTCAGAATCGAGATTGCAGGTACTCCCCTTGCTGCAAGTCCCACTGTGACATACCTGGGCATTGTTTTCGACTCCCACCTAAAATGGTCTTCTCATCTTAAGAGTCTTGCTCTTAAAGCGACAAACCGTCTGAACCTACTCCGACGCCTAACTGGGACTAACTGGGGATTAAAACCTCACATCCTTCTTAACACCTACAAAGCCTTTTTACGACCTGTCTTAACATATGGATTTACAGCTTGGCTTTCTGCACCCGAATCATACTACCGGAGACTCCAAATTCTTGAGTGCCACGCCCTCCGCCTTGCCTTCCCCATTAGATTACCAAGCCCAACCAGAGACTTGTACGAGCAAACGCCTTTTCCGCATATCCTTTACCACCTGGAAGATCTCAGACTCCGATACGTTACGAAGCGATTCCAGAGTCACCATCCGCTACTGTTTGATGCTATGCACTACGAAGCCACTCTCCGCAAACCCTCTTCTATTATACAGCCTTCTCCACTTTCTCTACTGTTGACTCTCTACCATTACGTTCTTTCGCCAAATAGTCCGGACATGCAACTTCTTGATGATTTTCTCATTGCCATCCCCCCACCATACATCATTCCATCTTATGTTGCACAGTAACCCTAGCGTACTAATTGGGCTCCCCTCGTCCTCATTGCGTCCAGAGCAGCCCCTGGACAGAAGATAACACTCATTCGTCTCTCTAACTTCCTATCTGTGTTGTGTTGTGATGGGAAGAGCACCTCATAGTTTCATTTTATCACCAAAATTCAGCTCTTATCATTCCCCTGATGTATTGTTAAATAGTGTTCCTATCCTTACCTATGCTTATGATTATGGTTAAAGGCCATAATGTCCTGCAATATGGAAAACATGGTTATAATAAAGTTTATGAAATCTCCTTTGTCTCCCGACAATTGCTTTCCACATATAGTTCCTCCTCCATTCTCCTCCCAAATAAAGGGCGTAACCCTTTGGGTGGGTTCTAGCCTCGGCTAGCAAAAAAAACAATGTTGCCACTCTCACTTAACCAAGAAGCCTAGCCTCTCTAGTGTTAGTTACTGTGCCAGCGAGGAGCAAGTATTGCAAAACGTACTTGTGAGCATAGCACACTTACGCACTTAGAGGATTGACGAAAGTTCTCACTTTAGGAGGGCAAGCTTGCTTTTTGAACATCATCTCATCATCGTTCATCTTGCTTCTATTTTCATTTGGGCTTCGGCCCTAGGGACTATTCTCATCATGACAGACCTTGGCGACGCTACGGGACCACTGTATTCCGATCAACAAATTCCTATTAATATCGGACCAACCGGACGTCAGAAAACTCAGCTCCGTCTTGTTACTAAGGGAACCAATAATGCACAAATAGGGGACAACACTGATACCGGGGACAGCTCACCTAGAGATCAACGAACTCGCTCTAGATCACCACTCGGACGTGACTTTACCTCTGATCATTCAAAACGGCCACGCACTGGTACTGACGACAACTAGCAAACAAATAACATGGATTGGGCTTCAAACACTAATGGATCAGATACCTCAACAACCTCTACTTCAGACATAATCTATAACTTCTTATTAACCGATTTTGACACCAAATACGATTCAGTACTTGCCGTATTTCAACAATTAGTCAAATTTGTACCACAACCTGAGATCCGTGAAATTATCAAAACACGTAAAGGCATTATCATAAAATCAACCAGGTCTAATTTTGCGACGCATGTCCGGAATAAGGCCACTTTCGAAATCTTTGGGCCAAAAGCAAAAACCTCTGCCTCGACTCCTTCCACACGTAAAACACCTACGCCTCCTAAAAGTCCACCAATGTTATCGGTGGTAATACGCGGAGTAGATCCATACTTGACAGACGAAGAAATCTACGAGGAACTGCATCAAGAAGGGTTTACAGTAAAACGTTGCATCCGAATAAAGAATATCTTAGGAGCAACCTACCTTGTACGAGTGCTTACAGACCAACCACAACTAATCGATCAACTTCTGTCTAAAGGAGCGTATATCTATCGCAGACGCTATAAGGTCGAGCCATCCCGTACACCGGCACCTCTTCCATTGCGCTGTGAGCGATGCCAGCAGTATAACTCACATCCCACGTCGGAATGCACTAATATCATTAAATGTGGCTATTGCTCCATGCAACATCCTACCAGGGAATGCCTTAATCAAAAGGCACGACCACAATATAGTGCATGTCCTGAAAAACATCCGACATACAGCTACAAATGCAAAGCCAAACCACAACCTGAACCTTCAGAACCGGAACTGGTTGCTCCTATTCGCTCCGTTGATCCGCCGACTCCACCTGCCAACTCATTACTTCATCCAGTTACTGTTGAAGACTTACTACGCTTTCTCACCATTACTTTACAAAATATCCATCCGTTTCTTCGGACTCACATACTTACTCAAATCATTCATGCAGCAAAAATACTATTTAATATTCAGCTTCATGCCACCTATTCTGGGCCCACAGTACACTTTCAAATCCAACCTCTTGAAGTTTATGTCTAATATGGCGAAATTCATCTCTAAATTTTTCTGTGTATTTATTATGGCTTACACCTTACTCTTTATGAACATCCGCTCCTTACTGACCCATAGAGTGCTTTTCACGCAATTACTACAAGAAGAACGAATATCAGCTTTTGCGTTGAACGAAACATATCTGGCTCCTTACTTGAATTGCTACATACCGAAATATACCATACTCCGTCACGATGCCCCTGCAGGACCAATTCTTTATGGTGGCACAGCTTTCGGTATTTGCAATCGCATGCCATATCGATCCGTAACAGCACCTCATAAAATTACTCTTCCTGCACATAACAAAACTACTATCTACTTTCGAAGCCTTACCGTCACCTTTGCTACGATCTATTTTCGCCCAGGAAAACAACTCAACTATGATTTCTTTCGCTACATTGACTCTCACTCTAAGCATTACATTATTATGGCAGACTTTTGGATCGGCATTTGTAACTGTATGTAGGGTGAGAATGATCTTGACATGTGGAGCAGGTTGGAGGTAATTGCAAATTTGTACCGCTTCTCGTAGGGTGAGGGCCGGAACAATAACCAGATTTGAACGGATTTTTACATTAGGAAGTAGAGTGCTGACCATAGACCTGACACCGTTCACAGCTAATGGGTAAAGGAGCGGAGGTGCGTGATGGTTCAACACGATGGCGTTGTTTATAGATATAGGCGCCACGGGTGAGTAACTCATCGATAGTCTGTTGAGAGTTTGTGAGAACCGGCACCATGTAGGTCAACCCATAATCGTTTTTGATTCGGATACATTTTATAATATTGTCCCCTTCCAGTTTAAGTTCTTCAAAGACCTCCTCGTCACTATAGCTCGGATCCACCCCGCGTATAACAACAAAAAATGTTGGTGATTTCCTCGGTGGTGGTGGCTGTTTCGGGCGTTGGTCGCTAAGCTTTGTCATGGTTGATTTAGAGCCAAAAATCTCAAAGCTGCACTAGTTCAATGTTGTATGGAGAAACTCCGGGTCAGGCGTCTTAATAATCATGCCATTCTTGACTATTTGAGTGATGTTCGCCTGAGGCATGTATTTTGTGATCTGTACTAAAAGTAGCTTTGGATTTGAAAATTTTGGATCGAAGTTCTAAAGGAAGAAAGAATGGATGGTTGGTCGACTAGGAGGAAGCGGGTTTGGAAACTGGCGGTCATCCTGAATGTCAATGATCATGGATGGCTCAGAGCTGGCATCGCTTAGCTTATGATGACGTTTAGCGGGTGGTAATTTTGTGGATGCTACAGGAGAACGTCGACGAGCTGATGAACCTCGACTGTTGGAAATCCTTTCCAGAGAATGGCAGCGTCGTCTAAGCGGTTTCCCGGATGAGCAAGAAGGTTCCGGTGCTATAGGTGGTAAGCCAGAATTTTGTCCAATGACAGGCTGGGACGCCATAAGTCACGGTGTAGGTAATGAATGAAACAGTGTAACGAAATGAAAAGCTGAAATGAATGAATGATGAAGCTAAGCTTCCAAAAATATGTACACTAATGTGTACGGTAACGCAGTCTCCATTCGAGTGAAACCCTTAATCTCTCCCACTCTCTCGCCCGTTGTTGAGACTTGCCGTACTTGCGTTCACAAATACGTAATAATCACAGTCTGGACTTGACACTGAGAAAACAATTCCTCCAATGGGAAAGCTGGAAACCAGCGTAGTATGATGTGCAACATTGATTTTTTTGTCGTTTACCCGGTTAAAGGGTTTTGCCCTTTCTTCGGGGGAGTGATCATAAACATTTTGGACTCCATAATATTATAGTAGGTCTATGAGATTCTATTATTATTCATTAAGAATTAAATAAGTTAGACATACAATTCTGATAATGATTAATCAAGGGAACGATAACTAAGCAGTAACAATAATTCGTGCGGTTGGTATGCACATATTGAAGCTGTAGTACAAACACAAAATACATAAATACCTTAAGAAAAATATAAATATCGCTAGCCACCACTTTTGCCCATCTGTCAGGCAATGTACGGATTCCGTGGCGAAAGAAGTCCTCATCCTTGGAAGCGATCCAGTCAGAGACCCATGTTTCGATATCTTCTGAAGAAGTAAACCGCTGTCCAATCAAATCGTTGTTCATGCAATCGAACAAGTAGTAGTCCGAAGGAGCAACGTCTGGTGAATACGGCGGGTGGGGTAAAACTTCCCATCCGACATTTTCTAAATAGGTTTTGACCGGTTTTGCGACATGTGGGCGAGCGTTATCATGTTGAACAATAAGTTTATCATGTCTGTTCTCCCATTCTGGTCGTGTTCTGGCCAGAGCTTGCTTCAAACGCATTAATTGTCGTCGATAACGTTCTCCATTCATAGTTTCACCCGGTTGCAGCAGCTCATAGTACACCACACCTTTCATATCCCACCATATGCACAGCATAACCTTTGCACAGTGAATATCTCGTTTTGGTTGTGATGGACCTGGTTCACCTGGTTTCACCCAGGCCTTTTTTCGTTTAGGGTTCTCGTAATGGATCCACTTCTCATCACCCGTAATAATTCGATGCAGAAACCCCTTTCTGCTCTGTCGTTGAAGCAGCAATTCGCAAATGGTTTTTCGTCTTTCAACGTCTCTGTTTTTCAATTCATGTGGAACCCAATGTGACATCTTTTGAATCATTCCCATGGCTTTCAAGCGTTTGGAGACTGTTGTTTGATCAACGCCTAATGCTGCTGCAAGTTGTTCCTGCGTTTGACACGAATCCTGCTCGAGCAATGCTGTCAATTCTTCGTCTTGAAATTTTTTTGGCTGTCCAGCTCGCTCTTGGTCTGCCAAGCCGAAATCACTACTTCTAAACCGTGCAAACCACTTCTGACACGTTCGCTCAGCTAGAGCATGGTCACCATACACTTCCACCAAAATACGATGACTTTCAGTCGCACTTTTCTGCATGTTAAAGTAATGCAGCAGGACACCCCGCAAAAACACTTTATCAGGCACAAATTGCGCCATGTTCACTTAACTACAAACTGGTGTTGTTGACGCTTTAATCCACTGCCCTATACTACGAACGATACGCGATGACAGGGGTTTGCAACACATGTGTGGATACACGGATCTGTGGGACGCTCCGTTCGTTGCGCCATCTCTTGTCCACCCGCACGAATTAATTCCTAGACCAAATATATTGATATAGTTTATAAATAAGACCAGGATGCCAAACTTTATCAAACGCGTTCTCGAGATCAAGAAGAAAGAAAACCCCGGTTATATTGGTTATAAACGGCCGTGGTAAGACGTAATAGCTGATCTATAGTACTAAAATGAGGCCGGAAACCAGGTTGATGGATAGGCAGAAGATTGTGACTTCGGATATGGTCATGAAGTCGGCGAACAAGAATACGTTCCAAGATTTTACAGAGGCAGCTTGTTAAATGAATTGGTCTATACGACTGAACATCCGGTGGGGGTTTCTTTGGCTTGGTAAATAAAAGAACCTTCGAGTATTTGCAATCAAGTGGAAAGAATCCAGTACGAAGTATGAAAGTATAAAGTTGGCTGAGGAATAGAAGAAAAGATGGAGGCGCATGTTTGATGAGTACATACGTGATGCGATCAAAGCCAGGTGCAGTATTGCGTTTCTTTTGTAGACTTGTAGTGACATCGTCTGGTGCGATAGGCTGTGTAATTGGATTATTTGGTTCAAGAAGATGATTATCTGACGGTTGTAAGTGAGCTGAGGTCGGATCAGTGTGGCGGTTAATGATTATTTGAAGTCGTTGTGGCGTGCGCCACCAAGGCAACGGAGTAAAGATACCTTGAAAAAAGAGGGCGAAGGTATTTGCTTTCTCTAAGTAAGTAGTGAGAGCTTGATTGTTCTGAGTAATGGCGTAGATGAAGTTGTGCCAGTAAGTTGATGAAACTTACGCCAGTATTTGCTTGGATGAGTTTCGGCAGCAAGAGTATTAAATGTACGGATCCACTGTCGTTTCTTGTACGCAACTGTGTAGTTATGTGTTATGCGTAGGTACTGACGATGGAGTCTAAGTGCTTCTAAGTTGCCACTCATTCGGTACTCTCGGTAAGCTCTACGTGACGCAGTTATTAATGAAAGGTAATGTGGGTTTATGAAGATGTGTGGTAGTAGTAGGAATCGAGCGGTCAGCCGCATTTTGAACTGCTTCAGTTAGTGTAGTGGCTTGGACAGCGAGGGCGAGGGCCAAAGGGCGAGGGCGAGGGACAAAGGGCAAGAGCGAGGACAAATTCCCAACACGAAGGCGAGAGCGATGGTCAACTCTCTTCGAAGATGAGGGCGAGGGTCAATTCACTGTGAGAATGAAGGTGAGTGAGGTCGGAGTAAAATGAACACCTATGGTACTAACATTACAATATTATATATATCCCACTTGCGTGATCCTAATAAACATCAAATGAAAGACTTAAGACGTGACTCGTTTATGGCGATCTTTATAATACTATTAGGGTTGTCACGTTCTGGAAGGATTAATATCAATTGAAATAAGATTATAAAAATAAGGAAATTGAAAGGTAACCAAAAACATTTCGATCTGTTTCATCTATGCAAGACAAGGAAACAATAAACCTGAAAATTAGTCATTTCTTCCTATGTGTGACGAAAAAAACAACATAAGTGGCGTTTTTTAGCGGAGCTTCCTGAATCAATGATTGTTCTGCCACACTTAATACATTTACTCAAAGTCGAACAGTTCTAAGAAAGACTATGAGTCACCAACATAAGTAAAATCCTCTTATTAGTTTCCTTTACTGTTTCCTTTCCAGGAAAAAAAAAGAAACAAAGAAACAATGAATCACACCACAAATTCTAATTTATATAAAATTTCACCGTTATTCGATTTCTATTTTTTCAGCAATTGTTAAACGAATTACTAGAATGCTTTGAGAACAGTAGCGTAACTAAGAATGCATACCCCCCTCCCCCCGCGAAAATGTCAAAAGGGCTCTTCCTGTTTCTACGTTCATGGCACACGTACAATTTATAGAGTAGTAGAGTTATTTTTCCATCTAGTCAGACACTACTTGCTAATATACAAAAATTGCACATTATCATCATCATTATTATTATTATTATTATTATTATTATTATTATTATTATTATTATTATTGTTATTATTATTATTATTGTTATTATTATTATTATTATTATTATTATTATTATTATTATTATTATTATTATTATTATTAAGAAATTACATGGGACTAAAAATTGCTTAAAAGAAATAATTTCTAGGAATTAGGAATTAGATTTCTGGGCACCTAAGGCCACGTTAGCCCATCCCGTATGAAGGATGACGTCTCTCAGCGAGCCCATTATAGGATGAAAGGGAAGGAAGAAAGGATTGGGAAAGGAAGGAAGCAGCCTGGGACCATTATATTAGGTACCTCCATCCCGGCATTTGAATGGTATGAATGAACGAAACCCAAGAAAGACTTCACTCAAGATGGCAGGTCTGAAAAAGCTGTTACACTCTTTCGGCCGAGTGTCCCCACCATGAATCGAACCTGGGACCGCTCATCTCAAAGGCAAGAGCAGAAATAATTTCTCCCTAACGTTCACATTACAACTAACATATGAAAACTCGTCAAAACTTCTGGAACTTGCTCACATATTTGTAAACCGGCGTATTTTTTTTTCGGAGAGTAATTCCGTTGACTACTTTCTCAATATCAATGTGGTGCCATTCTTCGCTTTCATTGCTCAGGATAGGCAAAGGGCTCAACCAATGCCGTAACTTTTGCGGGGGAATGGGGGAAACTGCCCTCCCAATTAAGCTTCCAGTTGTTTGATAGGATTCATGTGAGTTAAAACTTTGTTGCTTTGTATGATGTGATATGAACAGGAACTTATAAATAAAGGTTGGAATAGGTTTACCACATAACAGGAAAAGAAAATGAAACGAAAATGTGTTCCGAGCCTCATTCAGTAAAATGTGTCCTATTAGAGCCCAAGACAAAATATATATTTAGTGAGGCTTCCAGCTGGGTGAAATATTGTCTCACTTAGTTAACTTGTGAAGCACCGCACTATTTTCAAAAGCATTGCAAATAATTTAAGGTGTTTCTGCTGCCCCACTATCTGAACGAAATACATTCCTTTAAGATGTACCATATATGTAATCTGGATCTTACTTTAGTAAACCATCAACTGGCGCCACAAGAAGTATCGAACACGTTTAGTAAGGATTTCACTTCAAATGACATCATTATTCTAGGGGGACTCAACTCGACATATTTTAGGAGGTCTAATTAATGTTTGGTCTTCCAACAAAAAGCCCAAGTTACGGGGCTGAGCTCAATTTCATCTTCAACCTTGTTCTACGAATATAAAGTTTGATGTCTTTTAGTGTACAGAATGATCGCTCAGGATTGGCTTCGTCAGAGGCACAGTGAGATACAGTTGCAAAGAAGTACACAAATCCAGAACACTACTAACATAGGAAGTTACCTACGACTAAATAAGTGGCTAATTAATTCCAAGTTAAAATTTCACTAAATTGTTTCTTCACTACTCATCGGAAACTTGTTAGTTGTTACAACAAAAGGCGATACATTTTCCGAGTAGAATTCACTAAATCTATTATAGCTGGTTCCGTGATTTCTTTTTCCTCTAAGTAGAGTACTCTTGCAATAATATAAAACCTGCAAAGTGCTTTTGAATGGAGTTGAATTTCAGTTTAGCGTCCCTTTCAGCAGCGAGGCTATGTGAGACGTGGACCTACTGGTTGACGTGTAATCCGAACCACATGAGCTCCCGCCGGGAATCAACGCCGCGTACGCTAACCGCTTAGCCACGGAGGAACTCTGCAAAGTGGTTTTAACATCCAAACATTATAAAGTTATACTCCGAAACTTAATTACCGGGAGCCTGTTAGTTACGCCACTGCTTGAGAATACAGATTCTTTATTCATAGAAAGGAAACTTAATGACTACATATCAGGGTTGGCTGGTTTAAACCAGCTGTTTTTTTCAAAAAAAAAAAAAAAAAAAAAAAACTGGTTTCAACCAAAAAACGAAAATGTTCGTAAAAGTGTAAGTGTTTGTAAAATCTTGATGAACACACATTTGTGGGTTATCACGTTTCACTCCGTATATTATTCGTATTATATTCAGACCTAAATTCCCCATTCATTACTCAAAAACATTATACTACAAAAACAACTTTTTTTAATGTAAGTTTATAAATGTTTGTTTTGTGTATTTTTTTGTTATTATTGTTATGTAATTGCAATCAAAGAAACATTCTAAATATTGTTTTGTTTACTATTGATAAAATACATCGAAATGCCGTACTTTGTGTGTGGGGGGAGGGTCATACAGACCCCACGAAAGGCATTTAGTGAAATGAGAAGTATCTTCGATATCTATTTAGTATAAATGAGTCTGAGCCAAAGTGGACTCAAATAATTCGTATCTTTCTGATATGCAAATTAAGTCGTTGCATTTCTTTAATTTGGACCAATAAGAGTCGTTGTTAACTAACTTGAATTAAATCAGTTCTTCTGTACTCCGTAGTACTTTGAAATTGTCAATATGTAATTCAGTATAATGGTTTCACTTGTGCAACTGTTTATCTTTTTGTCCTTCTGAAATGACTCTTGAGAGCTATATTAAGAAGCATGTAAAGATCAGTACAATGTATTTTTATCAGGATTCCTTCGTGAGTGAGTCGGCAAACGTATCGCATTTGTGGCCAATTAGTTCTGGTTCCGAGTTCAAATGGAGGACATTTTCTCTCGGATGTAACTCGAGAAGCAGTTTTTATTCCGCTTTAAGCTTATGTGACCCATTCCAGCATAACTCGGCTGTAGCATAATAACATCAAGGCGAAACAAACTTATTTCTGTGCATATATGATATAAATATATGGAGCAAATTATTTAAACCAAAAAAACTGGTTTAAACGAACAAACCCGTTTTTTTTTTGGTTTTTCAATAAAAGCCATGTTTTTTGCAAACCCTGCTACATATACAGATGACGTTAGAACCATCCATTACTATGCAAATCAAATTATTGATAAAACCATCCTTCTATTAAGATATTTCCAAAACGTATAACCTGGAAAGTAAATGTATTAACTCTGTAATTATGAAACTATGACTACAATTGAACGATAATGGACATATTCCTAATCAGGAAGGTATACAAAAATTATGCGTCCAATGAAACCCCTGACACGACTTATCTGTAGCTCTGCAATGACGTATTCGTGGCTCCTGTAAGGTGCCGGCCTTCTCCTTACTATTTTAGCTCCTTTCTTACGTATGATTACACCTTGTGGTAGTAGAAATGGAAGCAAATGTAGTGCGCAATTGATTGCTATAGAGAGAAAATATGACTAAGTCAGTATATAATAATGTTTGGAATTAGTAGATATTGCTATTGTCTGCCAAAATATTTTTTGAAGTACAATGTAAATCACACTAAATTATTCAAAAACTACTTCCATGAGTTGAAATAAGGTTTTATTTAAAGTGTACTGCTTACTAAAGCCCTAGACAATTGTTATATTCCTTAACACAATGATGTTGAAACATTTTGGGCCGCAGGCCAAAGAAAAACAAAAAAAATATAGGTGGGCCAATATAATTTTAAAAAAATAACAACAGTGATTGTATCACTTGTAAAACCAAGCTCTATTAATACTCGAAAGATCATGAAGGGGAATGTGATTAATGGTATTGTGAATGCATTTTTAAACATTTCTCATAATTTGGCTGGAAGTATAATCCACTGATTCTCAGAAGTGAAGTTATATTCGTCAGGTAATGAATCACGTCGTGGGCTGGGTGGAAACGTTTAAGGAGCTACATCTAACCCGCCGGCCATGCTTTGTCCATCACTGTCTTAAGACGTGAAGATAATAAGCCAAAGATGTGCAATTTTGAGTTTATGTACGTTTATTTAAAAGGTATTACGTGTTTCAAAATACTGACTTATTTTTACTTCTCAAAGTAAAGCATATAAAAGCTACTATTTGCTGCGATTGAATTATAACAATAAAACAATGTTTGTGAATAGACACTATAAAAAGATAATGTAAAGAAAAAAAAACAAATGGGTGCTTTGCCAGAAGTAGGGTTGTGTTGATAACAAATAAACTCTTGTGTACATATTTATACATGCAACCTGAAATATTACAAATATACACGAAAACTTAAACTTAGTCACCAAGAACTTTCTCTAGCGAAACCTTAAAGAAAATTATCACTGCCAAACAGATGACATTGAAAACATACTCTGTCCCCCGAACCATTTTTTAAATTCAGCATCGATCTGAAATATAAAGATTTAATTGTTATACAAATATATCCTATTAAATAATATATTTTACCTTTTTCTAGTCATGAAGTTCCAAAGTAGTTCATTATCATAATGTTTTACTGCAATGTTAGAAATGCGCATACATGAATAATGTGAAGTAGCAATTAGACTCTTGTTCAGGCAAAGTAAACTATGATAAAACCAGGCAGATCGTGCTGTTACTGGTTGTACGTACAACTAATAAGTCAGATATTCCCGAAATTAGTATGATAAATTTCTACCTAATAACATTTAGTTTTATATTAATTTGGTATCTGATAAAACACTGAAATAAGACTAAACTTTCGAGCTAAACGTGTAAACCTGTTCTTCAAAACCTCGAAGTACTTTCAGTTTACCTCGTGATCTTTAGTATTGAGTATTATATTAGTGGCATTTCGGTAGCGATTGCTACCTTCTCAGCTGCACGAATAACTCACACGGAAAATATTACACCTCTCACGATGTCATCGTAGAGTTTTGCATGTATGCGTTGCTTGTAAAATTCCCAACTCTAATGAGGAAGGCAGTAGGGGCTACCGAAATTGTTTGGATTAGAATACTGACTACTATAAAAGACAGAATAAAAGATAAATGCCAGAAGTATTTCGTTACTATTAAAAACCTGCCAAATCATATCGTTGCAAACATTCAAATGAAACAAATGAAATCAAAGTTTCAGTATAATGGCTTACATTTATACTCTGTATGCTACAGAGGTTGAAGTCTTGAATGCCGAAGTCCCATAACAATGAGGTCGTGTGTTTTGTAAAGCTGTATATGAGAATGGTTATTTCTTATTTTGAAGGGAAAGAAAATCAGAAGTTTATTGGTTTCTTCCGAAGCCTACTTTTGTTTAATTGTAGTAATAACTAAATATGATAATGATTGATAGACTTGGATTTTGGGGACTAGTCCTTTTCCATCCAGTGGCGTGTACAAGGAAATTGCGGGGAGGAGGAGTAGAATAGTACATAGTAGTCATAACTATTGAATCTTGTCAAGGAGATTTTTAATTGTAGATTCCATTACAGGGAAAACGAGGGTAGTAGTTGAAAATAAAAAAAAAGCTTGAAAAAAGCTGTATCCCTTAAACAACGTGCTTTTCTTTCATGTGTACGCAGAAAGAACGAGAGATGAATTTGTCACTTGAGAAATAAAGGAAATGGGGGAAAGAGAAGTGGGAGGAAACGGGAGAACTCTGAGAAAACCCACGCACACGGTGTTTCTCTACTACAAAGTTCACTTGGCGGAAGTTGGGATCGAACGAAGAACACTATGCACTGTCAGATTGATATCCTGACTGAAATGTACCCATATAAAGTCCCAGCATTGTACGGACAAGACATTAACCAGGTTTAACTGCACCAAGCCAAAGAATCTAACCAGACGGTAAAGGGAGACAGTGATGGATGAGACGTATGAATAATAATACAAAAATAGGTACAATGAAGGAATTGACATGAAACTCAAAAAAACTAACCTTCTGTGCAACTCGCATACCTTCATTTTTCAGGATCCCACACTTCCCGATGAGTAACGAAACCAACACCCGTGTTAAACAATAAGTAATTCAACTGAAACAGACACCGTAGTGTTCGTAGTTTGAGGGAAAGTTCCCTAGTCTGGGGCTCTAATAGGACACATTTTACTGAATGAGGCTCGGAACACATTCTCGTTTCATTTTCTTTTCCTGTTATGTGGTAAACCTATTCCATGCTTTATTTATAAGTTCCTGTTCATATCACATCATACAAAGCAACAAAGTTTTAACTCACATGAATACTATCAAACAACTGGAAGCTTAATTAGGAGGGCAGTTTCCCCATTCCCCCGCAAAAGTTACGGCATTGGTTGAGCCCTTTGCCTATCCTGAGCAATGAAAGCGAAGAATGGCACCACATTGATATTGAGAAAGTAGTCAGCGGAATTACTCTCCGAAAAAAAAAATACGCCGGTTTAGAAATATGTGAGCAAGTTCCAGAAGTTTTGACGAGTTCTCATATGTTAGTTGTAATGTGAACATTAGGAAGAAATTATTTCTGCTCTTGCCTTGGAGATGAGCGGTCCCAGGTTCGACTCCTGGTGGGGACACTCGGCCGAAAGAGTGTAACAGCTTTTTCAGACCTGCCATCTTGAGTGAAGTCTTTCTTGGGTTTCGTTCATTCATACCATTCAAATGCCGGGATGGAGGTACCTAATATAATGGTCCCAGGCTGCTTCCTTCCTTTCCCAATCCTTTCTTCCTTCCCTTTCATCCTATAATGGGCTCGCTGAGAGACGTCATCCTTCATACGGGATGGGCTTACGTGGCCTCAGATGCCGACAGCCCAGAAATCTAATTCCTAATTCCTAGAAATTATTTCTTTTAAGAAATTTTTAGTTCCATGTAATTGCTTAATAATAATAATAATAATAATAATAATAATAATAATAATAATAATAATAATAATAATAATAATAATAATAATGTGCAATTTTTGTATATTAGCAAGTAGTGTCTGACTAGATGGAAAAATAACTCTACTACTGTATAAATTGTACGTGTGCCATGAACGTAGAAACAGGAAGAGCCCTTTTGACATTTTCGCGGGGAGAGGGGGGGCATGCATTCTTAGTTACGCTACTGTTCTCAAAGCATTCGCCGTCACTTTCGAAGAGAGTTGACCATCGCTCTCGCCTTCGTCTTGGGAATTTGTCCTCGCTCTAGCCCTGACAGTGACAGTTGGCCCTCGCCCTCGCTGTCCAAGCTTGTCATTGCCCTCGCGTCATTATGGTGGAGAGAGAATTTGAGGGTGAGGATGCCCTCGAGAGGGCCATCCTCGCAAGGGTAAACACCTCTGGCTTAGTACGTTCGTTACACCGCTCAATAACTCTTCAACAAAAGATAATTTTAAAATTGTTTTCTGCAATCAACAACTAGATAATAATCTCGGAGGAGTTCGTTAATGGATGTGATCCACCTACTTGTAGTGATAGAAATAAACCATTACCGGTTAACGTTGACCACTATAGAGCATAGACAGTAATCTCACATTGCATATTTTTTAATCGATTAAGCGTCTCCAGAATATATTCCATTTCCACTCTAATCACTCTGCTAAAACACTAAATGGTAGATCTACTACAACTTCTGGTTTCAATATTAATTGAAGAAATATTGTGTAATTCTCTTTACTGTCTTTACCAGAGTCTATATTATCGTATTTCAATTGATACTAATTCAAATTAGAACGTAGCAACACTAATATTATTCGAGATATCGCTATACACGATTAAGATTTATAAGTATTTCATTTTTTTTTTATTTCTATTGTCACTAATTACACAATCTCTTTGTTTCCAGGGAAATGAAGGCATAGACACATTTATAGCAAATGAAAAACTTCTGGGAGGATCTCGAACATAGCCGTTTATATTGTCCATTGGCAGTCGACACAGACAGTTTTCCAACGAATGCATACATCTGTCATAGTACTTTGTAGGCATATTCAGAGGGTTCATGTATCCTCAATGTCTTATGTAAGTTGTTATAAAAATTGTGCTCATGTATAGACTTAGTTTATTATTTGACAAATAAAAAATACAATGTACAAACATATTTTCCTTTAATCAAAATGAAACAAATATATATACATTTAAGTTTGTTTGTTTGTTTGTTTGTGTGTGTGTGTGAACCCTCCAGTTTAGTAAAAACGTTTGCTTTTCAGATGGTCCCCACAAGTCATTTCGTAGTTGTGCGCGAGATGTGTGTACGGGCACTTGGCCCGCAAGTCGGTGCATGCTGACCTCTGTATATATATATATATATATATCCGTGTGTGTGTAACGTCGCATGATTATGTTTCAAGGCTAAAGGAGAGGGCAATGATAATGAAGTGATGCAATGAAGTAAGTAGGAGGAAACGAGAATACATCGAGAAAACCAGTGCACATAAAATTTGTCCACCATATCAGGCTTACTTGTTTAAAACTACGCAAACCAACATCACGAAAACTTTAAGTTACAAGGAGCTTGTGTGTTGATTAAATTAAAATTCTCATCTATGCTATTTATGGAAACAACAGGTATCAGCATAAAAATGTAACCTTGCAGATTCAAAATTGAGTAAAATAGTACTTTAACAATTAGATTATATTGGTATTCATTCCGCTGCCTTGCTGGCAGAGGGAAAATACCCCAAAATTACAAAGGTACATGAATTTCACACTGCACTAAAAAATTTATAGTAAGTACGCCTTCTACACATTAATATTGATGTTAGACATTTTCATCTTCAAAGCTGGGAAATAGAAGTAATTTTTGAAGTACTCGTATTTTTTCAAAAACTGATTTCTATTTTCCAACTTTTAAGAGGAAAATGTTTTAACTTCAATATTAATGTGTAGAAGGCGTACTTACTATAAATTGTCCAGTGCAGTGTGAGAGTAATCTACCTTTCTAGTTCCAGGAAACCTTCCCTGCGCCAGCAAAGTAGCAGAATAAGTAGTTTTTTCTCATTTTTGAATACTAATGAAATCTCATTTTTGAGTACATTTTACTCATTAAAAAAAACTCATTTTTGAGAAGAGTTTTTCTTAAATTTGAGAGGAAATATTCTCAATTTTTGAGACGTGTGTTTCTCAGTTTTGCGGCTATCTGAGCATTTCGAATACTTTTCTACTCACTTTTGAGTATACATGTTCTCAATTGTGAGGAGAGCATTACTAGTTTTTGAACAAAGAGTTTCTCAATGTTGATTACATTCATCTCATTTTACGGCTAACTTTCTCATTTTTGAGAAAAATATGTTCTCGTTATTTTTGAGAAATAGCAGTTTCTCATTTTATTTAAGAATATTTTATCTCGCTTTTAAGAGAATTTTTACAGAAAAGTGAGTAAAATTTACTCAAATTTGAGTACATATTGTTCTTATATTTTGAACACTCACACTTTCTCACTTTTGAGAACAATGTATTCGGAGCTATTCTGAGAACACAATGTTCTCAAATTTGAGTCAATTTTACTCATTTTAAGTAAGTATTTTTAACAGTGTGGCTTGACTCATTGCCACCAATGGTTTTCCGACCCGCTACACCTGTGCGGACTCGCTGCGAGCCTGCAGTCCCCGCAACTCAATTTTTGCCCGCTGTGGGTCCGCAGCAGAGTCGAGCGGGAAAGTCTGCACTTGTGGCATGAATGATAAGAACCAATGTATTTCCGGCTCGCGCGGTTCCGCGATAGTGTTTTCTGTTGCGGGCCCGCAACAGACTTTTCTGCACGTCTGAACCGAGCCTTATTGTCTGTTTCTTTCAACGATCACGCGGATTCTCGTAACAGTATCGCAGTTTATTCATGAACCTGTATGTCAGCTAGGGTGGAAGTTGATCTTGACCAATGCTGAAGGTATGGCTTCTCGCTATTTATTATACACTGTTCCTTATTTATCATCGGACCAACAAATAAGGCGTTGTTGATGTCAGGTGCTTCTGGAATTTGGCCGAACGCATTGGTCGTACTAAATTAGTAATCGGTATTCGGCCGAACGCATATTCTACTCAGTTCTTCATTTAACCTTCCGTTTCCTTGATATGTGCTGCAAAGAATAAATGCTATATCTTTGTTCAATCTAGCGGTACAAACAGGGTACAAACAAAACTTTTTTTCGGTAGAAACGGTACAAACGATTTGCTATCGAATGGTGTATTTCAATGTTTTGTGCTGTGATACGGAGAGGCTATGTTGGCACGTAGATATACCCTTCAGTTGATCACTGAAGTAACTCTCTAAGGCAAATGGTACAAATAGCGGTACAAACAGGGTACAAACAAAACTTTTTTCGGTAGAAACGGTACAAACGATTTGCTATCGAATGGTGTATTTCAATGTTTTGTGCTGTGATACGGAGAGGCTATGTTGGCACGTAGATATACCCTTCCGTTGATCACTGAAGTAACTCTCTAAGGCAAATGGTACAAATAGCGGTACAAACAGGGTACAAACAAAACTTTTTTTCGGTAGAAACGGTACAAATGATTTGCTATCGAATGGTGTATTTCAATGTTTTGTGCTGTGATACGGAGAGGCTATGTTGGCACGTAGATATACCCTTCAGTTGATCACTGAAGTAACTCTCTAAGGCAAATGGTACAAATAGCGGTACAAACAGGGTACAAACAAAACTTTTTTCGGTAGAAACGGTACAAACGATTTGCTATCGAATGGTGTATTTCAATGTTTTGTGCTGTGATACGGAGAGGCTATGTTGGCACGTAGATATACCCTTCAGTTGATCACTGAAGTAACTCTCTAAGGCAAATGGTACAAATGAAAATATTTTCGATATAAACGGTACAAATGTAGTACAAACGAAATACCTGTGTAGCCATTGTTTCAATTTTCTAATGTCGGGGTGGGGGGCTATCTTGCCTTAAGTGTAGATGCTCATCTGGAGGACTCGAAACTCAGCTCTAAGCAACGAAATAATAAAAAACGACGCCATTACACTACACTATGGAAATTAAAACAAAAAAAAATCAGAAAGTTGTCTGAAAATTATCGCTTGCGCCACTTCGAAATGGAACACTATTGTCGCTTAGAAGCCAGAGGCTAATTTACGTGAGGCGATGTTCTGGTGTGTGTGTAGAAAGAGTAAACTGTGAATGCGAAATTTATGTGAAAATAAAGTACAGTACAACAATATCTACGAATTTTATGTGAATGAAAAAGAGAATATTATACTTAAAATATTAACATGTTGTTGAAAAAGAAGCTGAAATGGTACTTTCAACCATGTGATTAACAAGAGTATTTACGGTTTGCAACTCAAGCAATTCTAAAAGCTTCTGGTAAATAGAAATAGTACATCAATTTCTAAAAAAACGGTTAGAGAAATTGATTTGAAATGTCATTGGAAACTCGTCAAACATACGTTGTTAAATGTAAACAAGAGATTTGAAAATTTCAAAGCACTAACACAGTCTAATTCTGTTATTGAAAAAAAGTTTTCAACACGGAATCGCAGGGAAGTGTTTGGCAAATTCACCAAAGAAGTTAAAGAGCTAGAAAATGAGATAATGTTCAAGGTCCTCAGATCGACCAAAACTTTAGGTAAAGTCAGCAATAGTCAATTGCTTACAAAAATGATATCTTTACCTTGTTCTGTTTCATTAAACAAAAACTAGTCTTCCTTTACGACAGCATGTCAGCGATTTCGTTCTAGATCTTCATATAAAGAAACGTCAATTAGTTTATAAACTATGAGTAATTCGATGAAGAAATCGATTTTAATATATTTGTTGGAAGAGATTAAACTAGTAATTTACATATATGCATATAACTAATGCAAACCATATTATGCTTTACTTTTTGTTTAATTATGATTTATTTTTAACAAACTATGCTTTATTGTTAATTTCAATCATTGTTTTACATTAATTGCATATAAGTATAATGTTTACTATACATGATATATTCTAAATACCTTGCTCTATTTATTAATATTTTATGCAACCAATTTCTTTCATATTCAATGAACTTTCTACTTAATACACTGTAAAGAGATATGCTTCACTCAAGTCAGTTTTTCTATCACTTGTATGTGCCCTAGAGGTACATATATACAGAAAGGGAAAGTAAAAGATGTCACCAAAAAGTAAAGGAAGTGCTAGATTTCAACAGGTACGCATAACAATACAGTGTAGAGTTCTTGTATACTATTCATTGTCGGCGGCAAGTTCTCTTCTTCTTGTACTTTTTTCTCTTCTCCACATCAAAGGATTGCACCGAAGACCGAAATGAAGATTACAGAAATAAAAATAAGCTTTTCATTGTTGCATTGTTATGTTGTCAATGATTTTGCATTGTAAATATTGGTTTTAAAAATATTAATACAGTATTGTGCTTTATATTTTAAATTATGCTTTATGCTTTATTTTCTAAAATTTTGTTTTTAAAATTTGTTTCTTCTTTACCCTTAGACAACCACAACCATGTGCAGTACCATTCATATGTGTAAATTCCAATTATGATTTTTATGCTTTTGGGTTGCCCTGCATATAACGTTAAAACAAGTATAAAGTAAACTATCAATTTTATTATCTACACTTTATTTAACTTTCTTAGTATCTGAAACTAATTGTATGATGTGTTTATAAGACGAATTTGTGTTCATATCTTTATGTGATAAACGCACATCAGGTAACCTTAAAGCTCTTAAAATGTACGACAAATGAATAAATTGTTATTTCTCTCCAAATAAGCAGCAAATCCGAATCTAAAGCAGAGATACTGTGCTCAATTTAAGAGGTTCTTCTCTGATGTGCCATCTGACGGAAAGAAAAAGAATTTTTCTCAATATTGCCTATCATGCACACCCTCAAACTATGTTTTCCATAATGATAATAATAATAATAATAATAATAATAATAATAATAATAATAATAATAATAATAATAATAATAATTATTATTATTATTATTATTATTATTATTATTATTATTATTATTATTATTATTATTATTTTACTAGCTATGAAATTTAATCTCTATTTTTTTGGATTCTCTGTCACTGCATGAATATTTATAGTGTATTGAAAATATTTTTAATCAGGTCGATAGCCAGCTTAAAAATGTAGAGGGGGCAGTAGAAGTTACCCACCGTAGCGCCCGTGGATACGGGTCTGTTCTTAAACATTCAAAACATTATACTTCTCAGTAGAAAAAGAGGTAACTATAGTTACATCTCCAATATGTTTTCAAAGTACCTTGCCGGATGATGGGTGGTGTCTGAAATTGGCCCTCCTCCATTAGATAAAACATTGCGAATACTACCAAAAATTAGTGCTTAATTTGTGCTACACTGTCTCGAAAAACTTAGAATTAGTGAAACATTACCAACAACGGAATTTAACGAAAATGGTGGAGGGTAATTTCGCACTAGGTCCCCCTCTAATCCCGCATTGATTCAAACCAATACCAGTATATGTTGCACAATATGTGCTGATTTGTGCCGCAAGTTTTAGAATTTGTGCTATAACTAAAAGGAGGAAAACCATGACGCTGATTTGGGACAAGTGTGAAGTTGTCCGCCGTACGAATTCGGATTCTATTCGAACCTATGCCAATATTTAAGGCGCGAGTTTTGCTGACTTGTGCGTAAGTTTTAGAATATGAGCTATACAAAGAACGGGGGATATCAGAAATAATTTTGTTGAAGTGTGAAGTTGGTTCCCCACAAAGTCGGATTCGTTTCATTCTATGTCAATATATAGTGCTCAATTTGTGCTGGTTTGTGCCGCAAGTTTCAGAATTTTTTGCTATTTCCAGAACACCGGAAATGAGAAACGATGATTTGGGGTAACTGTGATAGTTGGACACCCCAGCAAGTCGGATTTTATTCAAACCTATGCCAATTTTATTGTTCAATTTTTGTTGAAAGTTTTAGAACTTTTGCTATACCAAGAACGAGGAAAATGATTAATGATTGTTTTGAGGAGTGTGTGAAGGAATTCCCTCCAACGATGATTCGATTCAAAACAATATCAATATTTCGTGCTCACTTTAGTGTTCATTTAGTTCTCCTGTCACATTATCAATATTTAATTTTAGTTAGGTGAAGATTTAGTACTATCTTTGCTCCACTAAGAAGAGAAGTATGTACCATTCGAATTTACAATTTAATTCCAAAAGAAAATTTGAGCCACTTCGATCATCTGCAGTGCGACGTCTTCAAATTCGAATATTTTTGATCTCAGAATTATTTTACTTTTATGGCGTCCTACTAGCACTAAGAAACATTCGTAGTATGGAATAAATGAAGGGGTGTCTATTTACTTGAAGAGTGACAACTACAAATTTGAATTGTAACAACATTAACACTGTGTTCAGCTTTTGTATATTTTTGTAGCACCAAGAAGAATTTTGTACCTTTTAAATTAACAAATAAGGGCCAAATTTAAATTCTATTTTTTTTAGATACTCTGTAACTGCATTAATATTTATAGAGTATTGAAAATGTTTTTAACAGGGCGCTAGCAAGCCTAAAAATGCAAAGGGAGCAGTAGAAGTTAGGAGCTCGGCCTACAATAGCTCCCGTGTGTACGGGCCTCTTCTTAAATATTCAATACATTATAGTTCTCAGTAGAAAGAGAGGTAACAATAGTTACATCTCCAATCTGATTTCAAAGAACCTGGAGATTGGTGCGGGTGTGTGAAATTGCCCCCTCCTCTCGACAAAAGATTGCGAACACTGCCAAAAATTAGTTGTTAAATTGTGCCGTAAAAATTGGAATTTGTTCTGCATTACCAACAACGGAATTTAACAACAATGGGAGGGGGCTAATTTCACACTAGCTCCACCACTAATTCCAGATAGATTCAAACCAATACGAATATTAATTATCTCATAATTTGTTTAGTTTTACGCCGTCCTATTTACGCCTCATGTTCAACTGGGAGATGCGTTTCAGTGCATCAGTTTCCAGACGCTTTTATTTCTGGTTTCCTGGACCGGAGCTTGCTACCTCTTAATTCAGGTAGCTCCGCAATTGCCTCATGATGTTAGTTCGATACTAGAAAATCTAATGCTTCTGAAAGAATAGAAGCAGAAACCATGCACACTAAGGTCGCGCTCGGTAACAATTCGCTAAACCATAGCTAGTTATTAATAGTACTAGAATTTAAACACTCACTTTCTTCTTTTAATGTCGTGTATCAACACCCGCAGATGATATATATTTTTATGGCTATGGTAACGGAAAAAGTTGTGAAAGGTTAAGTAGACAGTATATAACTATAAGAATACAGTATATAATGCTAAACTCTTGTGTAGGTTGAAGAATAAAAGTTAGTGGTTATAGGAAGTAAGGTTTTCTTTAAACATGTCTGTGTAATGATTGTATTCCGTGATTAATTAGTAATAACATACTTATATAAAAGCCATAAATGGAACAGAGTGTACGAAAGCAGAATCCGTATCGGTATCACTGAACTAAAGAGGTGGAGGACTTGGACCGAGTCATCCCTTCCTACTCAATTGATACTATTAATCCTTTTCATTCACTGAAACAGCTACTGTTTGCTTACGTTTTACTGTAGAATCTTGGCTCATAACTCGTTGTTTTCAGGGTAGAGCATACTTTACAACGGTAACACTTGTTTGTCCGTATTATGCACCAGAAACGGGAAAATCGGGAAATCAGAGAGATTTTTCGAGAAAAAAAAATCAAATGTTTTGCGACCCTGCAGCATGTCTCTTGGTTCACTTGGGGATCTGATTTTTTTTAAATACATCCGATTTTATGTTTATAATAAGTGTGCAAAATTTCAATATTGTATCTTGAAATTTCACCCTACTCTTCCTTATGTAGAGGAGGCCTGAAAGATGTAAATAATTCAGATATTCTGTTTTGCTTTACTTTCAACAGATCGAAATTGCTTTATATTTAGGACGGTATCTAGATTGAATGAACGGAACCACGACGGTGTAGCCCTCGGAAGAAGGTGAAGAGTCGGATGTATATTGTACAAATAGATAAGTTGTACTAAATAAAACAATAACTTAAGTCTCCTCCAAATGTTAATAAAATAGTCATTATTCAATCATCTCAAATAAGTTGTAGATACATTGCAGTGTTAAGATGTTCAACGAGCCCTGAAAATTAATGCAATTAATGATGCGTCACTAATACACATTTTATTTAGAGAGTTGCAAACCATATCATGTCAGCTCTGCAATTATTAGCAGTCACTTGCACATTGGACATTTGAAAAAACTTCATATATGCACGGTGAAATAACTGCTTCTATTAATTGTCTCAGTAGTAACTAAATATACCACCAATATCGTAAGAGTATTCACAATAAATAGCGACTTTTTGGGTTCTCACAGTCGATTGACCATCCCTACACATGTACACATTTTCGGTACATGAAATAATGACCGAGGATCTGAAACCATAACAATTCATCAAGCAACGCGTCCTTCATCGTTACAAACTTTCTAGTCCGGTGGTCTCACAACCTCTTACAGTCCCAACTTGGCACCGTGCGTCTTTCTTTGTTTCTTTTGTTTCCCGGACTAAAGAGAGAGCTGAGAGGAGAGCATTGGGATACCATGGAAAATATCCGAAAACATTTTACAACTTTCCTGAAAGACATTCCGTTAGAGGACTTCCAGGGTGCCTTTCAATCGTGGCAGACACGTCTCCGCAAGTGTATTCTTCCAGAGGGAGAGTATTTTGAGGAATTTTAAGAACTTGTAGAGGTCTGATCCATAAATCTATTCTTTTAAGAAAATGCGATTTACTCATATAATGGACCCTATATATATATATATATATATATATATATATATATATATATATATATATATATATATATATATATATATATTATATATATATATATATATATATAGAGAGAGAGAGGTGACATAATTGATTGGTGTACAACCAGAGTGAATCAAACATCAAATAGTAAATGGAAAAATGTAAAGATATACTTTCCACTCTTATAAGCTTTACTCCAAGCTTCATTTTTTTAACGGGACAGTAAATCACTTTACGAGTGCTACAGGCAAGTCATTCTACCAGCACAAACAGTGTGCCAATTCAAGAATTAAAAAATACCAATATCTCAACATCAGTTAAAAGTGAATTTTGTTCACTCTGGTTCTACACCATCCAAATATTTTTCCACAGAATTCGACAAATTAATTTAATCCGAGTATAAAACCAACATTTATGAAAATTTTCACACTTTCAGGAATCTACTTACAACTTAGCGACTCTCAGTTGTAAGTTTGTTTCAAGTATTCTTTTCAAAACTTTAAAAATGCATGTATGAGAGTTTAAAGATGGATTTGTATTGTTCATTTTTAGTAACAGCAATATAAGTATTGTGTTATTCATGTAATACATTCTGAGTGACATTATTCCAAGTAATTATGTTAGAAGTATTCCTAAATAAGTGAAAGACTAAACTGCTTACTTATATTATGTTACAAATTATCTAACGGTAATGTATAATGTCAGATTTGAGAGACAAGCAGATTGCGGCTAGTCTCGAAGACAGTTTGCGTAGTTGTGAGGAGAATTATTTATGAGAAGTTTCAAGGAGTGAAATTTATAGGGTAGAAAATGACCCAGTATCCAGTAAGGGATCATTTGAAGACACTATGATTCTGCCCATTCAACAAAGAGAAAATCTCTCCTTACTGCCAGTGTTCAGAAATACAGTAACGACAAAGATACTATTTAGAGTAATGTATTACCAAATATTTCAGCTGCTAATGTGAATTTTTTCCTAAGTGCTGTCAACGAAGGCTACTACGGAAATGTAACTTATGACGAAAGGTTATTCCAGGAACTTGATTGACAAGGTTGAGGAACCTAATATGCATATGAAAAGTTTCCCCTGTACTTCAAGATCATGGCTTGGTTGTCATGTAAATATTCGACCTGGAGTATCCTGTGGTAGCAATGAAGACCTCAAGCACCAAAGCAAATGAGGTGATATAAATGTCCCAAAACCAGCAACAGGAAATCTTCAAATTTTTCCATAATTCCAGTAATGGTGTATATTCAATGAGAAATCTGTTGCATTTATAGTTTGTGAAGACTGAATTTAGGAACTGTTACTTTTTGGAAATTAAAATGAAAACAGAAAATACTGACTATACCAAGCAGCTGTAATACCAACTACTGGAAATATACACTTCATCACTTGTATTTTTGAAAACCATTTTGTGATTCCTTGCTTTTAGAAATTGTAACTGTGTTGAAGATGAACACTTTGCACTTACAAATACATTTTCTTTCTACTGATCAATAATTTTGTCTGCAATAGCAAACAAAATTTGCTACTTTTATGTAAATAATAGTGCTATATAGTGACTATGTTACTATTTTGAATAAATATCTAAAGTAAAATTTTAGAAGTATCATATTAATAAATTCCTCAAACTAAAAGATCAATAAATGAGTAAGTTGATCCTATTGGATTTCCCCTTATTATTAATATTCAGTATAAAGACAATCCAAGGATTTGATAACAATTTTTTTTTATTTTCATTTTCTCTTTATTTTCTGTAGATGATGAAAAGCAGTCTTAACTCGGAATAATAAGATAGTCACAAACATTTCAAAACTCTCTTCAGTAGACGTTTCCAATTCTTCATTTTTTAATTTTATGTAACTTATGTAACCTGATTTAATAACTGATTTTTTCTGTAACTGTAGACAAATAATTAAATAAATCGAGAATTCCATTTACCTTGCATTTTCCTCAATCCTTACACACGCCTACTTTGGATCTTTTTCGTATTGTCGAAGGCCATCTTCCTTCTTTGGATGGTATAAAAACGTCTCATTACCCGGAAGGTAGGAGGAGTACACAAGAAGCGGAGGAGTGCACGAGAAGCGTGAGATAAACGCAAGAGAAGCGAGTGTGAGCAACAGCAGGAGAAATTTCACGACAAATCCATTTCATCTTTCCCGCCGATTTTTTACAGAGGCTAAGCCATGGACACGACCAGTCGATGTCCCGGAGCTGAGATATGGAACACTCATCCAAAATGCTAAACGCCCTAACAGTCTTATTTCTCTCTCTTCCCAAACCAAAAACTTCGACTTTCTTTTCTTTAAATGTGTTTTCTTATTATTTCAACTCGCATACCGTATAAAACGGTTGCAGGGACCTAATGATTTAGTCACCTTATCAGCTAAATTAGATTTAAATTGCTACTTTATGAATACCTTATCATTAACTTGATATGTTACAGGAAATATTCTCTCTTCTTACGGTGCCAAGCTTTTTCCAAATTCTCTAAAGCTGTAACCCATACATTTTTTGTCCTTTTGTTGATTTCATAATTATCAATTTCCCATTTTACATCAAGGGGATCGCATACATTATAATTATACACAAGCTCCATAATAGAACATTTTGATTCGGTATGTTGACCTGAGTTTATAGAAAATTCAATTTCATGGAGACCCTGATCCAACTTAGTTTGTTTATTCCGGAAACAAATTTTCAGACAATCCTTCAAAACGCACAAGTAACGCTCCGATTCGTTCGAAGCAGCGTGATACGAAGATATACAAATATCCCTACTTCCTTGTCCGTACAGAAAATCTTTAATAAATAATGAAGAAAAAAAGAGACTCGAATTATCGTGGGAAACCGAATGTGAAAACCCAAATCGGCACATAATTTTATACAGCTTATATCGTACCGTTTTTTCCATTTAAGGTTGTAAAAAGCTCTAACCACATACATTTAGTACAAGAATCTACTACAATAAGACAGTATTTGCCAGATATTAACTCACATAATGGTCCAGATACATCAAAATTCCATAGGGCGTTCGGATGTTATTCATATTGAGAAATAAGTTGTCCCAGAGACTGTCTATTAGCACTGTTATTTATTTGGCATTCCTTGCACCTACAAACGTAATCCCTAATGTCGGTAATTATTCCATTCCACGTGTATCTAGCACATATCTTCGAGATACTTTTCTGCGTTCCAGCATGAGCACCCGGGAGTATATTATTATGATAATAATCAATTATAGATGTTATCTAACTCATAGGTAAACAAATTTTATAGGGATTTTTAATAGCGTTCGTCTTTTTACATTATATCCATTTTACCAATTTATATCCATGTACGTTACATTATTTTCTAATTGTTCAATTATTTTCATCAATTCTTCATCCCTTCTTTGATGTGTAAACAGCCTCAGACGCAAAAAGCATTACGTACAAGTTAATTTTACACATAATTGTTGCCTCATCTTTTCAGGTAGGTTCTTATTCAACTGCCTCTAACATTTGCGTGTTATGGACCCTGGAAATACAATCTGAAGGCGTGTTTTACACACTAGGTACATATTTGACTACTTTGTTACTTTCTTTAAATTTCGTATGGCATATGCCAATCCTTGGTGATCAACTCGTGCCTCAAATTTATTATGTAAATATGCTTTAAAACGTTCCATACATTCAACCAAGGCCATTAATTCCAATATATAGGCTTATTTAAATCATAAGGACGAACTTTTCGACTAAAATAAGCTATAGGCCGTAACATCCCATTACTAACATATCCTTCGTTGAATGTATGTTTTCTTGATGCATCCGAACTAATTAGAATCTTACCATTTAAATTAGGTAAACATAATACAATATGAGCCTCAAATAAATATTTAATTTATCAAGAGCCGCTTGCTGCTCAGAACCCCATACGAACTCAACTTTAGCTGATTTTAATCGGTTAATGGGTTCCAGAACATCCTGAATATGTGGAATAAATTTGGAATAATATTGCAAAAACGCTGTTAAAGCTAACAAGCCTCTTCGATTTTTTGGGGGAGGCAAATTTTTAATAATTTCGACTCTAGAGGGATCTAGATACAAATCATTTTTATGAATAACATATTCAAGGTACGATACCTTAGGGTGAAATAAGGTTGACTTACTTAAAGATAACGTTATTCTTGCTTCTCTGAATTTGTGCAATACAAATTCTAATACTCGCTTATGTTCATTAATAGCATCTTGAAAAACTATTATATCATCGAAGAACCACTCAATTTCTAAATGTTTTATTGAATACAATATTTCTGTCATAATTTTTGATAACATATGGGAACCTGCTGCTAAACCGAATGGCAAAACACGCCACTGAAACAGCCCCTATGTGTCATAAAGGCAGTATATTTGTTCAGAACTGAGCGTTCTTCTCAATAGAAACTAACGCCAGTAAGTAAATGAAGAGGCAACAACATAAAAACTAATACTTTTTCTCCCAGCAGGGGTGAGTGTGTGTGTAAAAACATGACACCAAGAAAGCAGCGGTAGTTACGTGTATTGTGTTAATATCGCATTAATCTACATATAATAATGTTAATCTAGCAAGTTTGTTTGTATTTTTTGAATTCATATAATCTTGTGTGTTATGAAATACAAATATATTGAACAGTCTCAAAGCAACGTCGAAGAATTATTAAGAAACCAGCGCCTACACAGTGATTACATCGACCAAATTGTCCTCCACGCCAGATCAGGATTCTACAGTGCAGTTAACAAGGTAGGTAATGAGTGCATATTTCAATGTAATATTATCCTTGTATTACTTATACAAAATAAGCCTGTAATAGCAAATCCTCATTTACAACGTAAGTGTTAAAAGTGTATTTGATCTGAGTGAAGCATGACGGACAGAATGAAAGAATTAGTTTTCAAGAGAGGCAAAATTAAGGACAAACTCACTCGGTTTAAACCTTTTGTAGATAGCTTCACAGAAGATCAGAATATCACGCAGTTAGTGTTACGTTACGAGAAAATAAAACAGTGCTATGATGAATTTGATGCAATACAATCCGAAATAGAAATGTTACAGGGTTCATCAGAAATTGATCAGGAAACGCAAGAAAGAGAGCAATTCGAGAGTACTTATTTTGATTTAGAAGCTAAGGCGGAAGTGTTCATAAATCAACACAGCTCCAATGCAAAGAAAAATGAAAACAATGAAGCAAGCAATTCTAATCCATCAGTTAGGTTGCCGGTGATAAACCTTCCGACCTTTTCTGGAGCTACGATGAGTGGTTGTCGTTCTATGACACGTTTCAGGCATTAATACATAACAAAAGCACATTGCAGCCAGTCCAAAGGTTTCATTATTTGCGTTCTTCTCTACGTGGGGAGGCGCTTGAAGTAATACAAGCCTTGGAAATTTCTTCTGAAAACTATGACGTAGCATGGACTTTACTCAAAGAACGTTTTGAAAACAAAAAATATATTGTTAACAAACACGTCAAAGCTTTATTTGAAATGCCAATGGTAGAATGTGAGTCGGCTGTTTCGCTTAAATCTCTTTTAGACAGCACAGTCAAACATTTGAGGGCTTTAAAATCATTAGGTCAACCGACAGAAAGCTGGGATGCATTACTTAATTCTTTGATTGCGACCAAACTAGACAATACAACACATAAGGAGTGGGAGAAAACACAATCAACGAATAAATTACCGAGCATGTGACAGGTGACAAAATTTTTACAACAGCGTTGTGGAGTTTTAGACGCAGTTGATAATAAGCGTAGACCTAAAGACACACCCTCAGTTCCAAGTAACAAATATCAACAAACAAATAAAGCAGGCAAAAAGAGTTCTTACTCACCGACAGCACACGTAACGTGTTTCGACAACAATGCATGTCCCAGCTGTAAAGGCTCACACAAATTATTTCAATGCCAATCATTGTTGAGCAAATCTATAGGAGATAGAATTAAAGAAGTTAAACGTCTTTCTTTGTGTATAAATTGTCTCAAACGAGCGCATAAGGCAAATGAGTGCTTATCAGTCCGATTGTGCTTCTCAGTCCAATTTTCTAGCAAACAGAATGGTTCAATTGTTGGGACTAACAAAGAGTAATAGCGTTGTACACATAAATGGTATAGGTAATGCTAATACAAGGTCATGCCATAGCGTTCAGGCTACAATTAAGTCAAGACATAACAATTATTCAGCCACATTAGACTTCATCATATTGCCGCAAATATCACAAGACTTGCCTATGGTTCGTGTAGACACGTCATCGTGGGAAATACCTTCCAACATTGAATTAGCAGATCCTAGCTTCAACATACCAGAGCGTATTGACATGTTATTGGGGGCGGAAGTATTCTTTGATTACTTTGTGAAGGACAAATTAAACTCAAGGCAGGGTATCCAACCTTGCACAAAACATTGTTTGGCTGAATTGTAGCTGGAAAAATAGACAATCAACCACACATTTCGACAAATGTGTGTTACCTCTCCACAACAGAAAAAATACACGAGCAATTACAAAAATTCTGGACGATAGAAGAATGTTCAACAAAACATCCATTAAGTCAAGAGCAAGCAGAATGTGAAAAACACTTCAAAGAAACACACCGGAGAGACGAGACTGGGAGATTCATCGTCAGATTTTCCTTTAAGGAAAATGTGGGGAATCTTGGTAAATCCAAGGAGATTGCAACGAGAAGACTTTATTCAATGGAAAAAAGGCTTAATCAAAACTGTAACATATGGTACTGCAGTAGCTCCTTTCCTAGCCACTAGATGTCTTCAGCAACTAGCCATAGAAGAGAAGAAGGATTTCCCTAAGGCAGCAGAAGTTGTAATGATGGATTTCTATATTGATGATCTTCAAACAGGAACAAACACGAAGAAGGAACTACATGAATTACAAGGTCAACTCACAACTCTTCTGCAAAGAGGTGTTTTTTGTTTGAGAAAGTGGTGTAGCAACGACACTTCACTGCTTTCAAAAATACCCAGTGAACTTCAAGAATCAAATTTCACCATTCAACCAAATGAAGATTGCATCACAAGAAGTTTAGGGTTGTTGTGGAATCCCATTAAAGACACAATTTCTTTCTCTGTCTAACCAAGAAACAACCCTCAACAAATCACGAAGATGACTATTCTTGCTACAGTAGCGAGCATATTTGATCCCTTAGGATTAATAGGACAAGTTACTCTTAAGGCAAAAATATTTCTGCAACGTTTGTGGGAATTAAAATTGAATTGGGATGAAGAAGTTCCAGCCCCATTGCATTCAGAGTGGGAAACTTTTGAGCAGCAACTTCAAGAGTTGGAATCACTACATGTTCAGCGGAAGGTTATTCAAGAAACACAATCGCAGATAGAAATTCATGGATTTAGCGACGGATCTCAGAATGGATATGGAGCTTGTATATATGTAACATCTAGTACAAAAAATGGAAAATTCACAGCAAACTTACTATGTTCAAAATCTCGAGTAGCACCTTTGAAGAAGACAACTATTCCTCGCCTAGAACTTTGTGCAGCTTTGTTACTTGCACAGCTAACTCAGAAAGTAATACAAGCATTACATTGCAAGATCGATAAGGTTGTTTTATGGTCAGATTCCACCATTGTATTAGCATGGATAAGAGGACCTTGTTCTCAATGGAAGACGTATGTTGCAAATCGTGTAGCGGAAATTCAACAGTTGACTTGTAACTATAAATGGAGACACATCAGAACAAAGGAGAATCCAGCAGATCATATATCGAGAGGATTAACACCGTCAGAAATTCTTGATAATGAATTATGGTGGCATGGGCCTTCCTGGCTATCTGATAAATTAGACTCACAGACGAGGGAAGATGTTTGTGACCTAAGCGATGTTCCCGAGCGACGAAAAAATACAGCAGTAATGGTTTCTACAACACCGTGTCAACTCTTAGACAGATATTCATCATTAAGAAGATTGCAACGTGTAACTGCTTATTGCCTACGATTTGCACACAACATGAGAAGATCTAATTGTGACAGACAGCATGGACATCTTACAGTAAGTGAGTTACATGAAGCACTCGAATGTCTTATAAAACTATCACAGCAACAAGCATTTCACAAGGAATTAAATGCGTTGAGATCAGGAAAAGAAGTCGACAACCAAGGTCAACTGAGAAATTTGAACCCATACTTGGATGAGAGGCAAGTCATCAGAGTCGGAGGAAGATTAAATGCAGCAGATCTTACTGAAGGACAGAAACATCCTATTGTACTTCCAGCTAACTGCAATTCGACAAAGTTAATTGCCCAAGAAGAACATAGAAGCTATTGCATGCCGGGCCTCAATTATTGTTATCATCCTTGCGACAATCATATTGGCCAATACGTGGACGAAACTTGGTTCGTCAAGCTGTGCATCAGTGTGTCACATGTTTCAGAAACAATCCTAAAGATGGTAAACAGATGATGGGAGATCTACCAGCTGTCAGAGTTCAACCAACAAAACCATTTCTTCACAGCGGCGTTGACTACTGTGGGCCCATTTACCTTAAATCGAGTAACCGAAGGGGAGCCAAACTCCATAAGGCATATATAGCACTTTTCGTGTGTCTTGCGACTAAGGCGGTTCACATTCAACTCGTAAGTGATCTAACTACAGAGGCGTTTATTGGAGCATTAAAGCTATTCATGGCTCGTCGAGGAAAATGTGCTAAACTGTATTCTGACAATGCAAGTAACTTCGTTGGTGCAAAAAGGGAACTACAAGAATTGAAGACTTTATTTGAATCAGAACACCATAAAGAAAATACATAATTTTATAGCAGCTTATAACATCACGTGGGTTTTTATTCCAGCAAGATCACCAAACTTAGAAGGCTTATAGGAATCATCAATTAAATCTCTCAAATACCATTTAAAGAGAGTCATGGGAAATGCTTCACTCACCTACGAAGAGATGAACACTATTTTGACACTGATTGAGGCTTGCTTAAACTCTAGATCCCTAACATCATTATCTAATGATCCAAACGACCTACATCCTTTAACAACTGGTCATTTCCTAATAGGCGATGCGATCACTACCATGTCAGAACCTAACTTGAAAAATGTTCCTGTCAACAAACTTTCGAGATTTCAATACATTTACATACAGCAACTTCATCAGCAATTTTGGTCCAGATGGTCAAAAAAGTATGTATCAAGTCCTCTAGAACGATCCAAGTGGAGAAGAAAATTCCCCAATCTTCTGGAAGGTGATTTGCTGCTCATCAAAGAAGATAACATTCCACCTCTAAAATGGAAAACTGGACGTACTGTGCAATTGTTTCCTGGGAAGGACGGAATAGTACGAGTGGCGACAATGAAAAATTACCAGAGGTACAAAAACAAGATCTATTCGTCAATTATGCCCGCTTCCTAAGGAGAGTTAATGTGTTGGTGTTATTCATAGTGTGTATATCGTGTGATGCATAGTGTTGTGTTGTGTGTGCATTGTTCTGTTTATGTTTATATCATTCATTCATAACTTGTGTTATCTATTGTTGTGAATATTAAGTTCATGAACCAAATTAATCATTCATAGATTTGTTGAAGGAATTCCTTCAAGGCGGGCGGTATGTTCAGAATTGAGCGTTCTTCTCAATAAAAACTAACGCCAGTAAGTAAATGAAGAGGGAGCAACATAAAAACTAATACTTTTTCTCCCCAGCAGGGGTGAGTGTGTGTGTGTGTGAAAAACATGACACTAAGAAAGCAGCAGTAGCTACGATTGTTATGTTAATATCGCATTAATCCACATATAATAATGTTCATCTAGCAAGTTAGTTTGTACTTTTTGAATTCATATTATCTTGTGTGTTATGAAATGCAAATATATTGAACAGTCTCAAAGCAACGTCGAAGAATTATTAAGAAACCAGCGCCTACACAAGGATTACAGCGACCAATTACTATATATTTGATCAAAAGATACGTATTTATGAAGCTGATGGGAGGGGGATTTACACCCTCCTGTCCTGCCCAAATTACACCCCTGAAACATTTGCTTGCAATTACTGAAAAGAAATTAAATGAATCTTTGAATGACACTCATTTCTGTTGGTAGATATTTTAGAACTCTGTCCGTGCATTACAGACTTTAGAAAGCACAAATCCTGCTGCCGTTATTGGCAATTTCCATACATTTCTTAGAGAGCATCTTACTAGCTTGCAGTCTTTAGAGAAGGGAAAGAATGAAACTAAGGATATTTAAGACGTTGTGGGAACATAGTGTGACTTTTTTTCTCAATTTAGGTTCTTAAAAATATTTCAGAAGAAATGAATGGAAAAGACTGTTTTGAATGTTGTAAACTTTATTACTGTTTCTTTTTAAGCTGAATGGAAAGAGTGCACTACGTCACACGCACTGCTTTAGATAAGGATAGGTGGAGGAGGGGGAGGAGTTGGATTGAATACTACAAGCAACTAATCGATTGAGACATGTATTTCTGGACGGATAAGATAGCGGGACAAGGTTCGTTATTAATTTTGACTTAGAATTTGTGTAACGATTTCTATGCCGCGAACTGTACACAACATTTTAAGGGATGAAAGTTGCGAAATCTACCTCCCACAAATAAATCGCTACCTCCTTTTAAATACTTTCACCATTTCCAGGAGGAGAGAGTATGACATATGTTCTGTTAATTATTTTTAGTATTAGAGGAAATGGAAATCAGTTTTCTTTCTTTTCTAAAACGCAAGACACCATAGCCAAATTTCACATTACTCTCAGCATGAAAATTGGAAAATTTGTAAGGCATGCGTTAGCGCATGGTACCCCTTAACCCTCTGTTATTTGCATACTATCAGAATGTGTGAATATTACAAGTTCTGTTACTCACAGACGGGAATACTTCACGAAATTCCCTACTCGAATATTCTCGCATTATTAATATATTTTCAGTATTTATTTCAGTCATCCTATGCGGACTGTTTCCCCATCTGATTTGTGCAAGTTATCAGTGACTGGTTTATTAACTTTAATAAAATGTACGAGAACTTGACACTGCTTTGAACCCGGAAATTATAGAAATTACTTGGAATGTGTAATTTAGAACACTCCTAATTGAACACTTTCTTCGGAGATTAATGTTTGATTCTCACAAGCGTTTGAGAATGTGCGAATTACATTCGATGCATTGTTTTAATTTGATATGAAATTGCAAAATATTTTTAGACTAAAAATCAAATTACTTGAGTTATTTCTATCCCTTTACTTGAATTATTTATGTCCCTCCCAAAAAACTTATGCGAGTCATTGAAACCCCCTCAAGACATCATTGGTTTTGTAGGTGCTAACAGTGTAAGTTAATTATTACCATTCTTATTTAAATAAAGGTGGTTGAATCAAGCACTTCTCACAGTGTACTTACACGAGATGAAGTTTAGTAATACCATACATTTAAGGAAGTATACAAACCACATTAAACTATGGAAATGCTAAGTGCCCTGATTAAGATATAAGGATGCATGTCATGCCCAGATATACTTTTATAAGGTGACAAGCTTGAATTGTGTAGCTACTTTAAGGCTTGCACTTTTTCTGATTAGGAAATATACATCAAAACAATGATATCGCTATACATGGCAATATAAATTTATGAAATATGAACAAAATGAAATCTGTCATTTTTCAGAAAATTGTATGGATAGAAACTTATTTCAAGATTAAAATAACCGTTGCGGATATTTCCATCAGAAAGGGCTTATTCCGTGTTATAATATGTATCATTTATTTATGAAATTCCAAAGAAATTCAAAAATGATCTCCCGCAACCCGCCACACCGAAACTTCTACAAATAAAAAATACATACCTGTTATTTGAGATGGAAAATTATTGAAAACTAGAAAAGTTGTGAAATAATGTTGATATGAAGTTATATTTAAGAAGGGTCATGAAGCTGGTAGGATTATTGGCTGAGCAGGACACATATCATGAAAGAAATGGTAGCAGGTAAAGTAACAAGAAAAAAAAACAGTGAGAGGAAAAATAGGCTACTGCTTATTTAAGTCTATAATACGTGTTGAACTAATGCTGTGAGTTCAACATTAAGCTGTCAAATGCTATTTTCTTTTATACAAATGTTACATTTAAAGTAATGAGGCAGCACGATATCTCAATGATGGAACGCTTACCTTAATGAATGAGGGTCTCTGGTTCGGTCCCCACTCAACAGCGACGCATCTTGGATAGTTGTGGCTCGTGGCAAAATCTCACCTTAGCTCCCCCTGCCTTCACCAATCATACCGAAACGCTCACCTACTACACCTATTGATAATACACAATAATTTTCCTATTCCATTTTCCTTCAAGTGGTAAAGCTTGATTTCAAACTCGCAGTAGGCTACATAATTTAATTTTTAGTACAAGATAAAGCAACAAACTAATTAGTATTTCATTGGCAAATAATCTGAGAGTAGCATGCTTGATATATTCTTATAGTCTTATCATAATAACTGCAAATCACAATGTTTTTGGAATTATATCGTGATGTGCATATGTCTAGAATAAATCAACAGTCTGTCGCTTTAGAATAGAGCATTTAATTATGACAAACAGTCAAGCTGTAAATATAAATATTTGACCATTTTTGCGTCCCACAATCCGTCGCCCGGAGCACAAGTCCCGTTTGCCCTCCTTTAGTTACGTCATTGCCAGCCAAATAAGATTGCGCCTGAAACAAAAAGAAGTTCTCATTACTTTAAGAGTATAGCAACCTAAATCAACATCGTTTTTATGGCGCCAACGGCACCACATCCAATTTCAAAACTATGACGTGTTCAGAAACTTTTCGGGACTGAGCGTCCACAACAATGAGTGAATATCTTCTATTCCAGCGTTTTAGAGAATAATGGCAGTCCAGTTAGACCTCTACATTTATATCATAAAACTCTCTATAACCGTTTTATCAAACATTAGTTTCACCGCATAGCACACTTGCAGTTGCAAGCAAAACCAAACAAATATTTTCATACAAAATTCAAGTAATTCATACAAATTATCCTTAGACATTGACTTATTTTAAAGTGTACAAAAAATTGCCCTGCGAACATACAATAATCTAAAGCTGCTTAATAGAAAAACATGAACAATTTTCGTTTTATTGATTTCATGAAAACAGAATTGGTATTTAAAATTATCTTAAGTATCTCTGTTAAGAATAAGGCCTTACTGCTTTAATCTTATCATCCACGTTCTAACAGTTTTTATTTTGACATCTTTCAACAACTGGTTCTTTGCAAATTCAAATAGCACAAGGAGCAACTAAGAAAACCTCATGGGGATATATTTTTGAGCTTAGTTATGGTACACGTAAACATATAATGGATTAAAGAGAATGCAAAAAGGCAACGCTGTTACCAGAAAAGAAGTGATAAAAAGTTAAGAGCAATTCTAACTTCATAAAAAGTGCAATTCTACATTGCAACAAGCAGTGTTGCCATAGCCCTAGCTCTCAAGTAGGCTGAATATAGTACCAAATTGAAACAAAAACGGCTGAATTTTATACCAGTGTAATACACGGCTTTATAACACGAAACTGAAAAAGGTGATGTTCTAGAACAACCCCCATCTTTCAAGAGCAGAAATCAACGTTTTGTTATAGAACTATAAAACGCAGAAATGTTCCACTAATAAACAACTTAGGCCTCTAAACCAACAATTATGTCAATGTATTATTTTTGGTGTAGAATGTTTGCAATGAAATAAATTGTAGACTTCCTTGAGCACACGCTGATCTTCTTCAGAATATCCAACACTTGATTCAACGTGTCTTTTTGTTTTTTTTTAAGGATTTGAAGATAATATTTCCACCACACTGCTTCATTCTCGTCTTCTTCATGCGCGGAGCGGAAGCGCCAATCTAGCGTATTTTTTTCCTAGTATAGTTCGAATTACGAATTTTCAACCCAAAATTCCTATTATTAAGAGTTCAACGCCACAGAATGCAAGTTCAACAGCATTTTTTAAGAGTCCAACTCACAGTATAAGTAACGTGAAATGTAGGAAAATCTTGCTGACACTTTAGAAAATGTGACAAGTAATTGTTAATTACTGCTGAATTGGGTAAAATTGTACCAACGTTTTCAAAAAAGGGGCTGAAAATGCCAGCGTGGTACTAACCGACCGATTAATGACAAAAAGGTCTGAATTTGATACAATTCTACCAAATGTGGTAACACTGACCTATAGTCATCATTAATTCCATATGTGGTAATTTTTCACCTATATCAGACTCCGACGGCTGAAATATTTCTTCTGTAATACCCACTGATTTGGAAATTAATAAAGCATCTCTTAAGGACAATTACACGTTTACGTACAGTAAAATATGTCAACATTTAGGATGTTGCAATTAATTATCCTCCTAATAACAAATTTTTCCACCTCTACCTATACCAACCCAGGAAGATTTAAGATCGGGAAAACATTCTATACCAGCCATCATGGAGTTAACAGTTCGATGCCAACCAGCCGATCTTCTCAATGGACATCTAGTACCACAGTACTTTCTTCTTCGACTCTTAACTCCAGCAAAAGGAGATAAATCGAGGAAAACAAGGATACTGCCTTTCATCTCAATGACTACTGCATCTCTTCTGCATGACTTCCAGATGCCACATCCTGGGAGATAACAGTAATTCATCACCACATTGAGTACCATTACCTCATACATTATAACAAGTGTAAACATTATATCAGAAACAATTAGGTTGTTCTCCTTTGAAACCTTGTTAACACAAAGTGTTCTTAAAAAATTGGACATCCCTCTAACGTAAGTATTAAACAATTATTTGTAATATATATTAACCCCTCTAGTTTGACAAGGTGACCAACACCTTTTACATATTTGTTTGTGATAACTGAGTCATTGCAGGACAAGGAATTTAAGATATTTAACTTTGAACAAATACCCACTAAGAAGTAATATACGGTATTTATTCACTTTCAATGTGGGAGTGTGTTTAAAAAAGATGAAAATTTAAAAACTAAAAATAATAAAAGAAATATGTAATAGGATAAAAATGTATGATTATAAAAATATATACATATTATTATTTCTTTTTTTAGTGCTGCATTATAAAGTTTATGAAAAAATAATTCTGAAGCCTATATTGGAATTAGCATTTCTAAGTGTATAATAATTCTTCAATATCCAGGTTTTTATTTAATCAAGAACAATATGCATAAATAAAGATAAGTGTCCAACTTTAATGGAAAATAAATTACCTAAAAATAAACAGAAGAATTTTTAAATTGTCAATAGGCACGTACCTTTCTTCTTAAGATGAAGATTTTTCTGTATTATAAGACACGTATGATACGTAAAAAAAACTACACATCATGTTGTGGAGGATTCTGTCTCACACAAAAGTGTAAAAGGCGGTCTCAAGTAAATCCCAATGTTCTGTAATCTGTTGTAAGGACCTCTAGAGAGTGATGACGTCATATATAAATGTAATTTTCGTTTTATTTCTAAAGTATGTAAACTTTAGTTATTAGTTAATCTGACGCATTTCTTAGAGGTTCTCATGCACTGTGAGTTTTATTGTGAATGTGATTCTATGTTGTGAGGAGCATTTATTTTCTACAAGTATTTTAAACTTATGATTTGTAATAAATGATATAATTCTGATATACTACCTTGGCTTGAGTACTATACTACCAATACTATAAATTTGGTTTAGGATTACTTGTATTCTAGTGTAACATTCTTAGAAATTAATTTGAATGAAATATATTTTCTGCCTCTATAATAAAACAAATTCGACTTCATTTTGCGAAACAATGAAATTTCGTATTATTTCGTGACAACTTTTTCACAATAACGACACTGGCTTTTATTTTATCGGGATCCGACAGGCGAAAGGGCAGATTCACTTTTTTGGGGCACCTGTTTATTTCTACATTGAAAATAATAGGCTACTTTTAGATTACACCACATATATTACTATACAATATATCTGGGTTTAGCCGGGGGACAGACAATGGCATTCGGGGGACGATGCTGTTCCCTTGCCCGTCCTCTAGCGTCGTCACTGGTTCTTTATTTCTTTTATATTCTAAGTCTATAACAATCTAGCAACACCCTTGACGTTATCACGTGACATCACAGCTTATTGTGAAACTAATGCAAGACATCTTTGGTTCAAAGGCGAACATTTATTATTATTATTATTATTATTAATAATAATAATAATAATAATAATAATAATAATAATAATAATAATAATACCCCAAACATTTTGAAGCATTTTTTACATCAAATTAGCTTTACGCCATGCAGAAGAAAGTGTCCATGATTGCCTTTAATACACCATTTCTTCTTTCGGTATTCTACTTGACGGTAAATTGCAAGTCTATTAACCCTAATAACAGAAAAATAGTATCATCTAATCAGCACATGCAGTGCTCCAGGAACACTAGTTCACTTCCTTGTATCAGAGAAAATGCATCATGGCACTTGAAATTAAATATTAGAGTGGCATTGTACATCAACGGAATACTTTGATTTTCTTACGTTGATATTCGCTCAAAACCTCTATCCAATTGCAAAATAATGTAGCTTCTTATTGTATTAAAGGTAGAATTAATTTCATACCTGGAACGTCTTTATGGACTAGGATAAGAATCAAGAATTAGATTTCTGGACTTTCGGCAGTAATGGTAACGTTATTCCGTCACGTGACGTCCTAGGTGATCACACTGCCCAGAAATTTGGAAAAGAAGAAGAAAATATTAAAGGAAGAAATGGACACTATGTCAGGTACCATATCAGCATTGTCTGGTGTGAATGACGAAAACCCAGAAAGGCCTCACCCATATGTTTTTTTCTGAAAAAAGGCACCATTTTTCGACTGACCCCACCGGGATTCGAAGGCGAGAGCGTTAGGAACTACATTGTGCCGCGCCATAGCGTCCTTATGGGATAATGGTGTGAATTGACCTCCGAAGAAAATAAATATGAAAGATTTGAAAATCGATAAACTTCATACTCCAAAGAATTCCCTCCTCTCTTCCACAAGCAAACCCTGAAACGTTATTCGTCTTCTAAAAATGTTAAATCTGTTATTTTAAGTTTTTAACGAAGTTCTCGTAAAGAAACATAGTGAAAATATTGATTGGTTTGTTTTTAACACAAAAAATGGGTAAATATAACTTAGACAAATTCTTAGTTAGAAAAGTTCCAATACCTGGGATATAGAAGTACGTATTGGTAAAAGAGGCACAACATTTCCTCAAAGTTGAGAAAAATATCTTACGTGTTGTTAGAACTCATGAACTCTTGAAGTTTTATGTTTTGACCTCACGGCTGTGCTTGTCAACCAAGAAAATCCCCCGATACCAAAAAGGAAGCGTCCATCTAAACAAGATAGTTATTTCAAACTTTTTGAAAAATCAGTTTAATTTTGAAATTTTAAAGCTTGTAATTCAAACAAGCTTGTGATCAAGGATTCTCATAATTGCTTCATATGTAAAAAAAGGACGCAATTAGCATAGTATCGTGTAACACCCACGACCTTCTCTAGTTAGAAATGCCATGTGACTACGGTGGAAAAGATAGAGGGAATCCTACAGAATGTGTCAATTTGTAATGGAGACCAAACGGGTCCATTACATACATTCATCGTATGTTATTAATTTCAGTAATTCAATTAGATATAGAAAAAAGTGAGCATGCCATTTATAATATGAGATTAACTCTCGGAGTACTACGGTGGTGTCAATTTGACACAAGAGACAGAATTCTGTAGGTTTTTAAGCGTTAAAAATATATGCTGTATAAATCTTTCAGAAATTCTTCTATAAGTGTCTCTTTAATAATGTTGTATACTTGGTAAGTTTCTCAGATTTTAATTTGTTTGTTTATTTACAGAAATGGTGAATTGAATCAAATTGACCCCATCTTAAGCATTCATGGAAAAATGAAAGTTTTAAATCATTTATCATATTCCGAGAAGAGGAAAGAAAATTTGTCTCTGTCTGCAAAATGTAGCTCACTAGATGGTGCTGATGGTTAGCCATTTTCGGGCAATCCAGTTTTGGAACCAACCTTCTTTTCGTTAGATTCTGCTATGTGCAAAGGATGTTCAAAGAATTGAATCGTCACGGTTTGACTATCGAGAAGACGCATGCAACAAACGTAGGAAGGTTATGTTTATTTTGTGTTTTGATTCTCAGAGAAATGAGAAGCAAAACTGAAGTACTTACAGTGAACAACTATAATTATTCGAGACAGACACACTTTCCCAGAGCTTGCTCTGAAGCGTTACCTTGTATATGGTGACGATTTTTGAATTAACCTTCCTTTTCCATATCCTGAGCCTCTTTCTCTGTTTCTTTCTAGAGATCCGTCCGTCAGACTCATCAAGCCAAGGGCGTCCGGATCTACGTATCGAGCCAGAGGAGCCGCTCCTCCTGGGCAACTATCCAAACGGGTTGTCCTACCTTCATCATATTCATAACTCTCTACACATCATCTTCGGGTCTCACGGCTCTCTAGAAATCTATCGGTCTCTGCTATGGCAGATCAAGCTGCTTCTGGACCAAAGGTGGATGGACGGCACGGTGGTCTTCCTCCGGTATTTGTCACTCCGTCCGCTTCGAACACGAAGGTGTTCAAGCGGAAGGATACTGGCAACCGGCAGCGAACCATATCCGGCAGTTCTACCGCTTCAATAGCTTCGAATGTCTCCACCAGGTCTAGGTCTCCACGAAACACACAGCTGTATGCTGATACTGTTAAGCAGCCTCGACAACAGTCGAAGAAGCAACACAGAGACAATATTTCAGACAACTCTGATATGGATGCAGCCGATGACAATAGCAATACAACCATTCCAAATTCTCAATCATCTCACACCAATAATCAGCCTCCTCATCACCCGATTCTACATTCGTTCCTTCTTCAAAATTATGACACGAAATACAGCAATGAAAAGTTCATCATGTTACAACTTAGGAAATATCTTCCAAGCATTCCACTAGCAGAAATAATTAAGACACGTAACGGTTACATCTTAAAGTCCATAGATCCGCAGTTTGCTATCACCATCAGAAACAAGGCCTCGTTTGAGATCTTTGGGAAAAATGCTACTCTTACATCTCTCTCCTCTACTCGTCAGAAACAAACACCGCCTCCAAAACGTCCACCATATCTATCAGTTGTCATCCGGGGGGTTGACCCAACATATTCTGACGCCGAAATTCATGAAGAGCTTCAACATGAAGGGCATAACATTCATAAGGTCATCCGCATACGAAACAATCAAGGCGCAACTTTTATGGTACGCATTCTCACCTCTTCCCAAGATACAATAGACGCATTACTCACTACTGGCGCATACATCTATAAACGTCGCCACAGGGTTGAACCTTCACACTCTCCAGCTCCTCTTCCAGTGAGATGCGAAAAATGTCAAATCTATAATGATCACAACACTGTAAATTGCAAAAATCAGCCAGTCTGTGGACATTGCACAGGACCACATCCTACGCACCTCTGCACCAACCTTCAACAGCCACCTGAATGCCCCACATGCCACGAACAACATCCGGCCTATAGTTATAAGTGCAAGAATAAACCTCAACCTGATCAACAACATCCTGATTTAGTCGTACCGCTCCGGATGCCAGACTCTCCACCTAAAACCTATCTTCAAACCACTGATCCAGTTACCATCCAGCAGCTTCTTCAATTTCTGACGCTCACCCTACAAAATATTCATCCTTTTCAACGCAATCATATTCTACAACAACTTACCAAAGCTGCTAAATCAGTGTTCAACGTCAACTTCTACGCCACCTATACCAACAATTACGTTCATTTTCATACATCCCGTCAAGAAACAACTGTTTAACCTACCCGTCATTATGGATTTAGTCTTTCTTTTCATGGATATTCGCTCCTTACATACCAACAAAATCCTTTTCGAAGCACTGTTACTCGAAGAACACGTATCTGTATTTTTGCTGAATGAGACCTTTCTCACCAAGTCTACCGTATGAAATATTCCTCGCTACACACTCACTCGTCATGACAATACAGCTCCTGCATTACGGGCCAATGGGGGAGTAGCAATTGGCTTTCGCAATCACATACCATCTCGCCATCACATTTGTCCTGTTCCACTCCTCCCTGAGCATATCATCATAACATTGTACTTCAAGTCAATCATCATCACTTTTGCTACTATCTATGTTCGACCCGGTCATCCCATCCCACTTGAATTTTTCAGTCATATTTCTAATACCTATAAACATTTCATCATTCTCGCCGATATAAATTTTCATAGTCGCACTCCGAATGAACGCACACGCTTTACAGATCATATCACCACTCACACTACCGGCATCATACATACTCTTCCATCTGCTACTAGACCTGTGTCCAATACCACTCCCGACATCGCCATCACCTCAAATACACTCGCTGCTAACAGTACATTCACAGTTCTTGATCTTCTTGGTAGTGACCACGCCCCGGTCAAACTTTCATATCATTTTGGCACCACTCGTTCACATACTGCACTTCCTCCACTACGAACGCTTCGCTTTGATATAGCCAACTGGAATCAATATCGCACATATCTTACCCATGCTGTCGCAGATCTCCACCCTCCTACATCATCTGACGAGCTATATGCCCACGTTTCTACTATCACTTCTGAGATTACCCGTGCATCCGAATTCTTCATCCCAACTTCTAGCTCCACTCCATACCAACGTAAATTACCTCCACACTACCTAGCTCAGATCAAACGCTCTCGTCAAGCATATCGTGACTACGTCCGGACATGAAATCCCGAAGCACTACGTCTTCACAATCAGCTCCAACGTTCTGTAAAAAAATATATTGAAGCGTACAAAAAACGCCAATGGATTAAAGCTTGTAACACTCTTGCAGACACAGCACATCCATCACGTTACTGGAAACGTTTCAATGCGCTTTGTGGTAAATTCAGCAAAACGTCTTACCCTCTCATCATCAACAACAATCAAGCCGCTTCTGATCAGGACAAGGCGAATGCGTTTGCCGACTACCTCCAAGACATCTTCACCCCTCAACCCTCTGATCATATTTTTTCTCATCCAGTCGATAAAGTCAACACAGCGAGTCATCTCTTCCAACCTAGTGTCAGCCATACATTACCGCCCAATGAACTCACTTCTCCCATTACTGTTGCCGATATCACTTCCGTTGTCCGGACTAAACGAAACTCTGCTCCAGGTTTTGATTCAATTACATATCGCCACATCAAGGAAAGTCCGCCGTCACTACTCCTTTTATTAGCCTCTATCTTCACTTTCATCCTTCGAACAGGCTTTTTTCCTGCCGAGTGGAAGATGTCTAAAACGCTCATGTTCCTAAAACCGAAAAAAACACCCAGTGCTGTATCTTCCTATCGCCCTATACAACTCACTTCAACTTTTAGCAAAGTACTTGAACGCATTCTAGTCAATAGGCTCCACCCTTATCTCAGTGCACGCAGTCTCATCCCATCTTTCCAAGCCGGTTTTCGCCCGTCATACTCCATCAATGATCAGCTCCAACGCCTAAGCACCCTTATCACAAATCATTATAATTCTGTACGCCTATCCTGTCTTGTGCTTTTTGACCTTGAAAAAGCATTTGATAAAGTCTGGCATCTCGCCCTCATCTTCAAACTCATCAAACTTAAACTACCAACATCATACATCCGTTTCGTCTATCACTTCTTGGTTTGCCGTATTACATATGTTCATATTAACAATCATTTATCTCATCCAATCTTTCTACACTCAGGTGTCCCTCAAGGATCAGCTTTGTCCCCCTTACTCTACTTTGCTATTCGTTTCCGACTTTCCACCTCTGCCTGAAGACGTACATATCTTTCAATATGCCGATGATACCGCCTTCCTTGCACTCGGCCGTACTATTAGACACATCAACCTAATATTGCAGGAATCAATTGATCGTTTCTCTCAGTGGTGTCGAAAATGGAAGCTCACTATAAATGCTTCAAAAACTCAAGCCATAGTATTTCTTCCACCACGCACACGCTCCAGAATTCACAGAAATCCATCACTTCTCTCTCTCTCCATACAGAATTCGCCAATTCGTCTCAGCAGAACAGTAAGTTATCTCGGCGTTATATTTGATCAACATCATACTTGGACTCCTCATCTGAACTACGTTAAAACTAAAGTCTATAACCGCCTCAATCTCCTAAAACGTCTGACAGGCACGGTATGGGGACTTACATCGCACCTCGTTCTAAACACGTATAAGGTTTTTCTCCGTCCCGTCCTGACCTATGGGTTCACGGCCTGGATATCAGCTCCACCTTCGTTCTACTTCAAACTGGCAACCTTCGAGCGCCATGCCTTTCGTATCGCTCACCGTATTTCTCTTCCCAGTCCGACTCGTTACTTGTACTCTCTCATAACCTTTCCTACATTGCTTTATCACATTGAATCTCTACGCCGAAACTTCATCACAATTCGCTACCAGCAAGAACAATCACTGCTTTTCGAAAGTATGCATAATCTCGCCCTCTCATCTATTCGCCCCCGATACTACCATCTCCCACTTAATTTACTCTTCACACTATATTTCTATACCCTACCGCCTAATCATCCAGTCTTAGCACTTGTGCACGATCACCGCCTTCATGTCCATCTTTCGCATATCTACCCGTCATATCATGCACAGTAACCCCTCTGTCATCTAACAATACCTCCTCTGTCTACATTGGCCTAGAGTCGCCCCTAGGCAGAAGATAACCCGCATTTGTCTTTATTAACAATACCTATGTGTTGTGGCGTGCATCGCACCTCATTTCATACCTCATATTCATTTATACACATTTGCATTATTTCCACAATAATGTATTATATCGTTGTAATCATCATAATTGTATTTATAACTATATATAATTTTGTTAATTACCTCACCTCTAAAATGATTATAGTCGCAAAGACTATAATGACCGAGTATATACAGTAATAAATAAAGTAACATCTCTTAGCCCATCGATTATAACCTTTAATTCCTTAATTTCCATTTCATCCCTTTCCTTAAAGAGGGTGTAGCCCTCTACAGGGTAGCTAGCCCAAGGGTTAGCAAAAAAAAAATATTCGATAATCTTCCAATTGGTGAGCTACCAGCATATATCCATAAATATAGCCTAAACTAAACTAAACTAACAGATATTCTTGTAACTGGTTAGTGTAGTTTTGGTTAGGTTAGCTTAGTTTAATTTGGGTTAGGGTAGGTTATTGTTATAAATATCATCAATTAGATGAATAGTATTCCAATTATTAATATGAAAAGTTCATGTTTTCGTAATTTACTATCACTTGAAGTTTTGTGTTATTTTAAAAGTTCGTAATGTTGTGAAAATCATGTTTTGTTCTATAACAAGTGTTCATTGCCAGCATCATTCGTCCAATGTACTTGCTCTAACTTTATAAAAACCGATAGGGTCGAAATGACCCCATCTTAGACATGCAAGCAATATTTTGATCTTAGTATTCGAAGGGTTAAACATCGAATATCTGGGGGCTCAGGGTCACGAGTATTGTTCATGACTAGTACGTTCTATTGTATCAATACGTGTGGCGATGCCCGCAAACCATGATGGAATGGACTGTAATGAATACTTGTGCTCACGAGTGACATCGTTCAGTCAAATCAATGAAAGATATACAAGGGCATGATGCTGTAATGTTTGGCGAACCTTCCCAGTCCAAATGAACGTTATTCCAATGCGAGACAAAGTTTCTCGAAATAGGTTGTTTCAAAGACAAACCCCACTCAGAACGCGCAAACACTTCTGTGCTTAGAAAATGATGATGTACACACAGACATTCTGGAAGGAAGTGTTTTCTATAGTCTCCTCAGATAATACGTGCTACCTATTACTATATTCTATTGATTTGAAATCTATCAACATACGAGTTCGAAACGTATATAGAGGATTGTAGAGTCTCCCGTTGACACTGTACACCATTATATATATATATATATATATATATATATATATATATATATATATATATATATATATATATATATATAAAACATTCACTCATCAACACAAAAGCCATATTACTATAGCTAGAAACTTAACATTGGGCAGAAAGATAATGTTATTACGAAAATAAGGGATAAGAAAGTATTTTTATCAAAATCGTGTTCTAAGGGGAATAAAACATGACTTCGCATCTGAAATGAATCACTAAACTAAGGAATATAAAATTCGGTATATACACTCATGTCAGTAGTTTTTATTCACACTTCTTTGGAGTGGGATATTGGGGTTTGATTCCTGGTGGGAGCTCATGTGATTCGGATAACACGTTAAGCTGTAGGATCACGTCTCATATAGCCTCGCTACTAAAATAAAATATTTTTTTAATCTTCGCTACTAAAATAAAATCTGTTTCTAAAGAGCACTGGGGACAATTTCTATAATATTACACTTGTATGGTATTATATTTGTGGCTATGATGTTAATAGTTTTATTAAATGTATAATCGGACAAAATGTTTTTGACATTACATTATACAATTTTTGCTAATGCTACTTGTTATGCCAAGTGGGCTTTCAGGTGGAAAAACTACGTGGGTGTGTGTTTTCTGATATTTCTCCTTTTTCTTGAAACTTCCTTCATTTCATCATTTTATTAATTTCTCATCATCGTCTTCTTTAACCTAAGAGTATAACCGTGGCAATAAAAGATTATTATTAATTGTTTGGAAGGATTATTTTACTTGTTATGATTGTGTATTCCGTGTGGAAACATAATGAAAGAACTGCTATGTGTTTTGTCAAAGTAATATAATAAGTTCAGTTAAAGACAGTGGAGAGGTTATCAGCCGAAAGTTATGTTCAAGATATTGCCCAAAGGCAATACTCAAAGGTGTATATTTCCTCCCATATCCCTATTATGCGAGAGTTTAACCTTACAAGTATTTTTTGAAGTTTAACCCATAAAATCTTATATTTAATTTTGAGCTGATGCCAAAAAATAATAATATTTTAGGTTTTACATATCCTTTCATACCAACTTTAGAAAATATACGCTATAACCCTCTCGTATCCCAAGTATAGGAAAATTTATCATCGCCATATGCATTGGGGTTTATGTAGAAAATATTTTACCTCCCGGATTCATATCTATTTTGCATCAGTTTAATCAACAACAATACTCTAAAATACGCACCCTTGGTGTGGGAGCCCCGGCCTCAATTTTCGGTGGGAGCTCATTTAGTTAAAATTCCTCATTCGAATTCTGTGGTTCGAACGAATACGACCACTTCTCATGTATAGCAGCCTTGCTGCTTAAAGGAATACCAAAGTAAAAGAATGAACTAATCATGATTTATCATGTGTCTCTTTCAACTTTCCCTATATAACAGTCTGAACCTAGGTGCTCCTTTCTCTATTCTTATCGAGAAGCGTAGAAAATCCATTGTAAATTGTTGTCGTTTCTCCTTCTTCTAAGTCTCGCTTTTTCATGCATTTTGCTCGTGTTGCTGTTTATTCTTTCTTTATTTACAACATAATCCCATACTTTCCATATAAATAAAAGCAAAAATTAAAAAAAGAAAGACAAAAGAGAGCTACAACAGCTATATGAAAGAGAAAATAGCTAGAAGGTACTTCCCTGTTCTTACTTATATATATTTTCTATATGCGTGTTTCTACTGTAGGTGCTAATTAGATCATATGTAGAAAGAAAAACAAAAAGAGTTGAATCCATCTTTTTGTGACAGGAAGAACCCGGAAATTACACATTTGACAGAAAAACGAATGACATACAGGAGTTGTTAGAAAAGTTTTTTTGTTAGAAAACTTTATTTTCTTCATTTCGCTAACACACTGGTATGTGTAAGAACAACAAATTAAACTTGAAAAATACTGAGATAACGATTCGTCTTATTTTATTCAATTTTCAGATTATTAACTATACTACAGGGTGACCACAAAATCCCGCTAACCATGAAAATGAGTAACATAAACCACTATACGTACGTAAATAACTGCACGGAAAAAACTGAAGGACATGAAAATAATGCTTTCGAGAATTTTTATTGAGATAGGAAACTTTAAGTGTCCAAAGGATCAGAATGTCGACCGTCATTGTCTTCACAAAGGATAATCCATCGCAAGGTTCCATGCGACATTTTGCAGAACACTGAACGTCGAACTTCAGTGAAAACTTGTTTCACAGCTTCTATCAGTTCAGCAACCAATCGGGTAGATCAGCAACCAATCGGAGGCCCAAGAAAGACTTCCGTAAGACATTCGAGTAAAGGAAGGGCGTGATGCGCAGGTGCCCCATCACACTGAAACCAACAATCTTCTTTGAATCTGCACGCACTTCTGCCAGTGTCTTACCCTGTGTGATTTCTCTTATGCACCCAAATTGCAATAATACGTTCTTGAATGCTGTAATTGAAGGTATCAGCCATAGTTCACAAAATTTGAAACTAAGAAAAACTTGTACATTAGAATTTATAAACACGTAAAGGGAAAGCTTACGTTAGCCTTTATCAAGGGATAACGGGACTTTGTGGTCATCCTGTATTATACAATAAAACAAAAACAAATCACTTATCAACACTCAGTTCTTACTTACCGCATTAACAAAAACGTGAAATTTAGACAAAAATACTTTGTTATTGAAGCGAGAGGTAAGAAACAATTATTTTAGACACATATTCTAAAAATGGTTCTTTTACTCTTTTTTGTTACTAATATAAACGACTGGAAGCTTTCAAATGTGGATGTGTAGAAAAATGAAAAATGAATGAGAGGATGTTAGAAATGGTCGAGGAGAAAGGAACAATTTTAAATATTATTAAGAAAAGAAAGAGGAACTGTGTCATCATGGACGTTCTACAGAATATGGTGGCAGGAGAAGGAGGCTACAATTAATGGGCAATATCACAACAAAAAATTTTACGTGAAGACGAAGGTTTTAGCGGAAGACCTTGCAGCATGGAAGCGTCTCAGTTGCCGCAAACGAGTTGCCAATAATGGCATTATACCTATAATGATGATGACAATGAATATAGTAGTTCGCCGTCTTTTATATGAGGGAGATGATAAACTCTGGGTGGCAATAGGCCGACTTTATTATGGGTCAAGATACGAAAAAATGGAAAGAGAGAAAATTATTGAAAATAATTAGTTCTCAGCCTAAAAATCGTAGAACTTTTTCTGTTACACTAGCCATTTGCCTTGCATCTTGGTAAGGACTCCTATGTAAATTTAAAAAAGCTACGTTGTCAACAGAATGTAAACAGAATGTAAGGAAACGCAAAACTGTAACGAGAAACGTGAGTATTTTTAGGTAATGGAACCTAGATCACCTGGAATTCACATCCAAACAACGCAGCATTCTTCTTATGTTGAAGGCCTAAGGAAACCACATGCTAAATTGGAGAAGTTTATTTTTTTACTTTATTGCAATTTTGAAATGAAATGAAATGAAATTTTGAGTTTTACGTCCCACGGTTATGCCGGTTAGGCTAAAGGAGACGGTGATAATGAATGATGAATGAAATGGTGGAATGAAGAAAGTGGGAGGAACGGGAGAAACCCGAGAAAACCCACGCACACGGTGTTTGTCCACCACAAAGTTCACTTGGCGGGAGCAGGGTTTGAACCCGAGACCCCTAGCACCAGAGGTGAACACTCTACCACTGAGCCACCGCGGCCCAATTTATTGCAATTTTATTTTATCAAATATTTTATTATTGTATTTAACACATGATGCCTTACCATCGTAGAACCCGAATGGCTGGTGCGATTTTAAAAATGTCATCAGTTGTGATTAAAATGTCCATACTTGCAACAACTTTCCTCTACTTCCATTTTGCGAATCTACTCATAACGTCACATTCAATGCAGTCAAGTTTAGTTACAAGTTGTGCCAGGTCTGCCTGTGCACTGCACATCTGAATGGAATGGTTTATTGCTTTAAAGTATTTAATTTTCAGGCATTCTAAATTTTTCGATCATGTAAACGATTATGCTCATAAAAACAGTGATAATGTTTGGCGTGTCTTTTTAGTTTAAAGTCCCGAAATTATTCACCAAGGGTAAGGGAGACAGTGATGTTAAGATGGATGGTAATGATAAAATAAGGTAATTTGAAAGAATCCCGAGAAAATGCCGCACACATATTGTTTGTCCACCATAACGACTATTTCGCGGGGCTGGAAATCCACGCGCCATAGGTCAGACGTGGTGGCGTACGTCAATGAAAACTTGATCCACGACTTCGAACCCACCATCAACCATGATCCAATCTAACCCACGGCTCACCATGACGCACTTACCAAACACTCTTCAAAATTCATCGTCATCAACTCTGAAACATGGTCCACGCCCTTCTCTCAACTGACTAAAAAGTTTGTACTTGTAATAAAACAAGTCTGTAAAATTACCACTAATCGGAGTTTGCATTTTCAGTGGTTAATCACTCAACCACTTTTCTGTTTCAGTAATGGTGAATCTGACCATTACGAAATGGCAAAGTGTTTGTCATTGACCATATTAGCATAAATTTCAATTAAATTGTCATATATAATTATTTTCCTTTTTAATTACAGATGCTTTCCAGTGGAAAATACGATGACGCTTTAAAGTTTCAATTCAAGGTATAGTAGGCCAACGTAAAGTGAAAAATAAAAACGATGTAAAAGTTGATTGTCTCCTGTAAGTCCTATTGCTATTATTACACTTACAAATATCAATATCATATATTACCTGAAGTTTTGTCTTCACTTTGATATAGTCATCTCAGTCAAGTCAATAGAAACAAATGAAAAAGAAAAATGGAGGCCTTGAAAGTAAAACGTAGACAAATTTACCAGTATTGTGAAGATTCTGTCTAAAATGCACTTAGCAGAGTATATTAGGGAGTCGGAGTGGGTTAGAGTGAGTCGATGTTTCAAAAGGGCCATGTGGTTGGTTGGAAATGTTGACCCACGACCCACTGATCCACTTACAAATTTTGATCCACTTGACACACGACAAACTGGCCATTTCTGTCAGAGTTGAGCGCTATACAATCGAACCTTAATGATCATTGTTATGAACGTAAAGGCGGAATGAAGAGGGTGGTAGAAATCAGATAGTCCTGAGGACACAATGTAAATGTTGTACATAAACCACAAATTCAATGCGCATGAGCTGAGATCTGAGAACCCTAGTCGTTAGCGGGTGAACACTCTAAGTCTTTGACAACCGATCTCCCTAAAATTGTGTTATCTGTAGTTCTTTCATTATAACATTGTATTTAGTTTTAAATACGCATTTAACTTCTTATAACGAGGACGTAAGAATGTTTACTAAGAGAATGTCAAATAAAAATTTCTGTTTTAACTGTCTTTGTGCACAAACAAACGAAAATTCTCGTTGCGCCCATGGCTACCGTCGAGTTTTGATTGTAAAACCTCTGCTCATTTTCTGTTGTAGTTGAATGAAATTTTAGTCCGAGTGTTTGATTGAAAGACGACAAGGTGGAAATAAAAGACAGACGAACATATCCGTTTTATAAGACTTCAAATCCTTATGAATAGCTTAGAGGTAAGTCTAAAAAGTGACTAAATCATCTCCCTTTTCATTTTTATTCGCAGACGGGATTAGTCACACTCGTGGGCTAAATTGGTCCACCATTTTAATTAATCATCACTGATCTAAAACTACACTTTCAAAACCTATTTTTATCTTTTCTCAGCAAAGGAGAAATTTTGTATGTAATGCAATTAAAAGATGAAAAAATTATATCTGTACTATTTTAAAAAAACAAGAAAGAAAAGTAAAGAATCTATTTATATATTTTTGAATCCTGGAATCAAAATCATTAAGTGTGTAACATTTGTACCTCACATCTGAATTTGAACAAATGCCTTCAAAATTAAAAATTACTAGAGATTCCAAAGCTGGGTCGGCATTTTGCCAGTACAGGTCTACAGCCGATTACGCCGCCACTGGTCAAATAGACACCGCTGGAAAATGCTGAACTTTTGTTCCAAGTGCACGGAATAGAGAAGACAAGAAAATATTGAAAGTATAAAATCATAAAGAAATAAGTATGAGATGAAAGCAGAAAGACAACGGTTGTTATAAGCGTTGTGAGTTCTAAAAACACTGGAAATATACACTCCCGAAATCTATATCTATCTCTCTCTCCAAGTGATTATCACTTGAGCAATTTTAAGTTGAATTATTCATCAAGGAAAGGACCCTTACAATTTCTTTATCATATCATCTCTTCATTCTCTTTAGAAGAAAGTTTAAATTAGTCTTGGGAAAATCAATAATAATTTTCGAGTGAACTATAATTCTTTAATGTACTCTATTATCGACTGCATCGCAAGCATACTATTATTTGCTTTTAATTGGAATTTAGAATACCAATGTTTAATTTCCTAGATGGTAGCGATAAGTTGATATGCTTTTAAGATACAACGGATTAGAAAAAACTGTACGAAGATTATTTTAAAATTCTGAGAATTCCCTTTGTTATTCTAGTTTCACCAATTTTTGTCGATGCCACAAGCCCGTCCTTCTCAACCCAACATTCCAATAACTATGTCCACTACTCTTGATATGAAACTGAACTTTCTAAATTATCTTAAAGGCTTATCTTTGTCTTCTAAGGATAATTAATTCTTGGCAGCTATTAGGTTGCATTCGAATCTTATCGTCGGACACAATTAATGTATATACCAGAGATCATGTTTGAAAACAAAATTGAAGTGATTGGTGGACAAGGATGTCGCATATTTCACTTTCACAAATGAACAAAAACATATTTAAAGCTTTATTCTTCTGAAAGAAATTTGGTGAAACGTATGACGTTACACTTTTCTGGAAAGTTTCACGATCAAACTGAGAAGGTCGTAGCAGAATCATGTAAACTTTCTGTTCTAATAGCCAAGGATAAGAAACTTTAAACGATTGGTGACAATCTTATCAGACCTTAAATACTTAAGACAATCAAAATTGTGCTTGCTTAAGAAAGGCAGAAAACACTGCATTCAGAAAATACTGTCCAACATAAAATTAAATGGCCTCCGTTTTAAAAGATCATTAAATTGAAAAGGTACAACCGATTCCGTTTTTCCCCAGTGTGATTATTTCACCGACACGGACATTGCAATTTTATAGTGTAGAGTCGATTCGTAATGGAATAGATATTGTTTCTTAAGTTAGGACATACCTTCTAAATGTTCTGAAGTTTCGCTGCTGTCAGATTCGTTTATATGGTTAGTTTTGCTACATAGTGGCAGGAATATATACTGACGAAGCTCCAACATTATTAGGTTAGTGGTTTGAATTTGTAAAAGCGGCAATGGACAGAATCCCTACAACTATTGGTTCGAACTGTTGAATCACGGGTAAGCCTTATCTTCAGAAACACTGAAGTAGGCAATATAATAGATTAATAAAATTTTTATTTTTTAAAGTAAGATGTCCTAAATATTCTTCTATTTGAGGGTATGTGTGGCAACTCAGTGCTGAAAATAAAACTATATTTGGTCAGAGACGGGTTTTAGGAACTAAGATAATTGTTTAAAAATTGTTGTTATTCGATTCCACACGTCATGCTTAGGCTACACATCCAAATTGCAAATTGCAGAACTGTTAACATTTTGACTTCAAGCCTGGTGTTAATTATTCGACTTTATATGCTTTATTTAGTCTACACATACATTTCAATGTGCCCAAATAAAGGGATCCAAAGTTGGGGAGGTCAAAAATTTGCTAAAAATGTAGGACTTTTTAGGCTTTTGTTTTTCAATTTAAAATTGATGCTATTCGATTCTACAGGTCTTACTCTGTCTACACATCAAATTTCAGCTTGCGCAATGTAAGGAATCAGCAGTTATGTGGGTCAAATATTGGCCAAAATATATGGCTTTCAAGGACTTTTGATTCTTTTACTTCAAAATTGATGTTTATCGATACTACACGCCTTAACTAGCCTAGACACTAAATCTTCTCCACCTTGTCTATAGTAAGGAATCCAGAGATATGGTGGGTCAAAATTTTGCCAAACAACAGGAACTTTTAGGATTTTTGATTTCAAGATTAACGTTATTAGGTTCCATACATCTTAATTGGTCTGCATACCAACGTGAATCTTGTTTAAAGGCACGAAGTAGATATTATGGGGGTCAAAATCTTGCTCCGAAAATTCTGATTGTGTATCCATCTTACACGTGAGATCAGATGCCAACGGTATTAGCTAGTAACAAGTGGTTTTCGGAAGCGGACAAACCACTCTTCCCCTCTATTTCTACTGAAACAGGAAGTGGAAGAAATTGACTACTACTTCCGGCTTCAATATTCATTTTCATAGATCTAAAACTATAATAGCTATCGACATGCAGTTTTCGTGATCCTATTCAACCACACAACTAAAAGGTTCCATCTCCATAAATAACCTTATTCTTAACAGGAAGTGGTAGAAATCGACCACTTCCGATTTCAAAAGTAATGATTATAATTCCAAACCGGTAGTAGTTAGCAGCAAACAGTTATCGAAAATCAATTCAGAGTTTTATTATTGGATTTGCATAGTTTGGATATGTATTGTAGTTTCACGCTATGTAACGATACTCACATTATTATCCATATATTTCAATCGCTACGTTCCGATAAACATTATTTCTTCTTTCATTCCCTCCATAGCTAATAACATAATTCATCTATTCCTCCTGTGGGTTCGTCCCATTTCTTCTTTTAGAAATATTCCTCAGTATACTCCTATATTATTCCTCCACTTTCAATACTCCTACATTGAATACATTATCTACTCATTTAGTTTTCAACATCCTTTTATAGCACCCTTTGCGAATGTTTCCAAACTCCGGTCTTCTTCTTCTTCTACTTCTACTAGGTCCATGTCTTACATGAATGCAATGCAACACTTAACACATATTCTTTTTTTAGCTTTTTCTTAAGTTCTGTGGTTAGAAGCTTTTGACTTGGCATTTTGATTGCACCTGTTAATCAGTTCTTAGATTACCCTGCTGTAGAAGAATTTCTCCTCTCTTTCACCAGGCGATCTGCTCTTCTTATGTTCATTATATTTAAATTTTAATTTCATCTTAATGTATGGCGTTCTTATGGTACAATATGAATTGCTGGGTCTAAAAAACGTTTTCTTTCATTTTCTCAAAATCTAACTAACTATTCACAAAAGTTCTTCATTAACTTCTGTTCTAAACCAACTGATCCATTTTCTACTCTATTCCTATTTCAGCGAGATCAATCTGAATATTGTGCTCCCATTTACACCTAGGTCTTTCTAATGATCTTCTATCCCAATTGGGTTTCCAGTTACAATTTTGAAAGCGTTCCTACTTTCTGGCATTCTGGCTACATGACTTGCCCACCTGAGCCACCTTGATTTAATAACCTTAACAATGTCAAGCGAGCGGTATAATGAAGATTGTCGTTATGAAGTTCCACCATTCCTCATTTCCGTCTCTCTCTGTCCCAAATGGGTTTTATTTTTAAATACTTTCAGTGTGTCGAAACAATAGGGGATCAATGTTGTAACCGGAAAATGATGATCGTTAGTACTTCCGGTTTGAATAAAGCACCTACGGACTAAAATGGGTGTACTATTGAGACGCTAAATCGAATTCAAAAGAAAAAAAAAACGATTCTGAATATTTCCTACGTTATTCTTCTATGGATTTCAAGATTGAAACCGGAAGAACGATTCATCTACCACCTAGACAAATACTAGAGTGATAAAAGCGGAGATTATATTTTTGGGGGAAGTAAAATCGAATTCCAAAATAGAACGTCGTTATCTGTTACTGTGTTTATTGCAATCTATGTACAAAACGGGAAAATTTCTTTTTTGTCTTCAGGTAAACATAGAGGTTTAACTGATAAAAGCAATTATTTCTTCTGATGCTGAGTCGATTATAAAAAAAACACACTTCGAAATGTCTCGTATCGTTATGCTCTATGGATTTCAACATTAATGGTACTAGTATTATTTGTCTAGTACTTTCTGTTTAGTAAAGTAATAAGGTTAATGATAGTATATTTAGTTAAGACCTTACATCACTTAACGAAAACCGTTTGTAGGTAGCTGCTGTAATTGACACCCCTCCCATTTTCGGAGTTTGTGTGTGAACAAAAATGCATTCTTATGGGATTGTTAAGATGAGTAGAATCGAGTAATATTAAAAACGAAGTCAAAAACTTAAATTTCTAAAGCTACCTACTTAGTTGACAGAAGTAGCGCCACTTAGTTGGCGCATGTTGAAAATTATGACCTTTACTGGGAGGTGTATAATGAAACAACATCCAATTCGAAGCCAAAATATCAAAAGGTTTTAAAACTCAATATATTTTATAAAAACTTTGACCCTTCCAATTTCGGACTCCATAATTTCTGATGTTCAAATTGACGTGCACACGAAGACAGATAAAATCGAATAACACCATTTCGAAGTGTAAATTGGAAGTCCTAAAACGCAATATATTTTTTGTCAAATTGTTGATCAGTCCCTAAATGTGAAACTCTTAATTTTCACTAGTTGAAATTTGATGTTTAGATTACAGAATGGATTAACATAAACTTTAAAGTGAAAAAGTCAGACGTCCTAAAACTACATATATATTTTGTCCAATTTCCGAGCCCCATAACTGTTTATCCCTTAAAAATGGTGCAAGTTGAAATTTAGTATGTATAAAAACTAGGAGGCTCAGTGGACAAAATCAAGAAACTTATCAAAACTTTACTTATTGAATTCAAAACTACGCGCTCAAAATATCGGTTCTGGTGATCTTAGACTTGGGGGTATTTCCCTAAATCCGTAAAACCATTTTCCCGGCTTCTTTCTTTTCAGAGTTAAAAGTATATGAAAACTGATTTTGTTCTACCAGTTGGAATGCTAATTTTCAGATATCTCCATTCTCCATTTTTAAGATGTAATAATAAACCACTTTCCATTACGTCGTCTAAAGTATTAGTAAAACGTGAAAGATATTGCTGTATTTCCAAAGCTATTTGTTCTGTTACGAATGTCTTGTACTGAGTGTCAATTTCAGCACCGCGTTCCTCGCTGCTTTCCTTACAGGCATCTCTTTCCCCTGACATCATGAATAGCTGAATTCATATTGGCTTCAGACCAATTACAACGGTCGGATTTCCTCTTGATGTGCACCGCAGGAGCCATCCTCAAAAAAGGCAGGGAAAAATTGTTCTTAGATATGGGAAGCGAAACAAAATAAATGCCATAGGCGTAATGTGGGACCATGTGGGAAATTGTTCAATCAAATTTCTTTTAACTTCAATAAACTGTAACTTACAACTTAGTTTTGATTTAGATTGCAATTTGAACTTCAAACAGGGATTTTGCACCACCACCCAAACATCTGTACAATGTTACACTTACATGGAACATAGACATTGGGATTGGCTATAGATTAGGTAGACCAAACGTTCCGTATACCATATGCAAGGTTGTCTTAAATTCAAATTCTTACGTTGTCCTAAGCAGCTAATTTCAATTGCCTATACTCACTAAATAGAATTGTCTTAAGCATACTGAAAGCTTCTTCAAGGAATATTGACCTATTTACTAAGCTTAAAACGGGAAATGTTTCGTTGTACATTTTCTGCACGTTGTGATATATGTTTGAGCAATTGCCATGAGGTGATATGCTGTTGCATCTTACGCTCACAGGTACTGTCCTATATTACGAAGACGCCTTCGTGCTTTGTCAACATTCATGTACTTTACAATTGCATCAACAGAAGAACTAGGTCAAAACTGTCACTTATACCAGTACAGGAAAATATACATAAATGCAATTGTTACGCACATACATCTTCTTGCAACTCCTCACAACTAACTTCGTGTCACTTTTGCATACTACCTCTACATACTAACACTCGAAACTGGTCATACGACGTGCTTACTAGAGAAATGTTGCCAACATTCCATTTTATAAACCATCCCAACTTGTCCAACTCTCCGTCATTGAATGATAGATTAAGCTGCTTCATCAACTCCATCCCATTTTCCGCGTAGAAGAACATTTCTATGTGGAACATGAAGGATAAAAGAATGTGAGCAGCAGCAAACCATTGTGCTACAAACCTTTCGTGTGTATGATAACCGCGAAGCGGTGAGGGCAAAACATAAAGTCGCAGGTCACTGTGCCTCGCCTGTAATATGATTCTTCTAAAAAGTCAACGTCCCATGGTTAATTATTTCGTCCAAATTAAGCAGTTGATTAAATTATTAGAAATGAATTAATTGAATTTTGATGTGATAGGAAACAGAAGAACACCCAGAAAAGCCATGGACATTTTGTTGTCCACCATAAATTTTCAAGATCTGAAATCGAACTAAGAACCCCTAGGATCAGAACTGAGCACTCCGTTACTGCGCCTGCATTCCCCTTTATTAAAGCGTTTTTGGAGCTATTTGCTACAGAAATTTAGGTATATATTACTTAAATCTCAGATATCCAATTCCAACTTAAAGCCCGTTGTGGCATAGGACAAAATATCAACCACATTTGGAACCATTTGTCCTCCTCCCCTGGAAGCGACATCTTGTAAAATGTGGTTAAATAGAGTTTTATAAATCTTTGTTCTCCTGTGGGTGTCATGTATCTTCTATTTGTGTCTAGTCTAATTATCGCCTGAGATACGAGCAGTTGAAAGCAACCTTATGAAATATCCGTTTCTCTAGACATTACCCCGTACCCTTTGCAGAATGGCTTTGGTAACAAACAAGGAAACATTTTTGCAATTACTAAGTATATTATGATTACCAGCTATACTCTTCTTGTCAGGAATTGAGTTAAAAAAGAAAGGAGAAAATCATACAAATTTTCAGTTTTTATTCTGGGATCGGATAACATACAATAGAGGTACATATTCGGCGAACAGACCCGCATTAGGCAAACACTGGTTTTGAAGTAGTTTTGACTCTCTGAAACCTGGTGGGAGCCCGTGTACATCATATCAAACGTTAAGCTGCAGATTCACGTCTCATATAGCCTCGTTGTTGAAAGAAACGCTAAACCAAAGTCGAATTCAATCCATTCTTCAACGTTTAGTTTCTGGATAACTGGGCTGTTGTGTGGCTTTCTTTGATTTTAGTAGTTCAGTGAATGCATTTCATGTGTGTAGCCAATAGATAGAAGTAATAGGAACAAATTGGTAAATAATGTAATTAGCTATATATACAATAAACGAATAACAATTTATTTCAGCGAAATAAAAACTCTCAAATATTATAGACAAATTAATGACATATTTTAACAATCCGAAATTTATCTTTCTTTATTAGTCATGTTATGTTAGTCAGTGTACTATAATCATTTAAGCAATCTATGACCTAGCTTCGGGCAGGATTATATAGTTAAAGAGACATTAATCCTTTTCCGGCCGTGGGAAGATATATTCCCAAAATTATAGTGTCAAAAGTGCATTGTTTAGGTTGGTGCGAATAGCGTTTCTCCCTTGGTTATCGTACAGTAAGGCAGGTTAAAAATGACTATTTTGGAGAACAAATGCCTGCTTCTGCTGACGTGATCAGCACGCACGTTAGTGCGCACCATCTGGCGTGTAAATAGTAAGCACTTTTTTATTGATTTCTGTTTCCATACAATACGATCCATACCCATTAGCATCGGGAGGGGAAGGCAAGAGGGTGCATTTGGCCTCCCCTGGAAATTGAAATACCCCTAATGTTATGCAATTTGAGGTACTTTTGAGACAAAATTTCCTATTTTTAGGTGTTTTGGGCCCCCTGGAAAAAATCCTCCCGGCGCCCAGGTCCATATCATTCGCTTTCCATGTGCGTTCTTGTTTTCTCAAAAGAAATTTACCTAAAATACCGAAAATAGTAATTTTGGTGATGTATCCAGTGACGGCGCCAAGGGATTCAGGGGACAAGTGGCCACAGTTCTTCCCTTGTCCTCCCTTGTGTCCCCACAAAGTTTTATTATTTTGTATTATTATTGCACATATTGTAATTATATTGCCAATTCTTCATGTTTTGTTTGATTTACCCCATTCCAAGCTTGTGCACCCCAGGGCCATCGCAAATCTGAGAACTTAGCGACGAACCTGTTTGTTTCTGACAATTCGTGAGTGGCCAGCATGCAGTTTTGCTTGGAGGAGCATGCGACTAATTATTTAGTTTCTATCGATAAGTCTGTAGTCAATTGCGTGTGTGCAAAATAAAAATATATTTCGTAAGTACGTAAAATCGTTATTGGTGACGTGGTATCTTGTAACTTGTATGTGGAATTTGCAATGACCTGGCAGTAGTGGTACACAATTGTTTATTTACTGTAGCCATGCGTGAAACGATTGTAATTGCTCGACGTACTTTTTAGTTTACCAAGTGATAGAGATGATTCGGAAGATGAGGCCGATGAAGAAGCTGTAAATGATTTGGCAGAACTGGATAAAATTGAGCAATATGTAAACGCACCGGCGGACATTACCATGTTTTATACAGCACCCAATGTTGAAGTAGTGCCTGATGAAACAGTAGCTGAAGGTGACGAGGGCAGTGTACCAGTGGAACATTGGACAGATGATACATCGTGGTTTGAGAATATGAATCTAAGTTTTGATAAGGAGCTTGATCTCAAAGTGTTAGTGAACTATGGTGCAAAGGAAATAGATTTTTTCGTTGATATTGACCGAAAATATGATCAAAAATATTGTGGAGGAAACCAATCGGTATGCGACCCAGAAAAAGATCAAACGGCAATCTTGGATGCTTGTGAACGATACGACTACAAACTGGCATGACACCACAAGTGAAGAGTTGAAGGTCTGCATTGGGATGCTCATTATTATGGGAATTCATGTACTACCTGAAACCATACACTATTGGAGTTCCGATCCTATTCTACACGTTAGTGAAGTAGCAAAAGTTATGACATGAAAGTAGTTCAAGAAGTTCGTTGAGGCAGTGCATGTCAACAATAATGAACTCAATCAACTGAAATTAAACCCTGGCCATGACAAAATTCATAAAATAAGACCATTAGTTACAAATCTGAAAAAAATATTTCATCTGTGTACGAAGCATCATCAGTGGTATCAGTGGATCAATGTATGATTGCGTTCAAAGGACGCTGTGCGGTCAAACAATACATACCAATGAAACCGACCAAACGTGGTTATAATGTTTGGTGTTTAGCAGATTCTAAAACAGGGTACATTCTGAAATTTGACATTTACTGTGGAAAAGATAGCACCTCCATATCATGTCTCCAAAATACCCTTGGTGAACGTGTTGTGATGCAATTATGTGCGGAGATACGTAATACAGGACGCCTTGTGGCATTTGACAATGGTTTTACATTATTTCGTCTCATGAAAGATTTGCTTGCCGATGAGTTGTATGCTGTAGGAACAGTACGACCTACAAGAAGAGATCTTCCTGACTTTCTACGCACTAAGTTATCTTTAGCAAGAGGGGAGTTTCAGTACCAAACAAAAGAGAACGTGGCTGCTGTAAAATGGATGGACAACAAACCTGTGATCATGTTGTCTACAGCCCATAATCCGCGCGATGTAAGAAGTATCGGACGTAGAAATAAAGATGGAACTAAATCATAGATTTCTGGTCCAGTAAGCATTGCTGTTTACACAGAAATTATGGGCGGTGTAGGCCGATTCGACCAGCGAAGAGAAGTCTATGCACTTGGCAGGAAGTCTATGAAGTGGAGGCACAGGATATTTTATTTTCTAATCGATCTTGCCATCGTCAACAGTTTCATACTCTTCGCAGTGGCAAAAAGGAACCCACGTCTTCATCAGCTTGAGTTTCGCCTTGCACTTGCACGGCAGCTCATAGATGGTTACTCATCTAGGAAAAAGAAGGGATGTCCTCCAAAATTTCTTGACAAGAAATGCACAGTTTTTGAGGAAGTTCATCTGGTTAGCGTTGGCAAGCATATGCCACACACAATTTCTACTTAGCGACGCTGCAGAACATGAAGTGTAAGAGGAAGGGAAAAACGAACGCGCCACATCTGTACTACATGTAATGTTCCTTTGTGATAGATCCCTGCTTCCGCCAGTTCCATCGAATGTAATCTTTGTTGTTCACAACCCTTCTTTTTTGTCTAATTGTTACGGAACGCATTGGGCCGTAGAGTGCACAAGTCACAATGTCACACAATGGACAATTAAACGTTTTATTTTAGCACATAATGTCTATTATTGTTTATTTTCCACTTACAGTTGCTAAAGACATTTCAGTCCAATGTAATTAGTTTTTATAACAGTCTTGCTAAATTACAAGTAAAATAAATGCAGTACAGCCAGAAAATATTACGAAATAATAAAAAAAAATATCCATTCTTCTACTATGGGAAAAAGACCGCGCTTTAGATTAGGCTCGTGGGAACAATACTTCCCACCCCATAATCTATGGGAAATAAAAAGAGTAAATAAAATCCACCAACATAATTTTTCATATTCGCCTTATTTTAATAGGCATAACCCAGCATCATATCTAAAAAAAACGGTCCGGAAAAGTATTTAAATTCAAGAGTTAGTTGTACTTTTAGGCTATATCTTTTTAATGGTTATATAAATAGTTATTACATGGTTCTCATAGAACGTCAATATTTAGAAGTTTTCAATTGGTAATTCATCAACTTCTCAAAAAGTACACATAGCCAATTACAGTCAATCTTGCCACGTTGCCTTTATCAATAAACTCTATAGATTTGTATGTCTCTGATATTCATTATTCTCTCTGTTTAAAGCTAATAATATTGCAGAATCCGGCTTGAGGACAATGAAATCTTATTGGACAAGAATTTCATTTCGCCTCATTCACAAATTACGAAATTGCAAATATTCATTTACCATATGTCAGTATTGTTCAAAGCAAATTATGTATTTAGCACAATATAATGTTTATATTACTGCTGACAAGAAAGTCAGAAAAAATTCTATAATTTTCACTCTGTGACTAAACATATATTAAAATTGTAAGTAGCTTAATTTTCTGTTAAAACTGTTAATATTTCTAATTTTTCAAATCTATGAATCGAGATGCAAATTTTGTTCATGTGTTTATAATTTTTGTTTTGCCATCTATGAGCAAAATTACGACAGAGGCATTAATATTATATTTTATTGCATTATATGTTACTGTAATTATACGTAATCTTTACAATTTAATGCTAAACAATCACGGGTGATTTCGTATTCATTTTAAAAATTTTACATATTTTTTATTTACTAGTTTTCATGTATTATCTACCAGGAAAGTAAATGTACACCTATTTTTCGAGTCTGGTATTCCTGCTCTCCATCCGTGGAGAGTATGAGAATTAAATCAATCAAATGTTTACTGATGGGAAAAAGAAAAGTTTAATCTGAATAAGACATTGCAGAGGGACACAAGCTGTGAATACCAATAGTGCATAGTGTAAATAAAGGACGACACCAAAAGAGAAAAGCCAGAAACAGCTGTTAAACTTAGAAAAAAGAGTAAAAATTGTTGAAGTGGGAACATAAAACACAAATACAACAAATACGCCGACAACTAAACGATCACCATGCCTTGATCGTGATGTAGTGGTTAAGGTGCTGGCTCACAAATGCAAAGGTCGCCAGTTCGAATCTTCGGTGAGGACATTTTTTAAAAATTTTTGTTAATAATACATGCAGCTCGTGAGAGATGCTAAAAGAGGTCGTATTTAGTCTTTTGCAGCAATTATTATTGGTAATGTTTAGTACTGATAATACTTTTTGTCTTTGCGTATTGCTTTTACTCTTTTCTTCATTTCAAAAGAGAAGAATATCCGAACAAATGCCACCAAAATTCCTCATATTTTGAATGTAAACGCCATTTGCAATTAGTAAAGAATAAAAATTGAACGTTCCGATGAAGCTGCAAAAAGTAAAAAGAAAAACATGGAAGTAGACCATACTCATGGTTATTAAAAATACAATTTCTACATGCCTTACACTTCCTAACCACGTTTCTACGTTAGCAAGTAAGAGGTTTGTGTTTAGGTCAGGCTGACCAATACGTTTTGCAAAGGGGCCCGGTTTAGCTCTGACGCACCACAGGTGCGAGAAGGGAGCAAAACACTTTTTATCTGTCCCTGTGTGTGTCTATTTATCTATCTATCTGTATATATATAACGCTATTTGTGAATGCCATAACCACCCTAATTTTCAGCGGATTGAGATTAAACTTGGAACAAACATTAATTGCTGAAATATTTTCAGTTCGTTAACCAGAATAATCAGACGAAAATGTTCAAAATGGCGGCCCTTCAAACTCTCAAAAACTTCCATGGGAACCAAATTTCGCCCATAAATGGGTATTCAGAAAGTTTAAATAACTTTTCCTCTTTTACTGAAATATAAGTGTGCAGAGACTTATTGAAATATTGGACCCGATTAATCGCATAAAGAAGGTTCACGCCCTTTCGCTACGGTCAGGCCTTTTTTTTTTGCAGGAGGGGGTTATTTTCGTATCGGAACAAGATGGTTGTTAGTGATGATATGAAATTACAACATTAGAAGTGAAGTAACTTGTGGAACGTGCTATTTTAAAGAATAATATGATAAATGTGCTTTCCTCTAACACAGAGAACTGTAAATCATGTATTTCGAATTCGGGAGCGTGAATGGCGAGGAGTGTTATTTGATTTGCTTTTTAGTAACACATTGCATTGCAAATAAAGGTAGGCAACATTAGTAGTAAATAAAACAATAATAATAATAATAATAATAATAATAATAATAATAATAATAATAATAATAATAATAATAATAATAATAATAATAATAATAATAATAATAATTGGTGTTGTTTGTGGCAAGGCAATATCTTCCTCAATTCTTATTCAAACGTAATGATTGTAACGCCATATCTCCCTTCGAACCAAATATTAGCAACTTATATCGAGAACGGGAAACTGTTGGGCGATGGGAGCAACTTTGGACAGTATGCACTCATAGTAATCAGAAAAATAAGCGATTTCAATGCAAAATGAACGAAGAGTCATTGCCAAGGGTAACCATGGAGCCACGGCAGAGCCGTCTTTAGGCAAAATGTCGATAACTTTTATCGAGAGAACAGGAGGTGATAGCGAGATGGGACCAACGTTGGACACCGTGGACCCATAAGGCGCATCGAAAAAATTAGGGGGTCGGGCGCCAGCCAGCCTTATTTATTTTCATATAATAATATAAAATTATATTGTCGAAATACACACACGAGTTAGCTAGTAATATTTCATATTATTATTATTATTATTATTTTTATTATTATTATTATTATTATTATTATTATTATTATTATTATTATTATTATTATTATTATTATTATTATTATTATTATTATTATTATCGACAGCGTCTTTTCATTACGTGTGCATGTTTGACATGAAGCCAAAGAGAAGATCCATCATTCGTAGAAAGAATAAGAATAGCCAGTTACTTTAATTGTGAACGACGGCGGAAAATACGAAAAGAGTGACGATCTTAGCGAAAAGAAACAATACTTTCTCTCAAATAGATAAAAAATTAAGCCGAGATAGATTAGAACTCACATGGACGGCGCGAACAGCCACTTCATTCTCCACTTTTTTTAACTGACTCACCGAACGTGTTTAGTGACTGATTTATTGCTAATTTTACTTGCTTCACTCGTTTAACTTGCTTTTTCTAATAACTTATAAAGACAGGGACTCGAACACAGAAATGTAAGGAACAGTTAAAAATCATAGATGCTCTCCCGCCGGAATCGAACCCGGGACACCATACACCAAAGGCGCACGTGCTAGCCACTAGACCAGCGGGCAGGGCACTGCTCACATTCTGTGTCGTTAGGGATTACAACCACTGTATTGCCAGCTATCACTTCTGTGGGTTCTATATTATGATCACATGTTTCTTCTTTGCTGGAAGGGTTAACTCTACATTCTATGTAATGCATGAGGTATTTAGACCTACATGCTCTTCATATAATGTTATAAAAGGGTCATGCTGGGAATAAGAAAAAGAACATTCCTTGGACAAAACGGAAACTATTGGCATCATAAATATTTATCTACCAGGCAGGTGCAGTAGTATATTTCAGAATAGTTACTGTTTAGTTCAGTAAACGAAGAAAGAGGTATAAAAAAGCAAATATGTCCCGTCAACGAGATCGACCAGAGTTGACAAGAGGCGGAAGCAGATGTGTAGTAATACAACAACTTGATTAAATTCATAATTGGTTCTTTATTCTGTAGTAGATCGTATCACAACTTTACGGGAGAGCAGAGAAAGACTTACTAACGCTGTCATATATTAAGCTTTAGTAACACGATCATACAGACAGAAATGGATGTAACTGTGAGTACTACAACTTGGATTTAACGAAAGCCGTTTAGATATTCAGTGGTTTGCAGGGTTGTATAAGACACAATACAATTCTTCATGCCTCAGCGTCCAGTAACTAGATACATGCAATTTCTGGATAAATACTGAAACTACTGTCGGATTTTAATACATGACGTATTGCAGGATACAAAATGCTTTGCATTACTTGTTTCTTTTGTAGACAGCTACTAGCTTAGTGTTCTGAAAGTTGTGTATAACTAGAGACAGCCAATTCCGGAATTATTACTTTAAGGACTACCGAAGGTAAAACCGGAAAAATTTCGGAATTCGGGAAATTCCGATTTTGGAATAATTCCGGAATTCGGAAAAATCTGGAATTTAGAAATTTCTGATTTCGTTTACATTCCGGAATTAGGAACAATCCGGATTTTTTCGAAATCCGGAGTTTTTCTCATTTCCGGAATTTTCTAAATTCCGGATTCTTCCCGAGTTCCAGAATTCTTCTCAATTATGGAGTTTAACTGAATTCCATAATTTTCCGAAATCCGGAAAGTGAAAGTTCCGCTTCCAAAAAATGAATTTATTTTGGTTAATATGAATCGTGGTGGAAATAAGTCTTTGACCAGGTAATGGCGACTGCCTTGAAAGAAATAGAGAGTATGAGAATTCAATCTTTCAAATTTGTAGTTTCTTGTGTAGAAAAAACAAACTTGTGAACCAACGGTTTAAGAAAACTCAAGTTATTAATGTAATCTTTTCCGACATCATAAAAGAAATACGAAAGACATTTTGAATCGAAGAAATATAACATACAAGTTTGCAAGCGGAGACAAAGAAACCTAACGTAACCAGACTAAAGGCGAATCGTTTACCGCGTAGCGATCAAGGTCAAGCTATTTTCCAGGGCGAGTTTCGAGTTGAGTCGAGTTTGATAATGGCTCGCTCGCTCGTTCAGCTCGTTTTAACTCTTTTTTAAATAATGGCCTGATTAGACTGGAAAGCAAAAGCCATGAGAAATGTAAGCACTAATGTGGAATACTTTTTAGTGTTGCTCACAACAGGGGTGCATCTCGTCTCGTAATTTTAGTGCATCTCGTGGGGCAATGTTTGTGTATCTCGTCTCGTCTAGATAACGAGAAGACAAGGTTTTTTTTTATTCTTACGAGACAGCCTCAAATGTCGTAATCACCATACTGTTGTTTTTAAAATCAAGGCTGAGACCTTCATTGTCGAATTTTTGAGCCCAAGCAGAAGACCAGCTCGGGTAGCGATATCAACCGGCTCGGCTTGTATCAACTGAGCGAACAGCTCGAGTCGGCTCGGTTGGGATAAGCCGATGACCCGAGCCGGGTCAGTTGGAAGGAGCCATCGACTGAGCTCAATTGAGCCGATGGCTCGAGCTTTCTCGGTTGGGATGGGTCCCCTACTCGGCTCATGTGAACCGGTTCAAGCCAGCTAAGTTGAAATTAGTCCATCGGCACGTTTCGATTCAGCTCAATTAAGCCGATGGCTCAAATCGGCTCGGTTGGTTGAGCTGTTGGCTCGGCTCACTTCTTGGTTCGGTTCGATAGTGAATGAGCTGTAAGCCGAGCCGCTCGAGCCGTTGATAAGCCTAAACCCGGTCCAAGCTGTTTTGAACATGTTTAGCTGAAGCCTATATCTTTTAACAATTTTTGGCTCGAGCCCGAAAACTTGCCCCTTCGGAACTCAAACCCAGAACGTGACCGATGTCCTTCCCTCCTGAAGACTTCTCCACGACCGAGATCGACAGTCAATTAGCTTTTACTATTCAGATACAAACCGTATATCTTTTAAAGATTATACACGGTGTTGATGTAATAATAATAATAATAATAATAATAATAATAATAAAAGTTTTAACCTTGCCGTTGAAATTTGGCAAAACTTACTTAAAAGTAGAGATTTGGGGGAAAGGCTTCCGTACCTTCAAGACAGTGGCGTGGGGAAAGGGGGACCCGGAGGGGCCGGCCCCCCCAGAGAGGTCCGACAATGTACTTTGGTACTTTGATGTTTGTAATTTTTTTATATATATTTTTATTTTTATATATTTTTTGTTTGTAATTTTCTATATGTGCCTATAACAGCACTTGCCCCCCCCCAAACACACATCCTGGCTACGCTACTGCTTCAAGACACACCTCTGCAACTACCAACATTTTAAACTACAACGTTCCATTAAAGTTTCATGTAGAAGGTATTCTACTGTATGTTTTAAGGAAAATAACTGTAATAAATATAACTGAATATCACGCAACAGTAAGGCATATAATAAACTAATTTTTAGGATATGCAGAGGTAAATATAAAAGCTTTGCTACAAAATACCTACACAAAGCATATTTCAATGAGCTCTGAAATATATGTAACGAAAGAGCCTATGAGATTCAGTCTACAGAGCAATTGTTACTTAATGAATGGACATATACTATTTCGAGAATCGAGGTAAGGCGGGAAATGTTCACCATACTTTTCGTCCCGTCTCGATACTCATCTCCAAAGAGAGACGAAAATTTTGAGTTAGCCTTAAACCGTCTCGAATGTAAAATGTTAATTCTCATGTTATTTTATTTGTTTTAGAAACGAGATGAGAAACTCCTCTTCTCGTGAGCAACATTAAACCAGACCGAAATATTCTTTCCAAATGTCACGTTTCTGCTTGTAATGGTATGACCTGAGCGATAATTAGCTCCTAGCCTTTAATCCTCTACGAGATAATAATTATTATTATTAGTTTATTATTATTATTATTATTCCTGAAGATTTGATAGTTCAAATATTGAAACATCCGAGTATTCAAAGATCTGAATATAATAAAACATATGTTATCGCTGATCAATCGCCACCAAAAATCCTAAAGTAAAAAAAAAAATACAATGTGAATTCGCACAAGCACCTTGACCACTGAACCGCGATCGCTACGGGGTTAAAAATTCGTTTTTAGTATGGTTACGTTAGGTTTCTTTGTCTCCGTTTGCAAACTTGTATGTTATATTTTTTCGATTCAAAATGCCTTTCGTATTTCTTTTATGAAGTCGGAAAAGTTTACATTAATAACTTGAGTTGTTCTTAAACCGCTGGTTCACAAGTTTGTTTTTTCTCCACACGAAACTACAAATATGACAGATTGAATTTTCATACACCTCATTTCTTTCAAAGAAGTCGCCATTACCTGGTCAAAGACTTATTTCCGCCACGATTCATATTAACCAAAATAAATTCATTTTTCGGAAGCGGAACTTTCACTTTCCGGATTTCGGAAAATTATGAAATTCAGTTAAACTCCGAAATTCAGAGTAATTTCGGAACTCGGGAAGAATCCGGAATTTAGAAAATTCTAGAATTGAGAAAAACTCCGGATTTCGAAAAAAATCGGATTTTTCCGAATTCCGGATTGTAAACGAAATCAGAAATTTCTAAATTCCGGATTTTTCCGAATTCCGGAATTAATCCAAAATCGGAATTTTCTTAATTCCGGAATTTGTCCGGTTTTACTTTCGGGAGTCCTTAAAGTAATAATTCCGGAATTGACTATCTCTAGTTAATACACAACCTTTCAGAACACTAAGCTAGTAGCTGTCTACAAAAGAAACAAGTAATGCAAAGCATTTTGTATCCTGCAATACGTCATGTATGAAAATCCGACAGCAGTTTCAGTATCTATCCAGAAATTGCATGTATCTAGTTAATGGAAGCTGAGGCATGAAGAATTGTATTGTGTCTTATACAACCCTGCAGACCACTGAATATCTAAACGGCTTTCGTTAAATCCAAGTTGTAGTACTCACAGTTACATCCATTTCTGTCTGTATGATCGTGTTACTAAAGCTTACTATATGACAGCGTTAGTAAGTCTTTCTCTGCTCTCCCGTAAAGTTGTGATACGATCTACTACAGAATAAAGAACCAATTATGAATTTAATCAAGTTGTTGTATTACTACACATCTGCTTCCGCCTCTTGTCAACTCTGGTCGATCTCGTTGACGGGACATATTTGCTTTTTTATACCTCTTTCTTCGTTTACTGAACTAAACAGTAACTATTCTGAAATATACTACTGCGCCTGCCTCGTAGATAAATATTTATGATGTCAATAGTTTCCGTTTTGTCCAAGGAATGTTCTTTTTCTTATTCCCAGCATGACCCTTTTATAACATTATATGAAGAGAATGTAGGTCTAAATACCTCATGTATTACATAGAATGTAGTTTTAACCCTTCCAGCAAAGACGAAACATGTGATCATAGTATAGAACCCACAGAAGTGATAGCTGGCAATACAGTGGTCGTAATCCCCAACGACACAGAATGTGAGCAGTGGCCTCCCCGCTGGTCTAGTGGCTGGTACGTGCGCCTTTGGTGTATGGTGTCCTGGGTTCGATTCCCGGCGGGAGAACATCTATGATTTTTAACTGTTCCTTACATTTCTGTGTTCGTGTCCCTGTCGTTATAAGTTATTAGAAAAAGCAAGTTAAACGAGTGAAGCAAGTAAAATTAGCAATAAGTCAGTTACTGAAATACGTTCGGTGAGTCAATTAAAGAAAAAAGTGGACAAAGCACTGAGTTTTCGCGCCGTCCATGCGAGTTCTAATCTATCTCGGCTTGATTTTTTATCCATTTGAGAGAAAGTACTGTTTCTTTTTGCTAAAGGCAGAGACGGATCAAGGACCGACTTCTTGAGGGGGCGGTGGGTTGTCATACAGTTACTTTTAAGGGCTCCAAACTTTGAGATGGGTTTTATTTATATATATAAAATGAAAAAGTTCCCTCTTCTGGGGGGGGGCGATCGTCCCAATCGCGCCCCCCTGGATCGGCCCCTGGCTACAGGTAATCACTCTTTTCGTATTTTTCGCTTTCGTTCACAGTTAAAGTAACTGACTACTCTTATTCTTTCTACGAATGATGGATCTTCTCTTTGGCTTCATGTCAAACATGCACACGTAATGAAAAGACGCTGTCGATAATAATAATAATAATAATAATAATAATAATAATAATAATAATAATAATAATAATAATAATAATAATAATAATAATAATATGAAATATTACTAACTCGTGTGTGTATTTCGACAATATAATTTTATAATATTATATGGAAATAAGTAAGGCTGGCTGGCGCCCCACCCCCCTATTTTTTTTCGATGTGCCTTATGGGTCCACGGTGTCCAACGTTGGTCCCATCTCACTATCACCTCCTGTTCTCTCGATATAAGTTATCGACCATTTGCCTAAAGAGGGCTCTGTCGTGGCTCCATGACTACGCATGACAATGGCTCTTCGTTCATTTTGCATTAAAATCGCTTATTTTTTTGATTACTATGAGTGCATACTGTCCAACGTGGCCCCTATCACTCTACAATTTCCCGTTCTCTCGATATAAATTGCTAATATTTTGTTTGTAAGGGAGATATGGCGTTACAATTATTACGTTTGAATAAGAATTGAGGAAGATATTGCCTTGCCACTAACAACACCTATTATTATTATTATTATTATTATTTTACTTACCACTAATGTTGTCTACCTTTATTTGCAATGCAATGTGTTACTAACAAGCAAAGCAAATAACATTCCTCGCCATTCACGCCCCCGAACTCGAAACACAAGATTTACAGTTCTCTGTGTTAGGGCAAAGCACATTTATTATATTATTCTTTCAAATAACACGTTTCACAAGTTACTTCACTTTCAATGTGTAATTTCATATCATCACTAACAATCATCTTGTTCCGATACCAAAATAACCCCCTCCTGCAAAAAAAAAAAAAAGAAAAAAGCCTGACCGTAGCAAAAGGGCGTGAGCCTTCCTTATGCGATTAATCGGGTCCAATATTTCAATAAGTCTCTGCACACATATATTTCAGTAAAAGAGGAAAAGTTATTCGAACTTTCTAAATACCTATTTATGGGCGAAATTTGGTTCCCTTGGAAATTTTTGAGAGTTTGAAGGGCCGCCATTTTGAACATTTTCATCTCATTATTCTGGTTAACGAACTCATCAAGATATTTCAACAATTAATGTTTGTGCCAAGTTTCGTCTCAATCCGTTGAAAATTAGGGTGGTTATGGCATTCACAAATTGCATTATATATATACAGATAGATAGATAAACAGACACACAGAGGGAGAGAGAAAAAGTGTTTTGCTCCCTTCTCGCAACTGTGGTGCGTCAGAGCTAAACCGGGCCCCTTTGCAAAACGTATTGACCAGCCTAACCTAAACACAAACCTCCTACTTGCTAACGTAGAAACGTGGTCGGGAGGTGTAAGGCATGTAGAAATTGTATTTTTAATAACCATGAGTATGGTCTACTTCCATGTTTTTCTTTTTACTTTTTGCAGCTTCATCGGAACGTTCAATTTTTATTCTTTACTAATTGCAAATGGCGTTTACATTCAAAATATGAGGAATTTTGGAGGCATTTGTTCGGATATTCTTCTCTTTTGGAATGAAGAAAAGAATAAAAGCAATACGCAAAGACAAAAAGTATTATCAGTACTAAACATTACCAACAATAGTTGCTACGAAAGACTAAATACGACCTCTTTTACCATCTCTCATGAGCTGCATGTATTATTAACAAAAATTTTTAAAAATATCCTCACCGAAGATTCCAACTGGCAACCTGTGCGTTTGTAAGCCAGCACCTTAACCACTACACCACGATCATGGCATGGTGATTGTTTAGTTGTCGGCGTATTTGTTGTATTTGTGTTTTATGTTCCCACTTCAACAATTTTTACTCTTTTTTTGAAGTTTAACAGCTGTTTCTGGCTTTCTCTTTTGGTGTCGTCCTTTATTTACACTATGCACTATTCGTATTAACAGCTTGTGTCCCTCTGCAATGTTTTATTCAGATTAAACTTTTCTTTTTGCCCCTCAGTAAGCATTTGATTGATTTAATTCTCATACTCTCCACGGATGGAGAGCAGGAATGCCAGACTCGAAAAATAGGTGTACATTTACTTTCCTGACAGATAATACATTATCTTACATTGTAGTTTTTCAGTATATTAATGTTATGGATACTCCAGCAATGCGACATGAGGAGCATTTATTTGCATGTATTTGTTGCAGTTGCAATGGGAAACTAGCTTCCTAAGACGTTCAAAGCAACTTTCGGATTGTCTTTCATCCACTTATTTACTGTCAGGTAAAAATCTGAAATAATATTCCGCAAATAGATAAAAGTGAGGGGGAACGCAGTAGGACGCCCATACACCACTTCAAAAAATATCTATTGCGTCCCCCACTTCCAAAAAATACAATGGGCAAAGATAGACAGTTGGGCGGCGTGACGTCATCCTTCTCCCTACCTTTTCAGATCCACTTTAGCACTAACTTCGTTTTAACATTGTGTTTTAATTTTTGGGGTAATTCACTAATTCTGTCGCAATAAAAAATCGCGATTGGTTAAATTGATTTTGGGTTCAAGGTTAAAGTGCTAAAGGTATAAAGGGTGCTGTATTTGCGGCTAGCTTCTTCTCTGTTCAGGTTCCGTAATGGTTTCATAGGTCCTTGTAACAAAGGATCTGAAACTTTGCTCATAAGTAAATAATTGAGAAGAATCCGATGAAGGCACCGTGTCACAATGAATATCGTTGCCTTACATAATACCACGTGTAGTTCATCGAATAGATAAAGAATATTACCTACAAATGGTAATATTTGTCATTCTTATCGCAGTGTTAGGTCGTTATATGCGATTTCCTGTCCAAAATGTGTAGATAAAAGGTTAACAATTTTTGATTATTTTACACTTCTCTTTGAGAAGAAGAAAATAAAAGATCTTCTATAAACGGATCACGCGAAACTTACATTAAGAACGTTAAAGCCTCTGTTACGAGAGAAATTAACTGTCTGAAGTAATTAATGAATTCGGCCAAAGTAATCGCATTAGCTATTTTTAGCAAGTATGACGTTTGATTTCGCTATAAGTTAATAATTATCATATGTAGGCCTACTAATAGACCATTTATACAAGGTAACTTATCTGCGCCATTGAGTAGCACTACTAGTATGAACGGAAATATATAACAAGGAACGGGTAGCAAAGACCGAAACGTTTTCTGCTTTTTATCCTATAACACCCATGTATTTTCTCTGTGTTGTAACGGAGTTGCCAAAACACAAACGAAATGCATACAAAAGCACCGAAACCCATATTCATACCGTTTTTCGTGTGTGTAGCACGCGTTTCGTTTGGGACTATATTCTTCACACGGTAAATTAGAAGGTTTGTCCTTCGTAGAAGCGTTTGCATACTTTCACATTACTTCACTTTATTGACAAGTGACTGGTAATGGTAAAAGACTACTTCCTTTTCTCTTGCCGTTTAAAAAAAGAAACGCACAAGGAGAAATGGTGTTGCTAACTTCATATTTCATATTCAAGATGCTTATTCCCAATGGGAGTTTATCTAGTTCTGTATTCAAATTAAAATTTATAATGGTATCTCATAGATGAAATATGTCGCTTCCACAAATAAATCCAACAATTAAGCTCAAATTTTGATGTGATCAGCATAAAAGGTACATTTATGAATAATTTTCCCGATTTTCAAATTTCCCGGTCAATTTCACTTTCCAAGCTCTACTGTGAGACTAAAACACCCTTATAACCCTCTCCACTTTGTCCGTACCAATGAGTGAAAAGGAAAAATTAATTTAGTGCTTTATATTTTGGTATCGGTGCTAGCGACACGTTACCAACTCTGAGTATTTAGTATCCGTATAGACATAAAAAAAGATGCCCATTTTTTTCTTTACAACGTTCACATAATCCACGCATTAGGCCTGGAATATCCGGCGCTGTGACAGTGCTATTAGTAAAGCAAAGAAGTGGTTGTTACTTTGACCGACTGTAAAATATGTAGAGTTGTTAATGCAACGGTAGCTCAGTAGTTAGATTATAGGTCTATGTTGCGTACATTGACGTTGAAATTTTGACAGAAAATCAAATTTATATTGTCAGTCACGAACATGGACATGGTGTAAATAAGATGTACAGGCACTCACTTCCTATTAACCGAGTGCTTAGAAAGTAAAAGTGTCCGGAAAATTAGAAAACGGGAAAACTTCCTTTGTTGCCAAATCGGTTTCCAACTTGATAGTTTCTTTGTAGATATTCGTGGAACACTCCAACTGATTCAATACAAAACATTTGTGTGAAATTCTATATTAAATTGTTGAGATCAGTTAGTCAAAGGCTTGTTAAGAAGTATCTTGTTGACAGAGCTCTTCACCAGTAATAACACGTTATTGGCACGGTCAGACGGATTGCGTACGTTCAACACTCCGTTAGCGAGTTTTCGCTTTACGTTAAAAGCGATCACGTAGTCAATTCAATGTTATATGCATTGCTCTGACTAGTCGGCGTTAGCTTTGTGTTGTTAACGTCCGGGAAACAGGATCCGTAGAGTCCAACCCTTAGACGGTCTTTCGTAACGCCAGCGGATATCTTTTTGAGATAATAAGCTTTCGGATACGATTCCAGTTTGAAATGCTAAACAAATTAAAATGAAGTAAAATGAAATGAAATGAACTAAAATTAATTCAGATTAACATCCCACAATTAAACCCATTATGCTAAGGGAGACGGATGATTAAGGCAAGTGAATGATGATGGAACAGTTGGTAGAATGAGAATTTAGGAGGAAACGTGAATACACCAATATAATCCACGTACATTATGTTGACCAGCGTAAGCTTATTTCACCGGTTATTAAACCAGGAACTCCATACACCAGAGGTAAGCTCATGTGGCTTGGATCTCATATAGCCTCTCTGCTAAAAGGGACGATAAAATCAAATCAACTCAACCAGAGGTAAGCGCTCTACCACTGAACGTCTGAAATGAATTAAAATGATAATCCTTTAAGAATCACATAGGAAACTTCCCTGACTAATATTCCGACAAATAGTGGCATCACACTTCAGGCATGTCCCTCGTAATAATAATAATAATAATAATACCGAAAGTTTGTGGCTCCAAAAATTGTGTCATAGTTTGCCAATGATAACGAACAATTTTCATTTAGCTGGATGAGATTATTTACTACGCATTTTGGGAATCACGGTAGCTTAGTGATGGAACGCTTACCTCAGGTGCGTGGGGTTCCTGGTTGAATCTCCGTCTAAGTATATTTGTGCTGAGTAACATCGTGTTCCTGGGTTTTCTTGGGTACTACTGTTTCCTCCCACATCCTCATTGTACCGATTTTTCCATCATCATTCACCTGTCCTAATCATCCGTCTCCTCTAATCTAAAGGTCAGTAATCGTCGGACGTTAAACTGAAATATTTCATTCCATTTCAATTACTTATGCATTTATGTATAGCAAATAAAATTGTTAACTGGAAGATTGGATTGTATATTTCTAAAGGTGTTTCGTTGTTTTGTGCACAGAAATGTGGATGAAGTATTCTTTGCTTCCTCGACTTCTGCTGTGGAAGTTTCCTTTATTGAAAAAAAAAACATAGCTCTCCATAAATTATAACTTTATCTTCTCCCTTTCCTACCGTATCTTCCTTGAACATTCTCAGATTCAGTAGACCCTTTGAGTGATTAAAAATAAGGGAAGTCTTTATTGGTTTATATCAGGGGTAAAAATGGATCTGGAAAGCTAGAAGGACTCATCACGTCACGCCGATCCCGTGCCTATCTTTGCTCATTGTATTTTTTAGAAAGTTGAGGGACGCCACGTATATTTTGTAGAAGTGGAGAGACAGCGGTCTCTCGAATTCCCAATCTCTTTTACCGCTGGTTTAAATTTAATGTAGCGTCATAACATAGAAATTTTGAAAACACATAAAGTGTTTGGTGAAGCATTTTTTTGTAATCCCTTCTTTTAAAAATGGGTGCCAACTTACGTTCAGATATATACTTCTATTCTAGATTGTCTTTTCCTAATGATGACACTTTCCAGTCTTCCCGATTTTGTCAGTGTAATCAGAATATCAGGAGATTTTATAGGAAAAAAATATTTTGTGCCCCGACGTGGCCCTGATGGACATTAAAATATATATTAATGAATTTCATATATATTAAAGAATTTTTGGGTATTATTATTATTATTATTATTATTATTATTATTATTATTATTATTATTATTATTATTATTATTATTATTATTGGAACTTAGTTTCCACATTATTATGCACAGTGTTTAAAATAAACCTCAATACAGCTTCAGGCAGGTAACAATGTGCTAGGCAACGGAAAGGTTAAAGCTCAATTTGTAATTGGTGAAGATCGGGAGTTATGTTAAAACATTGGGACAGTTAACTGCTTTTATTTTGTTTACTTCTCATATAGTTAGGTACATAACATTTAAGATTATTTATAGGGTATACATTACTCAAAATGCCAATATGTCCTTATACTTCCTACATGACTTCAATTGTGTTGATCTTCCTCTTCTCAATTAGAAATATGTTATTTGGTCTTTATTGTAAAAAGACACATATTACATGATTACGCGAAAAGATATGATTGTACACCAACCTCCTCCGAAAAGCTGTATAAAACGTTCTTATATTTTGCTTTGGAAATACTGGCTTATCTAATTCACGCACACACTTTTCTGCGCATACACTGATACTTGTAATCAACTGCATCACATCCTCAATAACTAGAATTGGATTGGATATGATTTTTAGACTAAATAGCGTAACATTGAAACAGTACAGTTGTTAAAAAGCCAGAAAACCAAAAAATTAATAAAACATTTGAAGACTTTGGGGCAAAAACCCGTTAAGTCCAAAAGGTGAAAGTGTAAAGGAGATAGCTTTACAAGGGTTTCTCGTAGTCCGATTTTCTTCAAACTTGGAACATATATAGTAGACCGAAAATAAATCGACAGGCATTTTTTGTTTCTATCTGAAAAAAAGTTAAGACGATAAAGACCCCATTTTCAAAAAAGGGCTCATTGATTTAAAATATTTTAAAATTCCCTTTCCATTAAGCCAGCGTGTTTTCTATAGTTTAAATAATCTTTCCAATATAGAAGCCAGAAGTTACATATCTATTATCTGAATTGTGATGGCCTTTTTATGTACCATACGAACAAAATGCAAAATATTTTTTGGAATCATTTTTCATGTTCTTCCTATGGAAACGATTAGCGCAATGTGCGTAAATTATTAGTTTTCTATTGTTTCGTGTTGTGAGTAACCATCACGTGTGCACGCACATTAGCGCCTGTGATACTTACCGTATAATCGAATGCAATTGTTTGATGTTTGGATTTCTCCAGAACTCGCAGGTACCAAAGGCCTTGCTTTCCAGATCTGCCTTGGTAACAAAACAAAAAGTATTTTCACAATTAAAAGTGCAATCTATTTTCGTGCATTTATCATGTCTAGCTGTACTCTTACTACAGTAGGACTATATGGAGATAAAAGAGGAAAAATCATACAAAATTTCATTTGTTGGGGCAGATCTAATTATATGGCGCAATTACATTAACATTGATCAAAAGCATGGTTCCGCTTCCCATTTATCAATCTTTAGTTTTGGGTAGGCATCCTATTTTTTACTTTTCTTCTCTTTTTACCAGGTTCTGGTTTAGGCAATTTGTGCTTTCTTGGAATCTACTTTCTGAGGACAATGAAATCACGTAGAACAAATTTCCTCTGGCCTCATCCATAAATTCACAAAAAAGTAGTAAACATACATAATGTATTCAAACTATCTACGAATGACTAATGTATCTTACTACAAACTATTGTATACGTTAATGTTCATAATAAACTCAAAATAATTTTAACACTTTTTGCACAGTGGTCATTAGTTTTTATTAGTTTCTAATGATTTCGATTTTTTGTTACAATTTTTGATATTATTAGCTTTGTCATATCCATGACAGGTATTTCAAAATTTTGTTCTTGGTCTCAATAATTTCCTTCTGCCATCTCTGAGGAAAAGTATAATACAAACACTAATTGGTTTCAATTTAACGTATTTTAAGTTTCTTATTTATCTTCTATGTACAATGTACTGGTTAATTATTATGCAAAGTCTCATTTCAGAAATCCTAAAATTTTATTCTTTTTTAGTTACTACTGTTCAGCTGTATTCTTGTAATTGTTGTGTCCGTGGCAGATCTAGAAAGTAAAAACTGGAGGACAGCTCGAACCCAAACTACGATAGGTATTTCATGCGTTACCTAATAAACTTTCAAAAACATTTAAATTATAGATTAAATTAATTTTGACAATCAAAAACTTGGGGTACCTAGGCCCTCGGCTTCGATCTAGATTCGTCACTGCTCGTTGCACACAATAAATTTACTATTTTTTAAGTTCATATCCGGTTTGGATCACTCCCGAAGAATCAAACGGTGTTGCCTTGCGAATAGAAAGGTTTTGAGGGGTCGAAATATGTCGCGGTCAATTGTATCTAGAAAGTCACAGCATGATCTCACATTACGTAAATACAAATGAACGCGACAGTTCGTTGCTTGTGGACACGGTTTCTTATCCCTGCAATTAGGTACCAGATATGGGTGGTAAGTTATCATGAACAACATTCTGGTTTTCATAATAAGTTACAATTACGAACACTCCATAGTGCTGGCGTTGTTATCCTGAAATGCAGGAGTAACTACAATATTATCTCTAAGAGTAAGATTTTCGTATTTTTTTAACTTTTTTTTTTTATAAAATCCCTTCTTTTAATTTCTAATATACTTATAACCCCTGTCCCTTTGACCCAATATCACATTCAAATATATTTCCATTTTCTCAGCTTTAATGAGAAGAAGCTAATGCTATCTTCTTGTATTGGTTTCTTTAGTTAAGAGCATTATAATAAGGAAGCATAATATGAACATTTCCTTGCTGATATGTAAATCATGAATAGCAAAGATTTAGTGCCGTACTTTCATTTCCTTCTGCGTTCTGACTCAAACAATCTTTCCATCTTCATATATTTGCCTTAATAATCGTATCCTTTAGCCCAGATGGTAAAGTGAAAGATTTAATGACATTTCACTTAAAAAAAAAAAAATACAACTAAGTGCATCAGTCGTTGCTAAGTTTGAGTTCATTGTGGATAGTTTTGCCCCATAAAAAAGCAGTATGCAGTATCAAGTTCAGGTGCAAATTACTCAAGTCTAAATTCAGATTTTAATACTGCTATACTTCGTAGTATTTCATATACTCCTATCAAACCGTAATATTCATTTAATTTCTTCAATCTTAGGTATTATCCTCTTTCGCGTTACTCAAGCCTAAATTCAGATGTTAATACGTCTATATTTCGTAGTATTTCATGTACTCATAGCAAACATGAATATTCATTTAGTTACTTCAATCTTAGGTATTACGCTCTATCGCGTTCCTCAAGTTTAAATGCAAATTTTAATACTGTTATATTTCGTAGTATTTCACGTACTTTTATCAGACATTAATATCCGTTTAATTACTTCAATGTTAGGTATATTGCTCTATCTCTTTACTCAATTCTAAATTCTGATTTTAATACTGCTATATTTCGTAGTATTTCATGCAATCCTATCAAACCTGAATGTTCATTTAATTACTTTAACGTTAGGTAGAATATTCTATCGCGTTACTGAGGTTTAAATTGAGACTTTAATACTGTTATATTTTGTAGTATTTCATGTATTCCTATCAAACATGAATATTCATTTAATTATTTCAATGTTAGTTTCAAGATATCCAAAAATGTTCTTGCCGATTTCAGAGTGCGCACAGAGGCTACGTTGTAGCACAAAATACTCAAGGTTACGTCTCGAAGTAATCTCCATCTACTTCCAGCACCTTCTGCCAACTTTTCTGCAACTGTAGAATGCCATGGTGGTAAAAGTTAGCAATCTTGGAAGCAAAGAAGTATGTGAGTGCGGTCCGCAGGTCTCTCTCATTTTCAAATTGTCTCCCACGAAGGTAATTGTTCAGCGAGTGAAACAAGTGGTAATCTGAAGGGGGAAGGTCAGGGGAATATGGTGGATGGCACAAAAATTCTCAACCTAGTTGCAGAATGGTTTACCAGGTCCTTTTTCCCACGTGTGGTTTTGCATTATCGTCAAGTAACAGCACACCTTTCTTATTGGCCAATGCCGGCTCCTTTTCCTACAATGCACGGTGCACTCGTTGCAACTGCTAGGAGTAGACATCCGCATTGATGGTTCGGCCTGGTGGTAGGAGCTCATAATGAATCACATGGTGATAATTCCACCATATGCACAGCATAACCTTGGGATGCAGAGGTGGTCTTGAGGTGTGTTGAACTGCGTCACGTGGCGACAACCATAGTCTAGTACGCTTGGGTGTGTTGTAAAGGACCCACTTTTCGTCACTAGTGATCAATCGCCCAAATATCGGTGTGTTCTGTTGTTTGGAGAGCAAGGATAAACTGGCTTCAACTGGCTGTCGTTTGTTGGTCGGTGACAATGTGTGTGGTACCCACTTACTCAACTTGTCTTCCCTATGCGATGCAAGTGCGGTCTGACTATTTCCCGTCGATACATTAAACCTTTCGGCAAGTTACTAACATGTAAGTCTATTTTCTTTCTCTGTCTTCAAAACGTCGTCATCCAGCACATGTGGTCGTAAACAGCGGAGCTCATCACTCAAGCCCAAATCGCCGGCCCCGGGTTTTGAAACCAAGGTCGGACGGTGCCTTCATTTATTTCATTCTCCAAGAACGCCTGGCATATGCGGCAACGTGATGCGGCCGCTGATGGACCTACCTTGAAGTCATACAGCAAACATCCCTAATGAGTAGCTTTGACACTACATTTCAATGTGCCACTTGACGAGCTAGGACTCTGTAGTGTGCCCAACGAGCGTCTATTCATGTCGGTCATTGCACTGCCTACCTCCTTACCGTGTCGTGCGCAAGTGAGTAACGTGATGTATGTGAGCCTTGAACAACAAGGCCATCACAAACGGCAAGAACGTATTTGGATATCTTATATAATGCTCTATTGCGTTACTGAAATCTAAATTCAGATTTTAATACTGGTATATTTCGTAGTATTTCTTCTACTCCTATCAAATATTCCTTAAATGTCTTTAATCTTAGATAATATGCTCTATTGTGTTACGGAAGTCTAAATTCAAATTTTAATTCTGCTACATTTATAGTATTTCATGTACTCCTATCAAACATGAATATTGATTTAATTACTTCAATCTTAGGTATATTCCTCTATCGCGTTACACAAGTCTACATCCAGATTTTAATACTGATAATTTCACAGTATTTCATGTACTTTTACAAAACCTTAATATACGTTAGTTACTTCAATCTTAGGTATAATGCTGTTTGCCGTTACTCCAGTCAAAATTCAGATTGTAATACTGCAATATTCCGTGGCACTTCATGTACTTTTATCAAACCTTAATATTCATTTAATTACTTCAACGTTAGGTATTATCCTCTATCGCGTTACCCAAGCCTTAATCCAGATTTTAGTACTGCTATATTTCGTGGCATTTCACGTACCTCTATCAAACCTGAATATTCATTTAACTACTTCAATCTAAAGTATAATGCACTATCATGTAACTCAAGTCTAAATTCAGATTTCAATACTACTATTTTTCGTTGTTTTTCATGTACTCGAATCAGACATGAATATTCATGTAATTTACTTAAATCTTACATATAATGCGCTATCACGTTATTGAAGTCTAAATTGAGATTTTAATACTGCTATACTTTGTAGTATTTCTGGTACTGCTATCAAACATGCATATTCATTTAATTACTTCAATTTTAGGTGTAATGCTCTATCGCGTTGCTGAATGCTAAATTCGGATTTCGTAGCATACTACTACTATATTTCGTAGCATTTCATGTACTCTTATCAAATCTTAATGTTCATTTAATTACTTCAATCTTAGGTATAATGCTCTATCGAGCCTTTCTAGTATGCAGTGTATAATAATCGTACAGGATATATAAACTTTCAAATACACTACTCAATCTAGCTTAGACAACTCGAATAATTGTAGTATTCAATAAGTGTAATGGCTAGCTAGCACTTGAGTAGAGTAGAAGAGAGATTAAAACGAAAGGAAGCGTTGATTGTAGGGATGTTCCTATATCGCGTGAGCAACATCTTAGGAAGAAAGATGTACACCTTTTTTTCCTAGTGCAAACTGTAATATTTCTGCCTTTGAGCAGTAAATTTCTGGTTGAGAGTGTAATATCAGGTATAGACACCTTGAAATGAATCATAAAGATCATCTGGGTGACGTTGGCCGAAGTAGTGCAACTGGGCAGGTGGAATGAGCCGGTTCAAAGTGTTAGTGTTACAGGAATTTAATGTGAATAAATGAGAGTATCAAAATTTAGTATCGCTTCCAAAATGATACTACTGTCAACAGACATCATGAAGGAGACCTTCTGAGGACTACAAATTCAATGACTGATACTCAGATTCTTACATACTCTAAGGTGTAACCGTCATGCGTCTTATCACAATGCCATATGGTTTGTTTCATGCTTACTAGAAGTAACCGACAAGCATCATGCTCCCATTGCCAGATTATTTGTTTGATGCTTCCTAGACGTGACCTTTAAGCGCCACGATCTCAACGCCAGATAATTTGCTTTATATCTGCCAGACGTATCCTTCAAATTTCATACTCAAAATGGCACAGAGTTTGTTGCATGCTTTGGGGTAATGTGTTAGTTTTAAAACTGTTCTTAATCGTCTCAGTATAGAGGGTCTTTTTAGGAGTAAACTTGTGCTATTTTGTCATGAAATTGGAGCAAGGAAATGTACGCGATATTCTTGGTGCTCAGAATAGGTTCAATGGTCACCAATAACGCTCATTGACAGGTTTGGTGATTTTTAGACATGCAGGAATTTTAATGTTTTGATGGACCTGTGCCTAAGTACAATTTACTGTTTAACTTAGTTGGGTTTAGGCTGATTGCTCCCTGTGATAACATTAACATTCCTAATTCGCATTTACTCATATTTTACATTTCTACTTACAACTGAATTGTACTTCGCAACATTAGTTAACTTTTGCCTTTTTATTCTTTTCCAGACTTTATTACTGCGCAAAATTTGTTCCATTCAAATATTCACTTCTCAAACTCAGTTACATTCGGAAATTACAAACACAATTATTCAATATAATTATATATATTTTTTACTTTATCACTTCAAGGAGGTATAGATTTCCATAATAACTATAGTGCAGAAAACATGAACGGAATTTAAAATAAAAACGAAATAGTACTAGGTGTCCGGAATTACTACGAACGTTATCTAACTAGTTTAGAGTGGGAATACAGCAAGGGGTATTTATTTGTTATACTTGTTAAACGTATGAGAGGTAAGATCCCGATATATTTTGATTAATTATATGATCTTATTGAGAAATGAATTCACATTTTTTTCGTAGATTTTACAAACAATGCCCTCGCAAAATAAGATTGCTGGTGAGGTATTATTGAGCATTCTCAAAGTCAAAAAGCGCCTTTCTTTTTGTAATTACATCACACACTTCCTAGGTTTGAGGCACTGAGACAATATGTTCGATTGTCATTTTTCTAATACAGCCACACCACAAACCTTCATCTTGTAAAAATAAAAGTTCATTTTTCACCAATTAGTCACCGTAGAGCATAGTTGCTAAACATAGGGGTCGCAAATGAGCGACAGATTAATGAACTGACCGAATTTAGTTTTAGTCCATTCGCTTTTAGGGAAATGACTGTATCCACTACATACAAGAAATTCATTTCACTATCATAGCAATAGGTGGATACTGTGAGATCTCCGCAGTAGGTATATTAAGAGTCCAGCACAAGCTTATTACAAAAAAGAAATTAAAAGGGGGTCGGTGGCAAGTTGATATGATAAAATCGCGGCTGCGATAGGAATTAGGTTGAGTGCCACTGCCATACAGTGATAACAAATATTATATTTTTCGTTTGTCTAAGGTTCAATTCCGCATAGATCTATCGATTTCTACTTAAACATTATATTTTGGGAGACGCTGTCTGTGGAACTTAACTCCTTAACTACTGTGGATGATCTCGTTTCCTAAGTCCTAAGGACTTTAGAAAACTTTGTACTATTTGTTATACCCCAAAAATCGGTCCGCTGTCCACTATAGGTTAAAATAGTAATAATTTCAAAGATTAAATTGTTTAAATTTGGTAAGCTTATGTATTTGTTATAAGTTTACCCATCAGCCATCCCTGAAAATATGTAACATATTTATAGAACTACTCAGGAACTTCGTTATACACAATGGGTCATAACATTGCTGAAAATTACGAGATGAAATCGAAGTGCCAACCAGAAATTTTATTGATTAATTGTAGATTTCCCATTTTGTCTTAGAATATTGTATCTCAAATGTATGTTTAATAAAATAGTTATTATTATTATTTTGATAAAAATGTGTCATTCTAATTCAAAATTGGGTTCCCTGAGCAAGTTTTGATCTTGTCCTATGTAATTGATATATTTCTTCTCTTAATTCTATGAAATAGTTCATTTATTTTTAGTTAAGAAGAAAATCAAGGATAACATAGTACGAGTAGTGAGTCGTAAGATTCATCGCATTCGTCAGATTCCGTATTCCAATCCGAAGCCTTTATGCTAAGTAGGCTATCTATACAACATTTTTCAGTTGTATCAGGTGAATGAAAGACGGTACTTTGTATATACAAATTCAAGATGGTAATTTCCTCGCCAATTTTGTTTCAAAAATTTCCTTTACTTGTTCAACTCTTGCAGTTAAATGACCTTTTGGCTGTATCTAAAACTTTCAAAATAATACTATATCGGTCTAATATACGTTATCGCTATATTCCTCGCACAATATTTTGCCCATGTAACTATCATCATTACTGACTTTATTTTCTGTGGTTACGCTATCACTCCCACAAGTTTCGTCAAATTCTGCGAGAAACTAAATGAAAGAATAAGTGGTGAAAAATGTCAACAGTTTCGGCAATTCTACTGTCGGATAACATTACGGTGTATAAAAGCATCCAATTTCTTCTACTCTATTGTAGTATTTTTGGTTATTACAAAATGATTAATTAACTACATTTTAAGAGCATACTAAGTGAGTAAATGTCATAATTTATACAATACGCATTCTAGCTTTTCACATTTGAAATTTAAATAAAATGTGCAGCTCATATTCGGGCAAATGAGATATGTTTGATTGAATGCTCAATATCGTGCATTTAAAAGGAAAAATTCCTATCATTCTAGTGATTTTGTTCCTCAGTTATTTGAAGCACATTTGGAGGAGTAACTGTGTATAACTTACAGCCATCTAGAATACCAAAACAAGTTAGGTATTGAATATGTGTTTAAGTTTACTTTCATTCTAAAACGTGATTGATTCTAATGAAGAAAATATCATTTCCTTTTAAAAGTCAATCGACTTTGAACTGGTGCATTCCACAAAATAAATGATAAAAACACGAAAGATGCATTATTAAGATTTATATATTACACCAATCTAGAATCCAGGAAGTACACTAAGAAATAGAAAAGAGAGAGCTTTATGTTATTTTAAGGAAAGAAAAACCGAATGGTATCTTAATGACGCCATTACATTATAATCGAACTTTTCTGACATAAAAATGCTATGCATACTTTTCCTTTTCAAAGTCATTGACTATCAATGTCTGCGCCTGTGAGTTCAATCGCAACATTTCATTCTTCCTTCGAAATCACTAATGTAACATAGACTGTACACTTGTAATAGAGTGTACACTTGTATTACTCTATTTAAGAATATTAGAAAAACATATTAAATATACAACATTAATTCTTGATCAGCACTTGAGTCGAGCAGAGTTTTGGGGAGTCCCTGATGAGGTAAGTTGTGACTCGGAGTAACAAACAGTACTGAATTGTATTGCAAGTCTAGGGACCCTGAATAAAGAACAAAGGAAAAGTCTCAAAAAATGCTTTGTGCGGAGTATTCTTGTGTATGGGGCACAAATATGGCCTTTATAGGAAATGATAAAAAACAATTGGAAGAATAAGATATTTGGGTTCGGAAAATAATAGTGAGAGTTAGTTGAGCCGAAAAGGAAACAAATGAGACGGTGGTAGAAATGGTGCTAGAAAAAAAGAACAGTTTTGGATATTATTGAGAAAAAGAAGAGAAACCGGTAAGGACATTGGTTACGGATGAACTGTGTCGTGAGGTAGAGAGTACGGCAATAGTAAAGAGAGGATGGGTCGAAGAAGTTTTCAGTTGATGGAAAGAATCAAAATGGAAAAATCGTACGTGATGGCGAAGAGGTCAGCGAAAGATGCAGCACGGACGCTTTTAAGTTACTGCAAGTGAAATGCCAATGATGGAAGAATGCTTAGGATGGTGAGGAGATGCATGTATGAACTAATAATCTAGGACGCAAGTCTGGCGGTCGCAAGATCTGTTTCTCTTGGGTACGTATCCAGCTAAAAGTATGAGTGTTCATGTCTCATCATTCACTATTCATTTTATTAGCATTCACTTATCGCATCCTTTAGCCTAAAAGACATGCACCTGACGTAAAACTATAATAATATTGATATCTAAAGTATTACAAATTGTATATGTACTCAAAATTTTTACTTTTCAATATTTTTCTTTTATTTCAAGTCAAAACCACGACCCTAGAAAACACTTGTAATATTCATTACTTGAGTTCCTACAACTAGGAAGCATTCAGATCCCTCTGAATGTTGTTTTATGTACTGTATTTACGAACACTATTCAAAAATTAGCGATGTACACTCGTCTAAAAGAAAGCAGCTATTCGCTCTTGGTAACTTTATATCCCAGTTCTGTGGAGGTATTGCATTAAAGATGTTCATGTGCTTCGTTCTGTAAGATAAGGTGGATACACTATTATACGGTGGAGACAAAGCCGCAGATGGTAGAGCTTATTTATAAGACTAATTAAGCTAATTCAATAGGGGCACCTACAAGCAGCTGAGAGCTAGACATAATACACTGTAGTCCTAAAGGCAAACAAATATTCCGAAAATGCTTCACGTGGTTATTAATCAAATTCTGTCACGACTTGTACCCTTTGCAGGAGTAAAAAAAAACTGCATTTTCATCTAAAACACACAACACAGTCATGTAATTAATATGTATTTCATGGCTAAGGTCCTTTGTACTCGCAGCTTGCTCTTTCTCTACATTTTCTAACACACGTTCGTCCCTAACAGGTGTTCCTAACTAGTGATGGGCAGTGGAAATATTCCCGGGTTTCTCCCCTGGCATATAAATTAGCGGGAAGGAATATTTTTATTTACTTTATTATCCAAATTATTATAACCATATGACTAATTACTTTGTTTTCATTCATTATTATTTACTTCTAGATTTTAAATAATTTGGAGGTTAAAAAATTGAAATTTGTTGACTGTACGTTATATAACTAATTAATGATATGAGGTTTTAATTTAAATTTCCATTTGCACTACAAAGTAGCAAGGTACTAATTTTAAATGACAAGAAGGAACTAGTTTGTAAAGTAATCTAGAAAATCTGTATAGATAGACATGAAGTACTATCAATACACCTCGAAATCGCCGTCAGTAATAGACGTCGGTCTGTGTGCTTTCTCTGGTTCGAATTACTCTGAGAAAGAATCAGATATTGAATAAATAAATCTTTGTAGTCGTAAATACAAATACTTTTAAAATCTAATGTTTACAGATTAAAATTAAGGTTGATTCTCAGGATGTTTCATTAGTACATTTGTTTCCACACCTGTGTTAATTAGGATTTATTTCCTTCATTTTACGTGTGTATTCATGTAGTAAGCTTTGTGGTCGAACTTTTGTAACACTGTGTATATTGTTCGAAATAGCCTATTTTTATAGCATTTATAGAATTTGTATCATAGCATTTATACCAACCTATTTTTATAGCATTTAAACATTTAATATGATAATAATATTAGTAGTAGAATCAAGTTTAGAAAATCCAGTTAAATTGTTTAGCGGTGTAAAGGTATGTGGACTTTCAATACCAAATTATTTCCAACATATTTACTTGCAGAAAATATATTGTAAATAAACATACATTTATGCGTAGTCTGAAAATAAAATAAAATAACAATAAAATAACATATACCATTCAAGATATACATTTTAAAGAATCCTCTGAAGATAACAGTTATAAGTAAACTGAATTTTCTTTGTGTTTTTACATAAATCCCCGGAATATTCCCTTTTTTCAATCTTCCCTGGGATATTGCTAGGAAACATTCCCGAAAAATATTTTACCGGGTATTTACTATCACTATTCGTAACACGAGGGAGTCGCCCAGTATTTACTTACACAGTGGTACGGTGACTGGTTTACACACATGCCGATAAACTGTTGGAAACATTCTCTATGATGGTTGGCATCTGTTAGAAACCGCTCTTGATGGGGTCCTCCTGCTTCACACCCATCACCATCGAATAGCTTGTCGACCAGTTTGACTAAGCGCTATGTTTTAATAAAGCACTGCCTCAAGTCCTACTCAACAGTCGCAGAACAATAACTGTACACGTGCACTGTGGCGTCTTGAACTCAAGCACCACCTGTGTGGGTGAACCGAACAACTACGTATTGTACACGAGCAGGAAGTAAAACCACATCTAGATTTTCTACACCGCCATTTATAAGCTTATTGGTTTTCGATGCCTAACTCATCGAAGGTATTGTTCCCATGATTTCGCTCTCGCTATCAGTGCCAATATGTAAAAGAAACCACATTTTGCATACAAATGTAGGAAAAGCCGGGCCCTTGCCAAAAGCCAAAATAGTTCGTATGGCAATGTAGACTCGGCCAAAGAATGGTCTCCAGAGCAATTCAAACTTGCCCTAGCTAATAAGGAAGTGCCTATAGTCGAATATACCAAAGAGTTTCTGACATATTTAACTGATATCACTTTTCTTTTTTAAAATCGGGAGCTACACTTAGGTTAAAAATAGTTTCAAGATACTGTAGCACGGATGTTCATAAAATATCGATATTTTCTTTTTAGTTACTAAAAATTATAATTTGTATATCTAGGCTGGAATAGTTGTATCGGAGAGCACGGCAGTGGAGTGTCTTTCCCGTATAAGACATCTTTATTCCAAACCACCAATTTCATTCAGAAGATTCCAACAGTTAATTACGTAATCTTCTGTAGATACTGTTGGAATAAACAGTATTCCAACAGTATCTAACATTCAGTAGAAGGTGCAAATCTACGATGGCGAAACCTGTTGCAATGCTGTCTAATTTTGGTAGCTCTTTGTCTGCTTTCCATTGACTATTTCCAATGATATTGTACAATTTCTTGATTTCGTAATGTTTCTTACCATTCTAGTGGCGTAACTTAATACGTTATTAACTGTCAAAGAAGGCAATTCCTTAATCACATTGGAATGCTTTAAACCTCCAACGGGTTTCTTTTTCTGAAAAAAAAGTAACTAACCACTAGACCGTCACAATTACTATTTTCATTATATCTTTATGTATTGAAATATTCCAATGTTATTCCAATGTTTAGCCTTTTCCGGTAATATTAGGCTCCGAGAAAATTTAGAGGAAAATTATGAATAAATTGATTCATATACTTAAAACTTTAAAGATTACATTGCACTCGGATTTTACGCTACTTACCTAATTATCTGTATAACGACCTTACATTAGAGATAAGCATACAGTTGAAGTGTTCGAAGAGAATAGGAAGAGTATTAAATCATCCTTATAGAGGACTAAAGTACGGAATCAAGAGAAAACAATGCATCTTTAAAATGAATAATAAACGAAATAAGCAAGAACGAATACTATGTACAACGTTAAGCAAACAAGAACGAAGATAAGTAGCGAAGATTTTATTGCCATGTTTTAACGTTTTTTTCTTGAATTTTCCTTTTTTAACAAGAATAAACATAACATTGTGCTACGAGACAAACAGGTTGAGTTGGTACAAGTCGAAGTTAGAGGAAGACCCCACTGACAATCAATACATAATACCCCCCAAATACCCTCAATTTCTGCTGCGGTATCAGTACTTGAGAAGGCAGTCAAAGAACTTTTAGATGAAATGCTGATTCATGAGAATCTCTCTCCCTCTCTCTCTATATATATATATAGTTGTTAGGGGACTAAAAAGGAACCAACACTAGTTAACTTCTTAATTTTTTGACTTTGATTTCTTTGCTTCTATCTATAATATATTGGATAAAACGTGATCTGAAGAAATGTGTGATACAATAGAACAATGAATAAGCTATTGTCACAAACACGTGTGTTTCAATTTTCGTTTTAGAGTGTCATGATAGTTTTCCTAAATATGTCATTATTTTTGCAGAAATTATGTTCAATTCCTCCGTTTTGAAAACAAATAAACATAAAAGCTCTATCGACCATATTATCTATTAAAAATAAATAGTTTGTTATTTTTTAAGAAATAAAATATATTTTGTTCGTTACATAACAAGAAGGCATCTCTCTTTGAGGCGAAAATATCGAAGGACTAAAAGTTTTACATTTTGCAATAAATTTAGTTCAGAGTGTTAAAGGACTGTCAGAAACATTGTTATAGAAAGTTCCGTTAATTAATTTTAATAAATGACATATGTATTCATATCTATAATTTTGAATGGTTTACACGGAACGAAATGTTTCCGTTAACTTAGATTTAAAAAAAAAAATAACAACAATATTTTATATCTTATTGCAGCTAATCTGACATAATTCAATCTAAGTAGCATAAGAACCGTTTTTTTACGATATGTGTTAGCAATTAGATAGAAATAACGTTGATTAATATGACGATATGTTTTATGGTGAAGTGTTTTTTCGGAACGTTTTTGGTTATTTCCAGATATCCAGCTCTCAACAGAGTGTATAAGTAAATATCCGTAAATGAACTTTATCTTTAAAACGTCTCTTCTCAAGCTTTTCTCGTTCCATGAACTATTCTGATTAAACAGTTCACAGAAATTAGGATGAACATTTAAAAAAAAAACAGTTTCTACCAACATTCCAGATAGAACTTCATCGTCATACACAATGACTACTTCGGAGAAAGTTGTATGATCGTACGCTTCTACCGAAAGAGATTGAGAATGGGGGAAATATATAGACCAAGAAGCCTCCACACGTGCGGCTCAATAGTAGATTGGTACCTAAAATTTCTTTATAGCTGCTCTCTTCAGCTGGTTATAAACCAGTAAATAGAACAAGCGTCACATACCCGTCAGGAAGGAAGGAAGAAGAAGAAAATGTCATTACATTTTTAAAGCAGTTTTAAGATAGTAGTTTATTAAAGACCATGTTTTAAAATCATTAAATAGCAGTCAATCAACAAATGAATTAAAAAAAAAAGAACGGATTCGAACTGAGCTAAACCTAAACCCCCATGCCAACACCCAAATAAATATTAAAGTGAAGTTTAACAAGATAAAAACTAAACGACGAGATAAACATTGAAATAAAAAAGTACAATGAAGCAGAAAGATCATCAGTTCAACTTACAACACCCGAGGTAAGAAGGACTAGATTTTCTGAAGGGCGGGACTGGAGGTTCTTGTGCAAATCTTGTTTTCCTTTCTGGCCTATTTTTGAGCTGTTGACAAGATTCTAAAAATTGATATCCCGTGAAGGGATAATATATCCTATTTTGTTTCCACTATACTATTTGTTAATTTGTAATAAGAACGAAAGCAGAAACCATCAGTAAATAATATCTTCTTTAGATTTAATTTTATTATTCAGTTGTCAAGTCAACAGTCAAAATATTTAAAATCAGATAAAAATAAAATCAATTATTCAAAGTTCGAGACACAAGAAATATTGCTTGCAGTTATCAGTTACAATTGAATAGACTGTGCTCTACATAGGCAAATATATTTACACGTGAGAAAATATGTAGAAGCCCTAGACTAAAAGATACACATCATTTGAAATATTTCAACTACAATACATATATAAACCAAAAGAAATTCACACTACTCAATGATAATTAAATAATTCATTGTAATACAGTTCTACAAAATATCCAAAATTTTCAGGAACACCATCAATAAAACATTATATTACTGTTTTATTCATGGTTTAGTGTCTTACTGGTAGAGTAGTTACACAGAAAGGAGAGGTTTCGACTTCATCTGATTGCATGCAGTTTGTATATGGTTTCTTGTCTTTCACCCCTTACATTGTGTCGGTTATTATTATTATTATTATTATTATTATTATTATTATTATTATTATTGAGTTCGGTTGATTTTTAATTTAACGTCCGTTTCAGCAGTGAAGCTACATGAGAAGTAGACATACTGATTAACGTAGAATCCGAACTGCATGACCTCACACAGAAAATCGAACCAATTTATCCTACGCCGAAGGCTCGTATGGTAATCGCTTAGCCATGGAGGAACTCTTAGTAATAATAATAATAATAATAATAATAATAATAATAATAATAATAATAATAATAATAATAATAATAATAATACACGTAATAAATAACAATCACAATAAAGGAGAAAATATTTTTTGTGGTGGCAAATTGAACAAATAGGATTAATAATAAAGGCATTTGCGGGATTTAATGTTTATATAAACTAAACTATTTCCCTGATATTCGAGAAAACCACACATTTTTTTTATTTTTTTTAATACTATCTTCTCAAAAACAGTTTTTCCTTTTTAATGCAGTTTATAAAATGTCTTTGTAATATTTTAGCACCTTATTTACCTATGGATTTACCAATGAATAAATTAGAAGTTTCTCTATGGCCTCTCTCTAGCTCGGAAGATAAATCTTGCTTGAAAACAGTATTGATTTCAATAAATTTCCTCCCACGAACGAACATTTTAATACACTAAGTGTGAAGAGTAATACGAGTATTGTGAAAATGCTGAGAAATGCACATTTAGCATGTTAGGGGGTGTGCTCAGAAGGAATTGATTATCTTAAATTGGCTCCCTGGTCACTCTCTGAAATAATCATTGCTTGAAATGAAATCTTTTCGTCACTTAGTGTCACTAAATTTTTCTCCGAGGCTAAGAAGATGGTAATGAATGAAACAAACGAATGATGGTAAAATGTATGCGGTATGAAAAACGAAAGGTAATGGATTTTTTTCGAGAAAACCTGTGCACATAGTTTCAATCCTCAACGAAACCGACTTGGTACGAAGCTGGGACCACAGAGCCTAGAAGTAGATGCTCTATCACTGAGGCATCGGGGTTCCCATATGATAAATGGATCCACATCTTAAGATAATCAGATCTACGTTAGTGAGTTCAAATTTTAAACGTCCGACCAAGAATTGAACCCGGTGCCTCTTGCATTACGCTTGCTAACCACTAGAGCAGTGCGGAGACTGTAGGGGGTGAGAAACAGGAACCTAACTCCTATCAATTGTCAGTTCGCTCGAGACGAGACGAGACAGAGCTCTTCCAATTGAAACAAGTACTTTTGGAGACGAAACATCCGTTTCACGACATACTTCAGGATAAAAATGTCTCAAATCTTAGCTCGTGCGAATTCCTAGTATACTTCAGGAAAGATAAGCACAATATAGTGGTCGTATGGGTCTAAATAAATGAAAGCTAAATTTCTCAGTATCGGTGTTTCAAACTAAACTTTAAAACATACCAAAAGTCCCCATGGATCCCACTCCGGCCTTACTTTCAAACTGGAGTCTAAAGAAGGCAGCACAAGAATTCGTTACTCTCTCTTAGTTGTTCCTATAACTTGAAGAAATATACACGGATTTTCATCTTCTAAAACTCATTACTCAAACTAAAATGTGTTATTTCATGTTAATTATTAACGAGCAAAAATCCTATATATTTGCTCTTTTCTTTTCATGTTTGTAAATATAAATCGTCAATAATTTGACGAAGGGGTGTGTCTGGAAAGCTCACTTTTTCAGGCGTAAAGAACGAAATGTAATATACAATATGCAATATGCATATTGTAATGTATAATGTATAAAGTAATATGCAAAAGTGTAATATGCAATAATTAATCATTAATTCCACATAATTATTATCCGGAATGGGTGACGAGTTATTACACATTCAACTGCTTTCCAGTCTACATAATTATTATTTCTTTCTTTATGTCAAAAACGTGCGATTTTGAGATACGACACTTCGTCAAATGTTGACGAAATGTTTCTTCAAAATTGCAGATAATAAATTGTAATTTCAAGTACTTTAAAACAATTAGAGAGTACTTACTATGAACAGATGTATTTATAATAATGCAAGGAGCATTAGAAATGATTTAAAATAATATAGTTCATAATTTCATTTAGCTACAAGTGCAGTTTATAAGACATCGTCGACAATATTCATCTGTCTCATCAGAAATAATTTCTTGACCATTATTGCAGTGCATTCTACTGCCGGTTGTGCAGAATTAATACAGAACACTCCATTTTTCGGCATTTACATCTTGGGAACAATCACTACGAACACATATTTTTCATTGACAACTAATTTAATTCAAGAGCTCATCAGCCATCACTGAAAACCTTGTTAATACTGGAATCATTTTTAAAAATTTTTCCCGTACCAACGCGATTCTGTTGGTTCGAGTTTATTTGAAAACCAAAACTGGACTTGAATGTATACTGTTAGTGAACGTTGTCTTTCAGCTGCAGACTTTGGAGGTAGATTCGCAAGATCAAAGACGAATAACAACGGCAATCACCCAAAATAGTTTACTTTCCATACCTCCCTTACCGCCGTACTGTCTCATCAAGATTTGTACTACTGTAGCCATTTTAGGTTCAGTGTCATGATTTTTACCATTAAAAAAATTAGAGAGTGAGCTGCCTCCTTATGTGTTTAAATCAGTTTAAGAGCAGATTTTCTGCCCTTCTTCAAAAGAACTGATACTAAGTCACAGCCTGTTAATGCATGTAATGCAGATATCAAAGCTGGAAGAGGCTCCATTTTCTTACTAATCATCTCATATCTTAACACTTAATTTCTCTAGTGGTAGACTTTGATTATACGAAGTAAATGTGATTTCCTGGTTTCAAGCGAGGGATTATAATTGCCAACAAATTAGTGTCTGTACGAACAATAACAACTGACTGTTGTGTAACACACATATCAATAGCTGCCGACATGATGGTTTGACAGCATCTCCTTCCGCTTGCAAAACTTTATTGTTCTCAGACAGCAAGACTGGAGTTATTTTTTCATGGAGGCGCGTCTTATTCAGTGAATTGAAGAGAGTTTGAAGTCAAGATGTTCATAAAACCACTTCATAGAGGGGTTAGATACAATTAAAATATGAGTGCTTAACCTTATATTGTCAAGAAACGCTAGTTTTTTAACATCCAGTTTATCATATGTCACTGATCAGCTGCTAATCCAGGATGTGATCAAGGTCATCAAGGATATAATTCAGGATATAATCAAGGCCAAACCATAGTTTGCAGTTTTATACAGTGTAAAGAAAGTAAGAATGAAGCCCGTTGTGTCCAGTGTATACCCGAGGGTCAAGGGGAAGCTATATCCCCTATAGCCCATCACTTGGATCCGCGCCCTTCACTGATAATACATCCTTCATTTCAAATTCTTAATTCCCTCATTTACTTAGTTGGCCTTTTGTAGACTTCGATTATTTCTTTACAAAGACTAGCAACATGATCAGATTTGGGAGCTTCAGTGACACTGGAAATTTCAGTTCTTTCAACTATTTCTGGAGGTGTACATATTTTTATTAATCCCGCAGTATGAAACGTATTTTGACCGTCAAGATCTATGTATTAGTATCTGCATTGTCAAATGCGACCTTAATGAATGATCTACATTTTTGTTGACTCCTTTGCATTTATTCTTGAATATTCGTATCGTGTTATCTCTTGGTATGGGACATTTACTCCAAAATTAGTCAAACTATCTATTATTTGTCTAGATGCGTAGTGACGCAAGCTGCGAACACTTGACTATAATTTCAGGGGAGATTTAAGTGATCCAGGCCTAATCTGAAATGATAAGCTGAGCTATCACTGAACGCTTACAGTTAGCCTCTGAACTGTCATCGTTGTTCCTTTTCTTTTTTATTTCACGAATCAAATGTTTCAGGGGTATATGAACGAGTTAATCACCACTTATTGTTTGTTTATCTAAAGGTGTGCAGTACGGTAGAATTCCTAAGTCTTCTCTAATAATCTCTACCGCTTTTAGCACGACCCGAAGAGGTTCTTGCAATATATTATGTGTATCGTTACAATGATTCAAGCAACAATTTATTGACATAGCCTCTAAATGGGAATATTACTTTTTAAATATGAACTTCTGTTACAACCAATCCTTCTCCATACTGATGAATAAGCTTTTTCTTCAATTGCTTGTCAGAGTAACCAGGTATCCATCATTGATACCAATATGTTAAATGAGTATATTGAAGGCTTGGATTGTAATGTCATTCACAGAGCTCCCAACTTTGCTGATTTGCTTCCCAATAAAGAAGTTGTTTTAACACTATGAATATATTTGGCATCTGCTAGTACAGGGTTAATGACATTTTCGATTCTTTTGTCCTACAATGTCTCTATGGTTTATCGCCCGCAATAAAACAATTTTCTGAAATTCGAATATTGAAAAATTAAATGTTTCTGTGGCTGGAAATACTGCTATCAAAAGGACGCATCTTAAACGCTGGTACCCCACTAACATATCCTAGAATGCCCATGATGGTACCTAGTAAACTAAGCATGTCATTAAAAAATCTACATAAAAAATCACAGTTAACTTTACACTTAGAAACCAAGTCTACTGTAAACCTTAACTGTATTTCACCTAATTATCCAACTAATACTTTCTATTGTGCGTGACACGAGGCTTTTAGATACTGGTACGTTTGTTCCAATATAGCCAAAAAGAGGGATATTACAGACGGGAAATGGAATATATATTTTTTTTCAAGTTTCCCCTTAAAATAGGAAATTTAACTTTTTATGGCTTTAAACACTGCCACCAGAAAGAAGCAAACTATCTTAAAATAAACTTCGGTACATAATTGATATATCCTACCAGTATCAAGTCGATATCTAATAAAGGAAGCTTGGATTTTTAAAAAAATATTGTAAAGGGAAAAAATCCAAGCTTTAGAACCTAAATTCGAACTTCTCGTACGCCCCCTAATTACCCAATTGTAACGATCTGTACTTGTTTGTGTTCAGTAAGGACTGGTGTTCGACTGGTGTAAGTTGATTGTCATTTGTACTTGTAGGTACCGATTTATAGACATAAATTTCGAATTTTTACCCGAAAAATAGGAGAATTTTAAATTTCCTAGTTCGCAACACTGAATGTGAGTTTGTCCAATTTGTCTACAATATTAGGTCTATATGAGGTATATAAGTGACAACTACTAAGTAAATATGTCTAAAACAAAACAAGTTATGCTGAACAAACTAAAAGGGAAATTATGAATTTCGAAAAAGCTGTACTTTTTTAGTTTGATCTGGCATTTGAGCTGACATTTTGAGCATACATTTGGCACTCAGTTAAAAAAAATACCATCAGGATAAACTGTGGCCCATCCTTATTTCGCATATTAAGGATCATATCTTTATCTTAATTAGTGTTCACGCAGGAGAGAATTAAGTAAGTATAACTTCCGTTAGAGACACTTTGGAATCCTTGTGTCGTGATGGTTCATTAAGAAATTGAATAAATCTTATCCTCCCTTGACGTGAGAACTGAATTTATAGTTAGAACGTAGACTTTAAAATTAAGAAAAATAAAATCAATGTAAAAAAAAAGATTAGAAAAGTAGAATCCATGTATATATGTTCCAGATAAAGGAACAAATGTGAAAGAGTAACGAATTCTTGTGCCGCCATGTTCAGACGTCACTTTGAAAGTGAAGCGAGCGTGTAATCGATGGGGCCATCAAGCTGGTATCAGCTTGAAGTAAGGCAGCGATTCACGATTTAAAATTCTCGACCTTACGTAACGATCGTGTGAGAAGTAACTTGCCCTTAGTTCAGGTTGAAATGTTGTGCTTTCCTTATTTGGATCCTGACTAGGAAGAAACAGAAGCAATCTTTATTTTGTCCTGGACTTGCATACAACTACCAATCAGAAAAGAGCAGCGCCTGACGGTATTCAACTTTATTTCTCGCTGTAATTTCAAAACAATGCTGCCTGGACAAGATTAGCGTTAATGGTATTAAGAGAGTAATACGAAAAATATGATTTTTGTATAACGTGAAGCACAATTTATATTAATTAGGAAATATCTAGAATAAAGACCATAGAGAAGGTATGCAGTGAAGTAAGTAGTATCCATCCGAACACTACAGGTGTGAACGAATGCATTTATATCTTTTAAAAGAATAACGATAGGTGATTTAAGCATATTGTGCTATTTGAATGCCAAGATAATGTAACATGTTAAAAGAAAAGCGTGCAGGTTTACTTTTGACCCACCACTAGAAATAATTGTCAAAAATTAGAATTGCTTCACTAATTTCAATCTTATTATTTTCTACATGATTTCTGCTGTGCGACATGAAAGTATACATGTGACATAGTTAAAATTCAAGGAGTATCATAAACAATTGTTGAAAAATTATAATTCTTTTACAATTTGCGTATAAATACAGCGTCCGGATGCATGCATAGAAACTACATCCCCAAAACACAAACTAACCTGCGCTAGGTCGCCACTAAAAAGCACGAATGCTGTCTAACCAATTTAAGGCAGGGCAAAATTGGAGGCCCCGAGCGTTGGCAGAGGGTTTCGTCTGAAGGGAGGAGGCGCGTCAGCGAAGATGGGCATCTGTATAAGCGAGAGTAGTCAAAATGAGTGGGTTTTGGCAGTGATACGAGTTTCAATACCAATTGTTATGGTATCATACTAGTAGCGTTCCACTTGTAAACAAAATACAACTTCTTTACACTATGCAGATATTAACCGCCGGTAAAAATAGTTTCTATACAGGTATCTTTAATACGAACTTATTTATTTTATCCGTCGTAAAACACTTATAAAGTAAACTAGCACCAGAAACAGAAACAATGAGAGTTAATTGTCATCAGTGTTGTGTGGTCCTCGTGCAATTTTAAGGAACAGTTCTGCAATGCTGGCACAATGCAAAAAGTCCGGGTGTAGTGCACGAGAGGAGTTCCTGATACGGTATAAATTTACTTTGTTGCCTGTGTGGGCATTTTTTGTGCGTAGTGAGCTGAGCGGATACATTCAGTACCTATACTAGAAAATTACTCTTTTTTCTTTATTTTAGCTTTCCGCTCATGGTAACTGTCCTCATTTACGTATTTGGGCAAGTTATTTGATTTTCAGTTCTATAATCTGGTGGGTGCAATAATCTACAGACTTTTTTCAACTGATACAGACTCCCTCATGTTCCTATCTTACTATCGAATTTTCGAAGTTACTAATTTCAATAGCGTATGGAATTTTGAATAGTCCATTCCGTAGAATCTTTTGTATTAACAAGGATCTTCTGTAAGTAGTTCATTATTCAGCATTGAAAATACGGTGCTTTCCTGTGCATTATTGATGCGAAGAATTCACTCTCTGGTCCAGCAGCTCCTCTTTGCTCTTTGTCTCTCTCTCTCCCTTTCTCCCTCTTTCTCTCGTTTTAGGGGGAGGAGAGGGCGTACTTTGTGTTAACAACAGAGCAGATATCGCTGCTATGGCTATTTCATCCTCTTATGATGATCTCATATTGTGAAATAGAAAAAACCATAACTTTTAAGATTACGAGAGTTGGTAGCCCTGTGCGTAACACATTCTTCAAGTGTTTTTGTCTGTTTAATGCAGCGATCACGAGAGGCTTTTCTGGTAAAAGCCTACCTAGTTTTATGGATGGTCTGAAACCCCTACATCACCTCAGGATAAAAGAAATTGCATGGAAGTTTGAGTTAAGCAACACTGTCAAGTTGTAACCTGGATTGAGGCCTTAGTTCAGATCCCTGTGAGCCTGGCTTTAGTATGTTCAGTTTGAAATACCGATACTGACAAATTCAGAGCTTTCATTTAATTAGTCCGATATCGAAGCATATCCTTCTTGCGCTAGTAGTGGTAGGATAAACTATACTATTTTTGGTCCCCTGACAGAAATGGGCCATTTCGGAAACGAAATTATACATTAAGCGTCACACTTATTTTTACTGCATCATTACTTCACCATGCTGATGCAGTATCTCTTCATCATTTGTTCTGCCTGCATTGGTGCGTGATTTGATCACATGAGAAGATATGGCTGGTTGTTCTGAAACACCTTCTGATTTGCGGGTAATTCTTAGTGATTTTGTAAGGAATTATTACTTTTTCGCGCTTGTGTAATTCATGAATTATTTTAGTAAATTACTACTAACTTCATTACTACTAACGTTGTTTACTAATTTCATTTTTAAGAATCTAATTGAAGGGAGAGAATATAGTTAACTTCTGTGTTTTTACGTTATATTTTGTCCGTGTTGGCATTTATAAGGTTAATAACTCGACTTCCAATGAAATAATTAGCCAGCTATGCCACTAACTATGTTTCCTTCATTACGAATCATATACTGATGTTTTTATTGAACAATCAACGATACAGATTTTGGTTTATTACCTGTAGTTTTCTTGCGTTCCTATGATCTATCTGTACAGTTAGCAGAAGGGGTATCTAATAACTGACAATAGTCTGGCTAATAACTACCATTTCAAATATCTCTATCACTTTACAATCATTTTTGGAATTTTGTAAATGGTGTAATGAATTATTTTTAATTAGTATTGCTAATAAGGTTTTTCAGATATTTGTTTGCTGAATTAAAATGCTAGAAAGACCAAAATATTAATCTGAAGCTCTCTGGAGCGCTTTTCGAAAAGTTACAAACTAAAGAGTTTCTGTGTGAGCACCTACCAAAAAATACAGAGTTACAAGAGTAGCTATTCAGTTTAAATGGGAGAGGCCTGGACACAAAAAAAATATATTCGGTCCATCACCAGTATTGAAAACGAAAGAAGATATGTTAGCTAGGTAAGAAAACTTTATAAATAATACAGTATGTAGGGTAATTTTTAATAATTTACACAATGTTTACTTTTATATCTTGACTGTCACTGTATACTATTTCGACGTCGTCATTTTCGATTGTGGTCCTTCCGTCTCAAAGTTTTACAGTCAGTATGATATCTACAAGTAAGTCTAGCAGTTGATTCCTTGAGTCTAATTAAGCTAAAGGTTGTAAAATTTCGCCATGTTTAAAATGTTGTATGAAACTATTTTATATTTGGAAGGAAGATAAACTAAAAATGTATTATTTTACTATTTATTGCTTTCATAGACGAAACTATATTTAGCATTGAATAAATTCTCATTTTTTCGCCACTTAATTTCGAAAGTAATATTACTTTTATTTTATGGTATGCATCTATTTCATAATTATTTTTAAATTTAATGTTTTACAGAATTTCCTGAAACGCTACCCCCAAAAATATGAGAATGTACAAGCGACAGCAAGCGCATCTGTGTGAGGATAATATCCGAAAATAGTTCCAATACATATCAATATGTGCAAGACAAAGATATAGAAGATACATTAGAAGATCCTGGAGAATCTGAAACCGTGATGAAATAGGTTTTCAGGTACTCCGAGCATTTGGCAAGATTCTTTCAGAAAAAGGAGTTAAGATGTATATTGTAACAAACAAGAATCGTCAAGGGAACAAATCACGATTTTGTTCACGTTTTCTGTTAGTAGTTCTTCAGGTCCATCACTAATAGTGAATCCCTACAAATTTATCCCAGATAAAATGACCGAGAAAGTTCCATCTTATTGGGGCACAGCAGGAAGCGACAATGAGTGGATGACGGCTCAAGCTTTTTTATGAACACATGGGGAACGTGCTACACCCCATTTCAGTGCAACAGAATGTAACATTTCAAATAATTTTGTTCCTTGATGGACAAAAATTGAACCTGAATTTTCAGCTAAGTAGTTTTTGTACGCAGCAGGTAATAGAGATTATAACACTCTACCCAAACGCAACCAGAATTCTAGAGCCTGATGACGTAGGGCTGTTCAGTTCTGTAGACAGCCCAAAAATGTAGAAGGGGCCCGGTAGACGTTAGGGGGGCCCGAGCCAATCATATTATAATTTATCAAATAGTAATACTAGCAATTCATCATATCTGTTCTTGAATATTTAAGTATATTACTTTTACATAATTCTATTATCCCTTTCTACACACACACATTAAATTATCATTCTGTAATCTACATGAAAAAGAAACTAAATTTTATTAAATAGGTATTACTAACTACAGGAATTAGAATTAAAATATATATGTTTTAATAGTCCCACATGTAATACTAACATTAAGATCAAGAACGAGAGATGATTTACTGTGAAGTAAAGAAATTCAACTTCACTTGGGCTCTTGTTAACTTGCGAAATTGCCAGTCCGTTTTAATCAAAATTTTAAAAATTTACCTAGAAGAAATTGATAATTTAATTGCTTGTGTGCTTGATAACATGTAAGTAAAGCGTAATTTATGTGTAATATCTTTTGATAAGCGGTTATAAAGACGGAACTAATTCGCAAGTAGAGGGAAGTACTTGTCTCTTGGTTCAGGATGGTTGGATTGTGAATAATATTCGAGTAATCATGTCTGCAAGTGTACAGGGTCTTTGCGCTGGATGTGAAGTGACAGTACTAACATTTGTAAAACATAATGTTGATAATGAGCTTAATATTTGATTATTCATGGGTTAATGAATGAAAGAACAAAGACTACCAACAATCGTTCACGATTCTGTGCTTGAGATAGGAGAGCTCAACAAACCTAAGTACTAAGGTAAGTGGGAAGTAGACATAACCTCACCTACGTAACCAAGTAGATCGTCATCCCATCTTACTTAGGCTTCTCGCTTCGCTCGTTCTTCCCTCAACTCCGCATTCCCCATTAACTACCCACAACCGTACTCCGCGCGGCCCGCCAATCTCACCTGTAGGTTAATAATGGATTTCCATTTGTAATTCTGGTTCTTCGCCCCATACTCCAACCATAGAGGTAACGTAACAGAACATAAAATGAGTAAAGTTTAAGTAAATATTGATAATTGTAGATTCTATTATGATTTTTGTCGAACATTATGTGGACGGGTAACTTTGAAGTAATTCCCTTCTTTAAATTTACAGTTCTATTTTTCTTTTAAATATTTGTAGTAAGTTCTGGTTTAAAATCTTAAATTAAACTCTTTTTTATAAATGAACCACGTGCACACTATACCAAGAACACACATACCAAAACAGCTAAAAAGTATGTGGCATACGTGATATCTTATGTTACATTTGTAAATCCTGTAGTTTTTGGACTTAACGTACAGCAAGCGTATAACTGGAAACGCATGTTTTGTAATACTTTCTGTATAAGTGCGCCATCTATACATACTTTCCGTATGAAACAATATAGGCAGTCAGGATCTCACATACAAATGGACGTATATAACATATAGCTGACGAAGGTAACATACATATATGTATAAGACTGTTAGACATCAGCCATCCTGCAACGGCATGATGTAACACCTAAGGGCAGTGCCTATGCAGCATGGATAATGTAAGCTCCGTTCTGATTTTTGTAACAAGCAAGAGGAATCCGTATATTTGTACAATATACTACTGTCCAGAGAACGGGCCTTTTTCCTCAATGTAAGTAACACGCTACGCCCATCTACTATCGAGTAAAAGCATCCCTGCTTCTTTCATGTTGAATTACAACATTATTACTCTTACGCTACTAAAGAATAGTTCCAATTTACAACGTTTATGTATGAAAACTAGCTATTTCCACGGGATCCCCCACCCCAAGTACAATATAAAACATTCTGCTACTTAATTTCTCCTCTAAATCTTGCAAATTTTCACTAGTCCTGGCTCCCCAAAAGGGATTTAATCCTTAAACTTAAACGTTAAATATGTTCACTTTCTCCGTTACTCATCTAATTAACGTAATTTAGCTTAACTTTATTCTTCTACGAGAACAAACATATGAAATTCGTTACTTTTTCGTTGAATGTTCCACCACAGTTCTTACTAGAATGAATCGCCTTTAACTTAACTCGGAGCATTTAATTCACTTCACAACCAATTGTTCCACAGTTAATCTAAGGTTTGCTGCTGACGAGGATTTTGCAATGTATGTATGTACTACAACTACACAATATAATAACAATAACCTACCGCCGTTACTGCAATCGACAAAAGATAAACGTTTTGTTTCTGTTCCTGTTTTTATGATTTGGCTTGCAACAAGCACTTCACACTTCGTCTCCTACCTCCCAGATCGCTACAACTGTGGCATGAAGTATTATGAACATATCCATTCTTTTCGTAAAAACTTGCTTCAATATGTATTGTGTCATTTCATATCGAGATTCGAGAAGAATGATATACATTACTTTAACTCCTTTAAAATGGGTTTAGAAGTGTTCGTCAAATAGTTAAAATGGAAAAATTCTTGGAACAATCTCCTTTATATTGCATTGTATTCTTAGCGTTTACAAATAGAATTAATCGAGATTTTTTGCAAGACTTTCGTGAAAATTTTAGGGGGTGCAGTAAAAATTTAGGGGGTCCGTCCTACCCTTGCCCCCCGTGGACACGGGCCTGGGGCTGTTTCGACCCATCAAAATATATTGGCAAAAGGCAGTACGAAAATGACAAAGCATACACTCTAATGAAGTGCTTACAAAATATTAATTTGCTTCTGTCTTAAAGACACAACGAAGTCTTTCAGAAAATCGAAATATATGAAAACTGGCTTTGATGCTTATGGTCTCTACCCATTTAATCCAGATGCTATCGAATATCTAAGTATCTTGGCACTTCATCCCAAAATGTACACTCTTGTAAAAAGGATGTACATCCGAAACTTCATTTGGGCTACCTTATTAATTATTACCAAACATTGTAGGTGGAAACAGATTGCAGGCATTTGAAAAGCTGAATGAAAATTGTTGGGAAAATTACTCTAATTCAGATTTCTTTATTTTGTATCGTTTGTGGCTTCGCTTCAAAAATGGTAAACATAAAAACAAAACGTCTTGTCGTCATTCTACAGATCGTGACACTCCCGGTTCTTCAAGTGCTACTTCGGGTAAGGATGATCACCAAACCAAATGTAAAGTAACTGAGGAAGCAGGAAATATTTCAAATGTAGCTGATAATAGTAATAATTCGGAACTATAAAATATTAACAGAATAAGAATGGATTCTGCCAGTTCAAAGTGTTACAGCATCGTACGTTCATCATAAAAATATATTATATATAATAATATCTTCCTCTTATGTTGAGGCGTCAACATTCAGAAAATTACGTCACACTAATGACCAGTGGCGTATTTATGATCATGTTTCGGGATTTTTTGCTTGCTTTATTCCAGGAAATGTGAAAATTCTGCAGTAAATAAAATTTCGGGAGGTTCTTAAGCCCGGGCGTCACCATCACATACGCCACTGCTAGTGACACTTAGGAGTGATAACTAACTAACTAACTCTATGGCCTATGGAACCCGGAGGTTGAATGCCGCATTCACTAAAGTTCTCCACTGACTTCTATCCTTAGCTAACTGCATCCAGTTTCTACATTGTATTCCAATCTCTGCGAGATCCATCTTAACATTGTCTTCCCATCTGCGCCTTGGTCTTCCTAATGGTCGTCTTCCGATTGGTCTTCCAGTGAAGACTTTGAAAGCGTCACTATTTTCTTCCATTCTAGCTACATGACCCGCCCACCTAAGCCTCCTAGACTTGACGACCCTAACAATGTTGGGTAGACCATATAAATTATGTAGTTCCTCTTTATGAAGTTTCCGCCATTCCCCCTTCTCGTTTCTCTTGGGTCCCCCTTCCCAATATTCGTCCCAGGATCTTGTTCTCAAATACTTTAAGTCTATGTTCTTCCCTCAGAGTAAGCGACCATTTTTCGCAACCATACAGAACAACAGGCATGATTATCGTTTTGTATATTTTAAGCTTCAGATTCCTCGATAGAATTCGCGACAACAAGAGATTTTGAACTGAATAATAACACGAATTCCCTGCTTTTAGTCGACATTTAATTTCTTCGTGACGCTTCGGAGTAATAAGAGAAGATATTGAGTAAAGAACAAAATTATAAGAATAGAGCAATTACACCAAAAATAAAACTATGGTATAATCGCTGCCTGTGGGGCGAGAGTTTAAATACTAGAAAACGCAAGATGTAATACAGTATAAAGAAGCATTTGTAGTGAATAATAAAATTTATATTGATTAATAATATACATTAAACCTCATAGATAGTGCAATTATATAAATTCACATTACAGTATACAATAGGAAAACATTATTCATATTGCATGCAAATAATTTTACCAATATATAAGACACAAATACTGTGTCTAACGAAAGAAAAGATAAATTATATGTGTAAAATTAGTAGGAAAAGAAATGCAATTGCAACCAAACTCTTGTGTCGATTTATGGAGAATCTACATTAAATTCTAATTTGTTAATCAATCTTCAATATTATCTAACTTTTTTATTGCGTACAGTCCAGATAAAACTATTGAGATCATTGTGACAATATGCGTTTGTGTCGTTGAACAAAATAATATTTCTATTCTCTAACTGTAATCTCCTCCCTCTCTATTACTTATTGCCACATACATGGAAGATGTGCATCATCAATACATCCATTTTTGTGAATGTCTCGAAGGTACTTGCATATAATATTGATGATGATTTCTCTTGCCTCGCAGAACTTTCTGCCCAACAAGTTCCTTTATTTTTGCAAGAAGGTTGTCAAGAAGATTTACTATACATTGTTTACAATGTCTCCACTTGCATTTCAATATTAATCCACGCAAGTTATTCGCCTTTTCGAAAGATATTGTAATGAAGCTTCGACTTTCCTTTTTTTACCTTACGACACTTCCGTTTACTGAATAATACACATTTTTTATCCCTCGCTAGAGATGTGAGAAGAGTGTTGAACAACGTTTTATCACAGATATATATTTCTAGAAAAGGTAATTTTGAAAATTATATAACGCTTTGATATATAGAAAGTTCACAAAAGGGATATGTCTTGTAGTAAAAATACAATTTAATTGTCCGCTGAAAACTGAAGTGGAAAACCCTGTGCCACCAAAGTAAAGTCGAATTTAGAATTCAAATTTTATCCAAACGGAGAAATTATTTCAATCTCAAAGAAATTGCTTAGGTTTTGAAAACTAAAGAAAAGGATATCGTATTAATACGCAGATGAACTTAGTATCTTGACAAAGCATAAAGGATGGGATAACTATTCAGATTTCGTGTCCATAATGATAATGGAAATGGAACGTTTTGAAGCTGTAGTAACTTCATGAATACAACAACATTCATCTTTTCATATCAGACATTTATCCACTCTGGGTCAAATATGCGTACAGCATGTGACATTTTGTATACGGAAGTATAGAGATATGGTAATGTAAATATTCGTCGCAGCTTCAAGTTTCAATAATTTATCTGACGGAGTTGCTTTTGTTCTGAATGTTGGAAATTGCATCGAGGGCGTCTTTAATAATCCTATATGGTGGTGGTAAACTGGATGTTATTGCTTTTGAATCGAGACAAAAATTCACCTTCTGCTAGAATTAGAAAGATAGATTTAAGGACATTACTTGACTTGAAGAATAGTTACCTTCTGAAATCGATTTGTTAGTTGTGACTATAGTCAAGCAAAACCCAATGAAGTTGTGATTTTTTAATTGGCTATTCCATTAAACGTCGGATTAATTTCTGCTGTTTGACATTGTTTTCAACTTGTACCAGCAATGTTGCAATCTTTACTTCCACTTACAAGTGTTTCCGTCGTTTGTATTGTTTCTGTATTGTTGTTATTTGCTTTTTTATTTAATTAATTCCAAACACCTTATTTTGCTTTAACGGATTCTAGTTGTACTTGTTGGTTCTTTCTTTGGCAATTGACTCTATGGATCCAAAATAAACATTTTGAATTGCTATTAACTAATGAATAACCTTGAAAGGGCTCAAGAAGATGGTTGGGCTTTGGTTAGTATCTCTTTCTTTGGTGATTATCTGTGACATATAATAATAGTTTTAGTGAGGTGTAATGAACCAGTTGCTTATGAATAGTTACCAGTATTTGTCAAGTAGAATACGAGTATTTATTTAGCTGCATATCCATGGAAATTATTGATTTCTACGTAAAAGACTGACTTTCTTTGAAAGTCATTGGTTAACCCTGCTACTACCGGAAGTTTTTCATTACACTGAATACCATTGGGGTCATTGGTGACCCCTTTACATTTATTGAAGAAACACTGCCTTCTTTGTTTACAAAAACATTTAATGGTGCCCAGTTTTACATTCTATCATGTTTGTTTACACATTGTTATTAACTTAGCTTTTCTGGTCACGTAATATGCTTAATGTGTTGATAAATTGATAACATAGTGCAATTATATAAATTAAGTACAGGTATGCACATAGGGAAACTTAATAATTTGAATGATGATTAGTAGTATAGCTGAATTTTCCAGTCTAATTGCCTATTTTAGACATACAATTTGATTCTAAACACTTCTCTAAATTTTCGTTTACCTGCGAAGTAAAGTTTTTTTTTTGGTTCAGGAAATTTTTATCTCCAAGAAACAAACTACTCACAAAAGAACTTGTACAAAATTATACTGTCGTTTTAGTCGTTGTCACATTTTACACAAAGAACAGCTGAGTGTTGCTTATACACGTATGTTTCGCACCTTTGCATATGTCTTGCATAACATACCGCTCATAGAAATGACAACAACCACGTTTTCGTTATTTATTGGCTTCTGAAGATATACACAGGGAACTCTGAACGCCGAAGTCGGTTTTGTGTAGTTAGGGACTTAGCTAGTTCAAGAAAAAATATTCTCCATCTGTAATTACTTCTGCCGTTCCATTCAGGATTGAGTGAAAACCAAATGATGAAAACGTTGAGAGCACTGAAGCTAATGACGGAAGGGTCAGCGTCCTCAAAATGACACTAATTGTTCATCAATAGTAATGTTAGCCGCTATATATGCGTCCTGTAACGTACTTCATATGCATCAAAAGCGTCTCTAATTGGAAATAATTTGTCCGAACTATGATTTTTGCCTCTTTGTTGAGTGTCATTGAACCGGAAACATCGAGATATCTGTGTAAATCTATTTCTCCGCATTGGTTTGTTGGAATAGGCCTGTCATCTTCTTTATTCAACAAATATATAATACATTCATTGTGTGCTTTTTATATTTCCTCCAGAATAAAAAACAATATGAAACACTGAAGTTCACCCTTACCAACATACGCTAATTTATATCCATATGTAATAGAGCATTCCTTGTTTCTCCATTTCAAAATAGTTTCAAGAATATTGGGTCTCATAAAGTGCTCGAAAGGAGATTGAACCGTATCCACATTCCTGATACTATGACGTGTAAGCCCTGTTTCCAGTCTTGATAATATTGCGAAAAGGAGTCTTGGAGACGGAAACTGAGTCCTGAAAAGTCCTTAGTGGATTACTACTGTAGATTTATTGTCCATTCTCCAACTTGAAAAGAAAATGCGGATTCATACGATAAAAAGGAAGGGAAAATCAACATTGCAATAACATAAGATGACTAACAGAAATCAAGATCAAATTCAGAACAAGGATAGAAATATGTTTATCATTGTAGTTGATCGTGCTCACTAGGAACAATTTTAGTGGATTATTCAGAAACATAACGTTGAATAATGTGCCGCGGTGGCTCATTGATAGCACCTTCATCTCTGGTGCCTGAGATTCCTGGTTCAATCCCAGCTCCGCCAAGTGTAACTTGTGTTGAATAAACAGAGTGTGCATGGGTTTTCTCCCACTTTCTTCTATCAGCCATTTCATTTATTCTCATTATCGTCGTCAGCTTTAGCCTAGGTGGAATAACCGCGGACTGTTTTCCAATTCCTTTTTCTACAATATTGAATAAGGATGGGAAAAAGGAAATAACGAAAAGGGGAATCATATTATCAAATGAAAGAACAATTCTGAAATGTGTCTTTCATGAAAGTTCAAAAAACTAATAGATCAGGACAATAAATACAGCAGATATTGCAAGGCTACGATTTCAACTAGGAGCTATTTCTCATTATTTTTAGGACCCCGCTAGATCTAGAGGCTGGCACAGCTACCTTCGATCCAGGGCCGGGTTCTATTCGCGGTAGGGGTGCAGTTGAAGGAAGAAATTGGTTCGGATTCCCCTACACTCAGTACGCCTACGTCACCTTTAGTCTACACAGCATAATCGAGTGACGTCAAACTCAAAACAAAGCAAATCATTATTTTAGGTTTTTATACTACATGAAAGTATATCGCACTGTATTTTACCATTTCCATAAAATAATAAAATCAATTGACAACAATGATTGACAAAAATACAAATGCAACAAAAGCAGAAGTCCATTAGAATATACCAACTTATAAGCGCAGATGTTGAGGTATCTTTTTTGCTTCTTTCAAGCATACACTCATCTTCAGAATCTAGATATAAATCTGCATAATATTCATCTATATCATTATAGTCCAAAATTTCATCTATTTCACAATCGTCACTAGATGAAACATCATTACTTGTAGGATCTTCTGCGAAAAGTCAGAATCAGTGATTTCTTCATGCAATTTTTTTCTACGTCTTCGCAAGATAGATTTCTTGATGCCATGGTGTTTCTCATACATTCGAGAAAACAATTGAAGAGTGATTTGTGTCAAATTTCACTCCGAATAATTAGTGACATGTATCGAAAAATACAAAAGTTATTAATAATTGCTGGGGTCCTATATGACACCAATGGTACTCGGTGCAGGAAGTAGAGAAACATGCGCACACATACACACAAAAAATATCACAATGTACCAAAGTGAAGTTCCAAAGCAAACATGAAAATCCAATGTTTTTCATTTTTTAATGTAATATATTACGCGAGTTACACACTGTTAAACTTAGCTTGGGGTCATATAGGACCCCACGGTAGTAGGAAGGTTAAATGGCCATAGTAATATAAGGCGACAACGGAAGGATGTCTGGGATTGTTAAGTGACATATGTTTTCTTTGTCATTTAATCTGATTTCTGAAAGGAAACTAAACGTCAATGTAAGCCAAATCTTCTGTTGACAATTTTCTCGATCTCTTAAATCGTAACTGAATATGACACTTCATTAATCACAACTAAACATGACACCATACATTTTTAATTGAAATGATTAATTCATCGTTTTATGTCTTACTAGTTAAAATCTCGTTCTAGCACAGATTTGACTTCCATGTTCCCCTTAATATGCATATACGGAATGACTTTAGACTTTAGCGACATCGCAGTGACATTCTTCGTCTCTGATTGGACACTAATACCGAACGTAAACTTTGTCATGTCGCTCATTCATCTTTCTCTCCCATTCTGACTCAAAACTATTGTAAATCCTAACTTTAGCCATGGTTCAATCATATACCCAAAAAACATTATAATCGATACAGCAATCTAGGAAGAGTAAAGCTGTGAAATATGTTGTACTTGTCATACACCCCACCCTTCATTTCCTTTAGAATATTGCTGAAAATATAAGTTAGGCATACAAATACTAAGATACAAAAGAAGCTAATTTGACAATTCGCCGTATTATGATTAACAAAAATATTTCAATCATGAATATTTTTATATATTCTTGTTTGCTTTTATTACCGTTATACACTTGCATTTTTTATACGTTTAAAAAATTATAAAATTATAGTTTTTGGATAACATTGAAATAATATTGCGAAATAATAATCAGTGCAACAGTGGTCTAACCCCGTTTATAAAAATTGAGAAAAATCAAGTTATTCACATGTGATTTTTGTGCAATATTGTACAATGTATGACACATTCAACTACTTGCGCTTGCTTTTGGTATATAGTAAAAAAAAAGCATGTGTTCAACTTTAAGTAGATTTCTCTCCGTTTTTAAAAATGTGGGTTAGACAACTGTTGCAGTAACCCCCTCGATTTTTGTTTGTTTCACTGTTTCCTTGATACCATGTAGGTACACCCATGTTGAAATGATTGTCGCGTATCTATAACTGTCTTCTCGTAAGAATATAATTTGATAATGATATTGCAGGGTACCTTTAATACTGATAGCGAGTGTATAATTGGGAAATGTTTACTTGTTGTAAATTTCATAGGAAAAGGTTTATAAATACGAAAATTAGAATGAGTAAAACGAAATGTTGCTAAATGGAGAAGAAAATTTTATTTTCGTTTCATTGTTCTTATTTACTGCTGTTTTGACATGAAATTTTCCACATACATGTCTTCCCCGATAATAAACATACTAACATTTTAAAAAAACGGGCGAATTCGTTATCAAATTATAATCCTACATTTTAATAGACACGCCACAATAATTTTGGACATGAGTGTACATGTATTACAGAACTATGATTCGTAGTAAAATAGTGTTTCTATTGCAAAAAAAAAATAATTGTGCTAGAAGGAAAGGAAAAAGGTAACACTATGCGTGTACAGATAAGAGAGAGATGAATTGTAATTAGACACCATCCAGGATCCTTTTCAGAATAAGTAAAGTATAAATTGGTCTCGATTTTCTGTTATCAATATTGTTCGGAATTAAGTACGTGATTTTGCGTTTCTCATCTATCTGATAGATTGTCAATTTTTCAAACAAAATTTGTTTTCAAATCTTGTTACACTGTAGAAATCAATGGGAAATGGACTTATTTAGAAGGGGATCTAACAAAAGTAAAAAAAAGGCAGACTAGTATAATTGTTGGAAACAAGAAGAGTATATTTTACAATGTTATAGTAATACTTAACAATTGACAGATTATGAAAGAACATGAGGTTAATGAAATTAATACTGAATTTGTCAAATTTTCTCTGTTCATCGGTTTGAAACCAGGATGCACTGATTCCCAGAACGGACGTTCTTCATATTAGATATGATGTTCACAAGTCAGATAAATCCTTCACAGGGCTACATCCGACCTATGGGCCATAGGTTGCTATCCCTGATATAAATTGTAGTTGTATATACACACACATTCTTAATATTTATTGCTAAACAGATGGCGTTGTATTCGCTGAAAAAGTGCGAAGAATGAAATCAAAATGGAATTTATTGACATAATATCTACTGAATGGTTGATACAATGGTCAGAGAGTAATCAATCTATATGGGGAATGGGGAATGATTATCACGTACGTATATACATATACAGAGGAAAATGTTAAATGTATTGATATGCATACCAACAAAACAAACAAACAAAAAATTCCGCTAACGTGATGTACATTTAAGTAATTTCGCAGTTTATCATATTTTGCATCAACGACTTGCGTGTATATGTTTTTATAACTTTACACATATATACCATGGACATACTTGCGTAACTTCGTGGTATTATTGCATAGAATTAACTTCTTCCTACCCGGTATTCTTAAACACAGTCACTTAAATTGCAGAGTTTAAACTTTTTATATTGAGTTCCTGGTCCCATTCTTTAATGTGTCCGTTCCAACGGTGTGGAGAATGAATGGATGTTCAGAACATGCTAATAATCCATGACTATTATACTTATTTCCCAAAACTCTGCCACATACACACCATTTCACAAGCGAAAAGTGTATAGTGAGTTCATTTCCCACTCCTTGCTAAAACACTGTTGATATCTGTCCCAGATAAGTTTGAATATTCAACTTTGAATTCAGAAAATAAAATTGTATCCGTAAAGGAACTCTTAATTTTGTATTCTATATGGTACACTTTCTTCACTTACTTTTCAACAACGGAGTCTTCTGATTGAGTAGAACCATCAGCTTGGTTTCTCAGCATGTCCTTTGTTATAACGTCACACGTGTCCCTTCCGTCCATGCATTGCAGGTTCCCAAATGGTGGTTACCTACACTGTAAATCAAAAAGGTGTAACTTTACACCAAAAAGGTGGCAGCATTTAGGTTCCACCTCAAGGTGTAAGTGAAGGGTGTAAATTTTCCACCGGGTGTAAAATTTGTTACACTCCAAAGGTGTACAGTATCGAGTTCGCACAACTACACCCACGAGGTGTAAGGTTGTACCGAAAAGTGTTAACTAACACTTGTAAGGTGCTACCTAACACTTTAAAAGTGTAACGAACCTGCAAATTTTGCCACAAAACTATCACCCCTTGGGTGTAAAGAAACACCTTTGAGGAGTAACTTCACTGCCTTCACTTACACCCTTAGGTGGAACCTAAATGCTGCCACCTTTGAGGTGCAATTGCCAAGTTGGAAGGTGTAACTGAAAATGAAGGTGTAACATTACACCTTAGGGTGAAACAATTTTGTCTTGTTTCACCATAGTTACACCTTAGGGTGGAAAATTAGGGTTAGGGTGTAACCTTTGCGTTATACCTTAGGGTGTAAATGCTTCCACGCGAAAGGTGTAATGGAATATGCTCCCACCGAAGGTGTAACAAATCACCTTTCAGGTGTTCCCCCTTCGTACAGGTGAATGCTGGTTGCATAACGTTACCTGCAATGTATTGTGTTGATCTGTATATTGCTTTACATGCAGTGCACATTATCAGGCGTTGAGGCCTGTAGTCTCTAAAAATTGGGTGCAACTGGCAGATGCAATCAAGAGTAGTATACGTGAAAGGTTATGCAACTTTTCGGATGTAACTGCTGATTACATAATTTCGCATGATGAGCTAGTGCTTTAAATTTTGTTTTCTTCGTGTTTGAGGAAAAACACACCAACAAGTAAAGACAAAGGGTGAACAGCCCATCATGCGAAGTGATGTAGTCAGCAGTTACATTTGAAAAGTTGCATAAACTTTCACGTATACTACTCTTGATTAAATCCGCCAATTGAACCCATTTTTTAGAGACTACAGACCTTCACGGCTTACCGTGTGCACTGCATGTAAAGCAATATACAGATCAACACAGTACAGTGCAGGTAACGTTATGCAAATAGCATTCACCTGTACGAAGGGGGAACACCTGAAAGGTGATTTGTTACACCTTCGGTGGGAGCATATTCCATTACACTTTGACAAAGTCTTGATTACAAGTGAAAATACATACAATGAACGTGCATCTTTTACTATTCTACAAGTTGTATACTTTTAACAAAATGAAGGAAAACTTTTGTTTCACATAAAGTTATTTCGTTTATTTCACTTAACTAAACCTTACATTTACATACATGCAATACAAACTATAGAAGGAATATATCTCTTAGTACCCTACAAGGAAATATGACAATATTCCCACTTTTGTGGCGACCGAAAATTTTCTGCCTTTTCCTCGTCAAAATTTAGAAGTTTTCAGCAGTATACAGGGTGTTAGATTAACACGTATACAAAAAATGAATGTTAGATACTGGATGTGAAAACAAGAAAAAAAAGACTGTTCTTGAACTTTGGACAAAATATACGTTTCAGAGATACATGCTTACAAAATGATGGGAAATGAACTTCAGAGGCCTATATTTCAAATATTATCCAACGTAGAAGGAAGTGCAGCTTAACAAATCACTTACGAAATCATAAATGTTTTATTTTAAAAATGCGTTTGATAACTGCGCGATGCGTGCGCAAGGGATTCCCCAGAGCTATGATGAACCAATGAAATTTACTGTTGGTTCGTCAAGCTCTTTCCTTGGGCAAGTAACGCACAGTTTCGAAACATCCATTTCTTAAACAGAACAGGTTAAAATTCAGGTAAAAATAGTACTTACATTGAAAACAAATTGCCGCAGCTATCGAGAAATTCCTTGAACTTTAGAAATATAGACGGTGCACACAGAACGGAAAACAAAATGGCGGTCATGGCGAGCACCCCCCCAAAAAAAAGAACAGATATATATATATATATGTCTTCTTAAGTGATTTAATAAGCCACACTTTCTACGCTGGAGAAATAGTGCTTCAAATAAATAGTACTACTTCTCCATGACCTTCCCTGACATTTGGTAGGAAAATCCCTGACTTTCATGACAAGTGTTGGATGGCAATACATAAATAACTAATAAATAACGGTGAGTATTTATATATGAGAACATTTATTCTATAAGGACAAATATTAATGAATTGTTCATACGTACATTTCACTTACTTCCAACAAAAATCTTAGCAATGTCTTATACTGTGATCATTAATGGTTGGTTAAGCTGAAATTGGTGTAGCTACAATTACTGTTAGAAAAAATATGTTTTATAAAATTTCCCTGATTTCAAGTCATTTTCCCTGACTTTCCTGACCATTAGGAACCCTGCATAAATATTAACTTATGGAGGTTTTTAACATTTGTACTATCTCTGACAATTTTAGAGATTTAGCATTTGTCGTTTTATTAACTATACAGGTTTAAATATATGCTGGAAAATCTTTCCTGAACCAGCTTAATACAGTAAAATTTTCCAGTATGTCTGGTCGGTTTTTAAACCTGTTGCTGCATCGAGCATATTCAGCAAAACTCTGCAAGCTTCTATAATACAGCTTGAATTCTTGCTGAAACCAGCAAGGTATTTTAACCAGGTATAGCTTCTATTTTTCCCCGAGGTTTCGGAAAACCGACAAGGAATCTTTTCTTTCCAAAGAAACCCTTACGCCGCTGCAAATAGTCTGATCAACCATCGCAATCAAAAGTGATCCCCTTATTTATTTGATGAAATAAATAAAAGGGACACTAAAACCTGAAACAAGGGTGCGGCCTTCGAGATCCGAAATATGCACTCCGTGGTCCCGTAGTTCTGAGAACTCTTTTTAAATAGTTTATACCAAAAACTAGGGCAACAAATCGTGTAAACTTCAGGCTCACAGTTCCGTATATCTGAACGTCAATCCATCTACGTTGATTGTATCTAATTTTCGACTTTTAGTCAGAAGATTCCGGGTTTGAAACCCGATGGGCTACAAAATTACTAGGGTGCAAGCCGGGGATCAGATCCCTTGCCCCAACCCCGCGGTCAAATAAGGGTGTTAAGCCTAAACAAACCAATCGATATCAAACTTTATATATATCTGCTTGTCTAAATGCTTTTAATTTCTGAGAGAATCCAAAGCTGACTGTGCTTAAATATACAGGATTTGCATGAAGTCCGTTGCCATCCTGTAAAAGAAATGTCAAAACGAGAAAATACGCATTTCTTCATTTCTGTACCGTATCACGTATCGAGGTAACAAAATTTGCTCCAGAGTTCCGCGGATTGTTCCAGGCAAGGTTCAACTATAGAATTTTCAAATGACAAGAAGAGCCAATTAGTACACCGTTTGCAAGGTATTTTTAAAAGAAAAAGATGGAACAATTTCCGGAATCTAAAATCAAAATTAATGCAATGTTAGAGAATTTGAGAAGAAGCTGTGAAGACTACAGGATGAAACAAAAAGCCACGGCGAAGGTAACTGATACTAAAGGTAACTGCTGCTATTTTAAAATCAGAGGGAAAATCTCAGAACAACTAACTTGTTTCCAGTATCTAGATACCGTCTCGAGTCTCTACGCGAATCCTGTGCCAACTGGCGGAAGATAAAAATCTCAACACAGCTTTCGTTAAAGTCTGTGGCCACTCCTCTAAATGTGAAACACTGAAACAGATAGAAAAACGGAAACAAAGTGTATCATCATTAAAAAGGAAAATACAACGTATCGAGGTAAGAAGTTCTGCCCCAGCGTCCCCCGTGGGTTTCCAAACTATTTCAGATTTCTTGGAGTAGCCATATATTTTTTGAATTAAAACAGTGGTGATAGTTTTACCTAACTAAATTTTGCATAGAAATGAAATCTTTCAGTTTTACGTCCCACGCATATACCGGTTAGGCTAAAGGAGACGGTGATTCTGAGAAAAAATGAAATGGTGGAATGAAGAAAGTGGGAGGAAACGGGACAACTCTGAGAAAACCCACGAGCACGGTGTTTGTCCACCACATAGTCCACACGGCGCGAGCTGGGATCGAACCAGGGACTCCAAACACAGGTCAACGCTCTACCACTGAGCTACCGCGAACTCATCTATTTTGCATAGAAGACAACGTTGAGACTTGATTCTTATTTCTTCATTCTATTAGAGTATTTCAATAACAAAACCACTTGCATAAGTTTTTCAAAGTATCAAGTTTGAGAAAAACTAAGTTTGGCTTCCACTGTTACCTCTATGCTCAAAGATACCGGTGATTAAACAATTGGCCGAAAATAACGCGGACTCTTCTTACAACAATTCATGAAGATGAGTGCTAATAATAGGTACCTAAATTCAAGATTAACAAAAAAAAAAAAACTTTTACATCCATACGAAGCACAGTTTAATACTTAGACTTAAAAATACAACTGGTTGATGACGATTTCCTTTGTCTTTGAATTTCATATGTAGATAACAATACAGGGTCTTTCAGGTAGAGGAGGGAGAGGGTCAGATATTATTAAAGATGATCGTACATCTCAGTGCCGGATCCAAGGGGGGCTATAGGGGCTATAGCCCCACCTTGACGCTCAGGTTTACACTGGATAAAATGGGCTTTAATCCTGTTTTTCACTGGATAAAACGGCAAACTATGGTTTTGCCCCTCCCTTGATCATATCCTGGATCCGCCACTGGTACATCTGATATATTTGAACTATAGGTAAATTGTGCTTATGGGTTAAACTCAGTCCTCTGAAGTCAATCGACAAATAAATACGTATTACAGACATAAAGATAACATTAGGTTCCCTAGTTTCAAAATTATATTGTATGTTAAAACTATAAAATTAATTCTTTCCATTTGAGACCTAGAATCTGAAAGAAATTGTAAATTTATTATGTGCTGAAGCAATTATACTTACCCTTACACTATCCACACGCTGATGTTTTATCAATACTTTTATTCCATATTTACCAAAATGCCGAATTTCAATAATAATCCTAAAAGAAAGATGCACTATAATCAGGTTTCACTAGCCAATCCCGAAAGAGAAAATATCCAATCCCATAGCCTTTTTTAAAAAAATAAAGGAAAATTTCTTCTTCACCTCCTTTTCTCCCAAAGGATTCACATTCATCGAAAAAAATATGAAATGAAAATTCGTTAGTTTAACGTCGCATGCATACGCTCTTTATGATAGAGAAGACAGATGTTTAGCAAGTAAAGGATTCTAATTTTTTTTTCTCATTTGGAATTCAACCCAGAACCACATACACAAGCACATGCACAGCCGAGAGACCAACGGCGAGGACTTCCACAGTTCTCGAGTGGAAACGTATCTGAATTCTTCCCTGGCTAAAACAAGAGAAAATAATTTGTCAACCGATAAATGTATATTTAAAACAAACTCAAGCATAGTGAGCTTTAAACTGATTCAAACTTTATGATATTGTGTAATTCTCTAAGTTGTCAACACTAAAGCAATCTTTTCGTCATTGGCATCGTCAGTGCTGTGCTTTACGGGTTGCCCCTGTTTTATAATGAACTCGAATAAAACGTAATATATCTTTTTTTTTTACCCAATCTGCTTAAGGTAGTGATGTAGTTTTGGCGCATCACATTTTGAAAGATTTACAGGTAAAATTTAATATTTTGCACGAAAAGATGTATTTATAAGAAATATATTTCTGCTGGCGAAAAAAATTTATGCAAAGTAATACAGCTGTATTTTAGGTTTACAAATGTAGAGTTACTAGTGTGCAATCATTGCAAGAGCCTTACGGTGGATAAAATAAGTGAGTGCATATGAGAGATTACTCTATTAAATGTTATTTTCCACTGAAAGTGTATTCTGCATAATGTACAGAAGCAGTATTTTATGTTTTGCAAGTGGAACGTTACTTGTATGAAACCATGACAACTGCTATTGAAATTCATATATTTGCCAAAATCCATTTCTTTCCGTCTCCGCTTACGCGTATACTAACCAGCACTGACGCGCCTGCTCCCTTCGTACGCACCCAACGCGGGCACAGCAGCTTCGCCTACCCTGACTCGGTTAGGTAACATTCGTGATTTTCAGTGACCATCTATCACAGCTTGGTTTATGCTTTTGCACTGTAGTTCTTATGCCATACATCCGGAAATTGTATTTCTTAGCAAATCGAAAAAGAATTGTAATCTTTCAACAATTATCTCTGGTGGCCCCCTTGAATTTTATCTACGCAAATTGAGATATTTAAATGTCACCCGGCACAAATGTTTTAGGAAACAATGGGAAGGAAATTGGTGAAAGAATTATAATATTTCAACAATTATTTCGATTGGTGCGTCGAACGTAAACCCGCACGCTGCTTAATACATGGTAGAATCTCACTTACGTACGTTTTACGTTGTTCTTAAAATGGTAATTTCCATGCATATGTCATCATACACAATAGTTCTGCATTACTACAAGAATGGTGAACCATTCCTGCCAATGGCGTATTTAGGGAGGCTTCCGGGCTTAAGCTCCCCCTGAAATTTTACTTACTATAGTCAAGTATATGAAATATCTTGCAGAATTTTCACATTTTCAGGCAAAGCCCCCCCGAAAGTTAGAAAAGCCCCTCCCGAAACAAAATCGTAAGTACGCCACTGATTCCTCCATTCAATAACAACTATATAATTTATGGCGTTCTTTATTAAGCGCAAACAGATTGGGCTACTTATAACATGTTGGCCTAAACTGCAACCTTTAAAAATAATTGGATACACTGCAGAGTGAAACTCTTCCCTCCCGGTATTTAGTTTCGTTACCACTGTTTTTATCGAAGCAGAAAATAATAGAAAATGATAGAAGAATACACATTTTTAGCTATATACTAACATACAAGTAGGTTGGAGAGCGAGCGTCAGCGAGTGAAGGCGCGTTAGAGCCCCGCAGGATACGTTGTTTTTTACCTGTATTACAACTCAGTGGGAAGGGGGACCTGTGTTGTAGAACCTTGCCTACTAAGCTTGCTACCTGAAATCAGTAACCCTACCTGTGGCAATGTTCTACCCAGTGTTACAGAAATGTTATTTCGCAGTAATGCCAATCGAAGTCATGTATGAAAGATGTTGGTTTAAGAGCAATCTAGGACCATTCCATTGTAGCGTTGTGCTCAATGTTCAAAGTTGTAGCAGAGAAAAGTGCATCTCGTGTTCCAAGCTTTGCGAATTAAATATAACAACGTCTATTACACTCTTAAATAATAAAAATGTTTATCAAAATTATACTAACATTATGAAATGCTATACTTTACCTGTAATGTTGTGTTCCTTTCCAAAAGCGCGTATGATACACGCAAAAAATTATGTAATTCAAGTAGTTGGTCAGTTCCCGGCACTACATGAATCAAATAGTCATACTAATTTCTTACACCAACCTCTATTATTTAATTTTGTCATATATTTCGTTTGAAGACCAACGTTAAAAATATTTATATTTGAAAAGAATACTATATTTGCATGCCTCACAGTAATATATACTTACCAGAGTAATAAAACGACTAATGTGAACTTCCTGATTGATCAGTTTACACCTCTGCGTAATCGTTTACTCCCTAGTCTACTAACTAGGGTGTAAAGTAACACCTTATGTTTGTCTTACACCTGTATGTGGAACTTTAACACGGAGAGGGTGTATACGTGACACCTAAAGGTGTTTTATCCACAGAAACACCTCATAGGTGCTACATCACACCTGAAAAAGGTACTTTGGGGTGTTTCATTACACCATATGATTTACAGTGTACCAGACGTAAAGTGGAATATTTGAAACGCATAAAAAAATTATCTATTAAATATAAACAAGAACACTTAAGTTCTGTATTCCATTTTTAAAGAAAATTGTCAATTAAAAATCACTCTCATGTTTTACTTCCTTTTCTGAATGTTTTAATGCTCCTTTTTGGTCATATTGTTTTTCGAGAAATGAAAAAAAGGTTGTTTCTTTGATTAAGCATGACTTGTACTATGAGGGTACGATAAAAACTAAAAGTATCATAGTGGAAAGAGGTTACCACTGAATTAGAGCATTATTCCGTCGAGATTCAAAACTTATCTAAGATACTCCGAACATTTTATTGTCGCAAATGTGCTTTCAATACTGAATAAATCCTTGTACCGATATTGATGCAGGCGCTAAAACCGTGTTTGCGTTACATACTCAGCTTCACTTTCAACTGAAAAAAAAACTAAGCACAAACCTTATTTCGTTTTATTAATTTCAAGTCTTCTATTAAATTATCCTTGATTACCAGCCTAAAATTATCAGGAATTACATACCCAATATTTTGAATCAGATTTTAGACTATATTAATGATATAATAACTTACAAATTATCACCGAAGCGTACACAAATTCGTGCTATAGTGTCATATTCACGAAAAAACTTGAACTAAGTAATATACACAATAATAAAATATATTTTTATTATATCAAGCATATTGTGTTATTTTGCTGACTACAATATCTTTGACGGCGCCTTAACTGACGCAGATATACATTTACAAAACATTTTGCAGCGAGTGCCAAATACTTGCATACGTTCTATTTTAAACATAAAATTCTCTGATCATGTAACGCCATTCTTTGAAAAGCTACAATGACTCAAAATGCATAAACGACGTATATTATACTTGTTGGTACTGCTCTGTGAAACACTCCTTTTACAGAACTTTTCTTACCTTCTAAAACACCTTAATTTTTAAATCGATTTCCATGACAAAAACACAAGATCACGTTTTAATAGCCCGCTTACAATTTCTGCTCATAGATCTACTTATTTCTCGAAGGCATACATAATTTCAACTTATCGTGATTGGAATGCTTTGCCAACCTTGGTACGTGAGTCAAACTCTCTAGCATCTTTCCAAAGAGCAGTTTACAATTTATTGTTATCGAACCAGGGCAGAGTTGATGCAGAGACAGAAGAGCCAACAGAGAGGCTTGTCATAAGGATGTAAAACTTAACTTTTATGACATATGGTAACACGTATGTATTCTAGTGTAGCACTATAATATTTGTGTGTGTTATGTTTGTTTGTGTGTGTATGCATAAGTGAGCATCTGTTTCTTTGTTTTTTACTTTATAACTTTTTTGCTATTGTGAAAAATGGTCTTTTAATTTTTAATTTTTGGATCATGTTTTTCATATAGCCTTAACCTCGACATGTAAAACATGTCGAAATAAATAAATAAATAAAATTCCTGCTCGGTACTAACGATCGAAAAAATTATAATATGGTAATTTTCGTCCCTGACTTTTAACACTATACCAAGTGTGATCAAGATAACTGTGTGATTTTAAGAATTACATTGAACAAATTCTCTCACTTGTTTAAAGTTTCTTTGCTAAGCTTAATTTGTCATGTTCTATTATTTATTTGATGTTCATTTGTTTTGAAACTTTCTTCTCTAAACGTATTTGTTTCTTTTTTGTTTATCTATTGCCTTAATTTAATCCATTTTAATTCAATTCGGTTCAACTTTTTATTGCCGACTTGTGTTATATCTGAAGCACAAGTAGGTTAGTGGCCGTCGTGGCCAAAGATTAAACACCTAAATGGTTTAGATTGATGAAAGAAAGAAATCAACACTTAAACCACACTAACATACATTTTTTTTTACAAATAAACTTAAACACAAATCTGCATTTCAAACCAGGAGTTTGGACGACTAATAACATGCATTTTACGGATGTTTAAGCCAAATTGTGTAAAACCAGTCTTTGCTTAGGTATTATGCATAATCCACAACGGATGGATACGATTTTCATCAGTAATCTTTAGTATATATTTAAACTAGTATTAAGTAAAAGTAATACTTTTGATATACTAGTATTGCTGCTTAGTATGACAATTACTAATAGTATGGATTTCTAAATAAGATTATCTATTCTAGATTCCTCTATCAGATTACTTAAATTCTATTGTATAAATTAAATACTGGCCAACATTGAATTACTACTTCATTGAGCATGCTTGGAGATGGGCAAGTATTCGGCATAATTATAAGTTAAGTATTAAGAATTACGGATATTTTAATTCTTATTTATACTTGCGTTTATGAGAGGAGTTGATACTTCATACTGCTATTGTACATGATCTACGTAATGACAAGAGTCTGCTTAGAAATGATTACAATTACTTCTCTTTTAAACTATTGGCTACATTTGCAAATAGTACAGGAGTATAAAATAGAAAGAATAAAAGGAAACATATAGTAAAATAACATTTTCTTATCATATTCGATAATTTAAATAATACTGAAATATTATAAAAAGTAATATTACAATTATATATAAAATTACCTGTTTTATAAATAATATCAATAATAATACGTAAATGCTGTCTACATCAGCAAAAAGTAATAAAATTACTTAAATATTAATGTGACAAGCAAATAACAAATACATTAGGTAATAGAGGTAGTTTATTTGTTTATATTTAATATTGAAATAGTAAACTGTAAATACAAATTTTGGTTTTATTTAGTAACTCAAACATAATCCTATTTATTATATTATACAATTATACACACTCGATAAACTAAAGAAACATAGTACATTAATACACTGATGTTTCACAATTGTGCATACAGATGGAAAACAAACACAATCATTTGCAATTAAACACGGATGTTACAAATCAAATTCACTTTTAACAATTTTAATGTAACGAGGAAGCAAATGTATCAATTTATGTAAAATGTAACAAATATAGGAAAATAGTTAGGGACTAATGGTGTTATACCTTTCTCACATCAATATACATAGACTTTGATGGTGGAACGTTGAATTGTTTAACTTCACACTATGCATGACTCATACGAAAATGATATACCTTCAACTTTTGAAATCATATACTTTTAAAATTAAGATATATCCATGAAAAGAGATACCTGTTTGAAACTGAGATCAAAAATAATATATTGTAGATTCGTTACGTCAATATTAACGCTGAGGCTATGTATGACTCGTGGACGTACTCATTAATGTGGGATCCGAACCACAACCGCATGTGCTCATCCCGGAAATCGAACCAAAGTCTCCAACGCGGAAGCTGTATACGCAAAAAATGTATTTAAAAATATAATCGAAATGAAGTATTCCCAAATGACATTAACTGGAAACCTGAAAATGAAATGAAATGAAATCTTTTAAGTTTTACGTCCCACGGTTATGCCGGTGAGGCTAAAGGAGACGGTGATAATGAGAGATGAGTGAAAATGGTGGAATGAAGAAAGTGGGAGGAAACGGGAGAACCCCGAGAAAACCCACGAGCATGGTGTTTGTCCACCACAATGTCCACACGGCGCGAGCTGGGATCGAACCAGGGACCCCAAGCACCGGAGGTGAACGCTCTACCACTGAGCCACCGCGCCCCCCCCCCAACTGGAAACCTGAAACAATTTGAGCACGATAATCTGAGTGTGCTGTACCTTAAACTTTTTCGTCATTTCTATTTTAACTAATTCAGTCAGTTAGGGATTATCAATATTAATTTCTACCTAAAATCTTCGTTCCTTGCAAGGGGAGGCTAGTCTATTAAATTTATTAGGACCCCATCCATGTTACGGACACACATGGAGGATGAATTTGGACTCAAACTGCACTTCTAGTGTCAGTAATTACAGTAACAAACCCGAAAACTAGAGGTATAACATTAATATTGTTCGTTCAAGTTTATTTTTACGTCAAATTTCCCGTCATGCTACCATCAAGTGCAGAAAACTTTCTCGAAACCTAAGTTAGGCCATGGTCCACCTTTTAGCGAAAAAAATATTCGAATCTGTGCAGTGGTTAAAAGAAGTAGTCATCAAACATAAATCTACACGTAATCATCTTAACTCCTTCCTATCTCCTTGCTAAAAATGAGCGCCAAACCTACGGTAGTTCAAAGCCTTGTGACGTACCACCATTTGCAAAAGTCACAGAGCTTAATGAAAAGAAAACATTTGTAAGACGCAATTATAGGTGGTATTCCTGTTATCATAGACCGCAGCCCAAATTTCTAGATTCGTTCCTGAATACCGCTATGGTATGTGGCAATAGGATTCAATCATGTACCGAAAGGCATTACAATTGGTGCAGTGGTCAATGAATTAACAAGAAAATATCGTTACAATATTCAATGATGCGTCATAATTCTTGCAATATTCTAGTATATAACATACCTGTAATTATAACAGTAAAATTTATGCAGATAAGCATTCAAAGCATACCCTCTCGTGTTGGATTGCCTGCATTCAACGTCTTAACTCTTTCTCGAGTAAACATTTATATTATGTATTGTTCTTAGAACCATTGGAAACAGTTACTGCAGTTTCGACCTGCTACTCGCTTTTGGAGTATCGTGATTTCAAGAAGTGTGCCATGGATCGAAATAAGTAGCAATCTCAAAGAGAAATTTAGGTAACATACATATTTTATGTTACTCTTGTATATGAACTTTTACACAATAACAAGAGTTTGCTCTGAAACGCTTACGATTTTTTCCGTTTCATAAGACTGGCTAAACTTATAGAAACGGAATTAAATAAAAAGAATAAAAGGAACAAATAATGAAATAACATTTTATATTCATAATCTGTTTCGACGGTTTATAATGATAGTGCAAGATTGGAAAAAATAATATTACAATTACATATAATATTCTACGTTTTGTAATATCTTACATAATAAATGTAAGTTATCTACGCCAGCATAAAGTGATAATTGTCTAGGCTCTAGCTCATGTCAGGCGTGCATTATACGTGCCATCAATTTGACTACTGGGATTTATTACAAAATTAAAAGAGAGTTAACTTCTTTTGTCACGTGATCAGGTTTATGGCCGTCTAGTCGCCATATTAGATTCAATATGGCGAATCATAACCTTCTTTAAACGCTCATAATTCTACCATTTATGAACCGAGTTTGATCATCCCTTTCCTTTGAAAAGAGAAAACAATTTTGTATTATTGCACTTTTCCCGAAATCTGCGTTGTTTTCCCGAAAAAATTGGAAAGAGTAGAATGAAAGATAAAATGTTATATTTTCGTAATTTTCTCGAAAATCGCTAATAACTCAATATGTTAATAAGACACAAGAAAGAAGCAGAATGTAATAAGATTTAAGACGGTATACCACATGCTGAATTTTGCTTAGAACTAGCCTATATATATATATATAGAAGGAAAACTAATGGTATGTGTGAATTTAATTGTTCTGACAAAAATAGCTTCTCCGCCGTTTCTACCTTTTAGCAATATATCTGTACAGCAGGCGCTAGCCCATCTCATGTGCAAAGTTTTATGTTCCCTAAGTATCTTATGGGGTTTGTAAACACATATACGAGTATAAAAACAGCCACATGGTCGTTTCGCTACCATATTTAAAAATGGATGCCAAATTACTAGATTTTGGACTTGAGTATATATCTTCATACCCAGTGGTCCGAATTTACAGACTGGTTGCTCATTTTACTCCTTTGTAAACTAAATCTGATACTTCTAAATTATAGTGTACTTTGAATAGTGGAATAATGACATTTTTTCAGTTTAAAAAAGCGGATTCAAAGAATAAAACTATGTTTTTACAAATAGAAGCATGCATTTTTAAAGAAATACGTTGTAGTGGGTAATATTGGTACAAATTAATAACGTAGTGCCAAAAATTACATAAAGATTGCCAGTCGTTCAGGGCCAAGATAAAACTTAAACGTTAGGCCTATTTAGAGAGGTTTGTGCATTGGTTCATACTAGTACTTTTATATTTACGAAAGTAACAGCACAATATTCCCAATTTTCTATAGGGACATATATGTTCCCTGAAGCTCATCTGACAATTAGATTGCTTAGGAATGTCTTCGAGCTTCTATGGGTTATCTGTCATTGCGGAATTAAAATACTGTCTTCCTTTATGTAACAATAGTCCAACGGATTGAGTTTCTTAGACGGTTCCAAAGCACGAATCCAATTATAGCATTACAAGTAGGTCCTTTTTATGTGAAGGCTGATAGACCTTAAAGTACGGACGCAATCTTGAAAGTTTCTAATTTTTTGTAATTGAACTGATGGGAACGTAATTTATTCATTAAACCTAACTTTGAGCCAAGTGCACGAACAATACATCTTGTGTTCTTTATGTTCGCATTTAGTGCCCTTTGCCAAAGTCTAACAAGAAATCTTCCGGACATAATTTTGGTGCTTACAAAGCTGCTGCTTGTATTGTCGCAGCCAGTTAAAAAGTGAATATCGGGCCAACTGTAAAAACAGCAAATGGTATTTTGCTTTGAAATGAGTAAAGTGGAATGTACCGCGATGATGTTTTCCTACTGCAAAGGAAATCCAAAATTTTTGCAGTCCTAAACTTTTTAATTCTGTATTTAGTGATGGAAGGTATCAAGAAAGAACCTCGATATATGTAGAACAAATAACCACGTTGCTTATGTTTGAAGTAAGGGTCATGGGAGAAATATTTGCTAGGATCCTCTCATCTGCTTCTCCATGATCAGATTCTAAGCTAAGTTCATACTCATGCTTTTATTCTTTATAGAAATACATTTTGACTGACATTTTTGTACATCAAGATAAATCGGGGCAGATGATATAACAGAATCTTTTTTTTCCGGGATATCCAATCAACAAAGTATGACTGCAACAATTCTTTGTTTCTAAGTGAGGCCCAGTAAGCGTCACTATTTACAAGAAGCGGTGTGCTGTCATTTGGGGCTCAATATTTCACAGGTTGTTTCCGTGATCGTTTGGACCTTTCAAACGCTTTTACAATTCTTATGAACGTCGAAAACATTGTTGATGCACTCACTTGTGTGAAAAACTTGGCAGATAGGTTTCCAAATATTTCTTACCAACTCTTCAGATGTCTTCAAGTTTAAAGATTTTGCTGGCACCTTCCTTGCAACCGCCATAAGGTCTATAACTGTAACTTTACGAGATGATTGAGGAATATTCGGACTTTGGTGATATTTGTTGCTTTTTCCTAGTTCATGAACCAGCTGTAACTTTGTTGGTTTTGTCAGAAATCCATTTCTCATCAAAAATAAAAATGTTGAAATTAATATAAAAAAAATTACGAAACTTTCAAGATTTGGCACCTACATCAAGATCTATCAGTCTTCACATAAAAACAAGCTACTTGCAATGCTATAAATGGATTCGTGCTTTGGAACCGTCTGTGAAACTCAATCCGTTGGACTACTTTTACATAAAGTAAAACGGTATTTTAATTCCGCAGGTGAGAGATGGCCCATAAAGTCTGAAGATTTTCGTAAGCAATGTAACTGCCAAATGTGCTTCAGAGGAACTGCATGTCCGTTTACAAAATCATAAATATAGTGGTGTGACGTTTGTAAATATAAAGTTACTAAGTTGAACCAATGGAGGAACCCTTATAAAAATATTGTTTAAGTCTTTATCTGGACTCTGAAAAATTTGGAATATTCATTTTAATTTTTGGCACTATGTTATCATTTTGTATCCCAATTATCCACAACGATGTGTTTGTTTCGAAGAACATACTTTTTCTATTTGTAAAAATATTTTTTGATCTTTGAATCCACTCTTTTAGAACTTATATACGAAAATACTTCACTGTTCCATTTTTCACATTACACTATAATTTAGAACTATGAGATTTACATTCATGTTCGAGCAAAAGAAAGGAACACTGCAATTTCCTCCTTCTACCGGTTGGTGGAGTATCGTGAATGTAATAAGAAGTGTACCATTGACGAAAATAAGTAGTAATCTGAAGGGACAAGATTGGTTAACATATTTTATGTTATCTTTGTGTATGATCTCTTAAACAACAACGGGTTTGCTTTGAAATGCTTACGATTTTTCTTCTGTTTCATGGTAATGGGTACTCCTACACATAGAAGGGAAGAACGAGATAGAAATAATAAAAACAACATATAACGAAACAGCATTTATTTATCATATTCAAATTCGACATTTATAAGAATACTGAAAGATTATAAATAATAATATTTCAACAATATACTTCGTTTGTAAATAATAATAGTAATAGGGAATATATATGTTATCCACGCCAGGATACAGTACTAATGTTTTTTCAATATTAATATACCAAGAAAATAAAAATGTACAAATAATAATACACTATTCATAAGGTTATACTTAATACTCAAATAGCGAACTATAAATGCCGGAATATGTTTTATTTAGTCACTCAGGAATTACAACATTTAGTGTAATTACCTTGTAAACTAAAAATAAAAATATTGTACCTTGAATACACTGATTTTACTCGATACTTCACAATTGTCAGTAAAGATGACAAGAAAATATAAAGCTGATACTTCTGATATTAACATGTGACATGCATTAGGATTATACACAGATATTCCCGGGAAGAGAAAATGTAGCCTGTATTAAACTGTCTATCACAGGTTCCGCTGGGCATTAAAGTTGATTATTACCAAGAACCTTGTTGCGACTAAGTTCTAAGATATAAAGGATCTCAAGCAGCACTTTCTGCAGCCTCTGTAAATAATCGTTATCTGCTTCGAATTCAAAACATGGACATATATGTTTGATGTACATGTGTAAAACCACTCATAAGCAACTTTTATTACATGGCAAACGTTAGTAGAGTCATGAAGATCTAACACTGACCACTGATCTCTGGAAACGAATAGTATTGTAGTATAAGCCTTTGTTTACCTTATTTAAGGCACTGAACATTAAACACGGCGGCGCCTCTAGAATGTTCTCGGCTATAATATCCTGGTTTTTGGTACCGGTAGGTAATTTGCTGGTGCTTACCAATTCCATTAATTCCTGTAATTATGCAATCATTTTAGCGGACTACGTGCTTTGAACTTTTTAGGTGTGTTTTCCCGAGTTTGGCGTTATACTCTAGGATTATAAAACGCATATTCCCACCGTTCCAGTTGTTACGCTCTGCTTCGAGGATCACCTGGACTAAGGCGAACACCTCCCTCAGGATGAGTAATCACAAGCTCTGAAAAACTTTGGTCTAATTTGTTAAAACGAATGTAACTGAAGATTTCTATCTTCATCCTCTTTCAAGAAACTGAATGATGCACTGCATGCCGACTGGTGGAATATTCTGCTTGTTACAAAGGGCTATCTCTATGACTGCACTCCATGTCGCATCAGGATGGAGTGTTGTTTCGTGTCATGTTAAGCTGGAAGATTTTTGCTTTTAGAAGTTTCCACTAAATTGATAAGACTCTCTTCAACTAACTGGTAGACCTAACTATAAAGACTACATTTTCTTATGTTAGCATGGGGAATATTCATTTCGATTACAGTATCTAAATGACATTACAAATAACAATAATAATATCAAAAGTCGTAGCCTACAGTAATTTTTTTCTGATATCAAACACCATTGCATATCGGGTCAATATACAATCATATATCAGATAATAACATAGAAATACAACTCAAAATTACACTATCAAATGCTTTCCATACTTAACTCGATCAGAATTACTTCATTTTATTTAGTTTAGAAATAACTAAAATATGATTTTAAAAAAAAAGAAGGAACACAATAACTTTTTTTTTGTTTTACCATTTTCAATACAAGTTTAAAAAAAGACTTTTTCAACTAATAATATTTTACTTCTTGTTACACTTAATTTTTCTTAAATTTCATAAAGCGTATTGTAGATAGCGCATAGGTATGGATATAATATTTTTAAAACTGTAAGGAGATAAATTAATCCTTTAGAAGAGAATGCCTGTATCAAAATTTATAATTATTTATTGTTGCTATCCCTTATTACTACTTTAATAGAAAATAGAAAACTACTTTAATTATAGTACTAACATTTTCTATGCTTGCATATAAGAAATATACAAAATAATACTTCCCTGGGCAATATTTTCATTAAACTGTTATTATATGTATCAGATCTATCTCATCTTTGCGCCACGAAAACCTGCTATGTGAAATTTTGTCGAAAATGAGTTATGTCCTGCAAATAAACCAGAAAGCTGTCAAGCAGCGTCCCCTCTAGTTTCATAAGTTAATATTCAATTGGTTCGTCGCAACAATGAAAACTTAAACATTTAAATTAAATGCTTCTTGTACTCATCAAATACCCATTGATTAATGTATACAAATCCTCTATATGCTTATAAAAGCCCAAACGGTGTTACGTAAACACAAAAATAGTAATATAATACTGTTGTCCATTGCATAATATACGCAGAACCAATTTTATGATATTTTTCAAATGTTTCCGTGTATTTGGCAACATTTTAAGAGTACAGAATGTTTTTGCTTCTCTTGAAAAATGGTTTTAACACATAGCGGTTCTTCTAGGTGCAACGAGGATTTCTTATCTTTGTGGCATACTGGAAAGTTATAGTTGTGTTACTATTTTGCATACGGAAAATAAGAACACAATTTCAATAAGAGATTGTTTAGTCTCATGTGTAGCCAAGATGTACTATATGTTAAGAAATGACAAGTTCACAAGAAACACACTTTACATAGTTTTACCTTCCTCAAATTATCTGAAAAGATATAAAACATCTTTCATTCATTCCCCATGCTTCGTAGATATATCTCAAAAATTTTCCTTCTACAACCAGCAAAGGGAATTCAATACTGGTCGCATATTAGCAGATCCCAACGTTTTTAGATATCCTCTGATGTTATTGGCCGATTCAGATAGAATATCAAGAGTCACGAGATACGTATAGCAGAAAGCAAACGCCAGCTGCTGTCAGTTCTCGTAACCGAGGTTGTTAGTGATCGAGCTAATAATGCAAGTCACTTTTGGCGTGGGTTCAAATCCCGCCGAAGAGACGTTCTTTTTTATTTTTTTAAACTTTTCGTAATACGTTTTCTTTAAAATAACATTGAATACTCAAAAGGATATTTACCTAGTGGGCTAGGAATGAAAGTTGCTTTTCGCGTGGGTTCAGTACCGACCCAACGAAAGTATTTTTTTTTTTATCTTTTAAAATATTCATACACTTTTTATCATTAACCTAAGCGTGCATCTTTACTTTACGTATCCCTAGTATCAATAGTAGTAGTAGTTGTATTATTATTATTATTATTATTATTATTATTATTATTATTATTATTATTATTATTATTATTATTAGTAGTAGTAGTAGTAGTAGTAGTAGTAGTAGTAGTAGTAGTAGTAGTAGTAGTAGCAAAAATAGTAGTAGAACACTCTTTAAAAATTCCTTCGTCAGAAATGAGAAAAATGCATGTTCAAAACAAAATAAGTAATTTTTACTCATATTTGAGACAAAACGTCTCATTATTTTCAAACGTGTTTTCATTTGTGAGCTAAAGAGAAATCTCAGTTTCCCATTTATGAGATTATCTCATTTCTTAAAAATGAGAATGAAATAGTGCGTGGTTTGTAATATAACAGATGACTGAAATATAATAATCTAACAATATATATTTGATAATATAACAATCTTACCAAAATAATTTTACTGCGGTATATTTTACTATGATGTAATATTACTAGGGATTAATTACTTTACAGTAATAAGGCATAAAAGATTTCAGTTCAGGAATGGATATGAGTACGCAGTACGGTGAAACGGCTGACGTGGCGTATGAATACACCATACCCTTACGAGAGACGAGGAAGTAAACAACACGTAAAATAAACATATAGATCTGATCAGACAAGATTCAAGGAAGTTATTATCTGTGTTCTGTTAAAATTAATATTTTCATATAACTTTAATGGTGGATCACTATTGTACTAATTCAACCAAGTTTACAGTAAGAGCATAAGTAAAGAATAAATGGATCTCTTACTGTAAATACCCTTTTTATAATGTAGCAATAAGTAGAATGGGGAGGCATGCCAATGTTTTACATCCTTTCTCATTCGTTATAAGGTGCAAAATAGCTTAGTCTATGTATAGAAACAAAGAATACATAAGTCATTTGTGTATTTAGATACAGCCTTGAAAAAAGTGAGATTTACTATTATGGAATCGTAATCCAAAGGTACTTTGTACTGATCACCTACCATAGAGTGCCGAATCCTTTTTTTCTCAGCAGTAATCTTTCTAATGACGTACGTTTGCAGGTTATTTGTTCCATATAGTCTCTTTGGCAATTGAATATTTCGTGCAGATTGATTATACGACTTCATTCAACAATTCACGAAATATATACTTCTTTATGAATTCCCATTCTGTACCTTCAGAAATCATTTCTCAGGTGCGCACTTGCATTCCCAGGTGCAGATTCACTTTAATAGGTATTGTTCAAAAACTCCAACCAACCTATGCTAGATGGCCACTAAAAAGCACGAATACTTTAGGTAACCGAGTCAGGCAGGAGTGCAGCAGTGTGCCGCACGTAGCGCGGGGTTGCTTCCGTAGGAAGCAGGCGCGTCAACGATGGAGGTTATACGCGTAAAGGAGGATTATGGAAACCCACTGTTTTTACGATCCAATATATATTTTTGTTAAAGTCATTTGCTTGTTACATTTAGGTGTGCACTTACATTCCCCGGTACAGATTCACTTTAAGAGGTGTTGTTCATAAAACAACCAACCTGTGCTAGGTAGTGACTAAAGAGCACGAATCCTATCTACCCGAGTGAGGGTATGTGCACAGCATTGTTGTCGCGCGGGGGTGCGACATAGGGAACAGGCAGGTCAGCGATGGTGGGTATACTCGTATCAAGGATTATGGAAAACTACTGCTTTCACGACACAAGGATATCTTTTTTGTTAAAGTCATTTGCTCGTTACATTCGTCGCACGTCATATTGTCCTTTATTAATCCACCACTACTTATCTTATGTGCAAATACGTGCATACTAGGTTCAACCTTCATTAATATATTTTCACGTTAATACGTATTTCATACGTAAGAGCACACCACATTTTTATTACTTACACACTAATCCATTAAAATATTATTACATTTTTCTCTAAATTTTAGAAATATATGCATCCGTATAATCAAACTGCCCTGAATATTTATCCCAGGGGGAATAATGAATTTTACCCATATACGCATCCAGTTGTCAGACACGTACACTATCTATATAGAGAGGATTTGAAAAGTTATCCATACCAGGGATGAAAATTTTCCTCTCCAGGGACGTAAAAAGTTTTCTCAGAAGAGAAATACCTGGCATCCGCCGTGAATTCGCTCGCTGCATACAGCAATATATCCATTTGTTCTTCATTTAACGTAGGAGCCGCGATAGCTAAGTGGTGGAGCGTTCACTTCTGGTGCATGAGGTTCTTGCGATCCCAGCTCGAGGCAAGTGGGCTTTGTGGTGGATGAACACAGTGTGCGTGGGTTTTCTAGGGTTTATTCAGTTTCTTTCCAATTTTTTCATTCCACTATATCATTCATTCTCACCATCATCGTCTCCCTTATTCTACTCGACATAGCTGTGGAACGTAACATTCAAAAATTACATTTTTTTTTAAAGAATTTAACGTCCAAAGATTGTGCTCCAAGGCTAAGGGATACAGTGATAGAGATGGGTAATAATTCTGTATTGAAAATTTGGACCTTCGTTACTTGGCAATTTTAGAAACTTTATTTGCTTATTTTTTTGTTTTGTTGTCAAACGAAAATTTCCGTATTACTGTGATTTTCTTGAAATGAAATTAAAAATGTTACATTTTAGATAATATAACTGTAAATGTGTATTTAATATAAATTCTGTATGTACTAACTGTTTGAATTCTTTTTGCATGTTTATATTTTGTTTATACCCTTTTTCCTTCTCCTCATCGCGTCTACCCTGTTTCTTTGCATCGCGTCTCGCTTTGGAGAAAGATATTTCTCAATTTGTTGAGAGATGTGTTTCTCAAAATGGGGGCTATATGCCTCCTTTGCTCAGATATTCCTTTTTCAAGTTTAAGAAAGAATATCCCCCCCCAAAATTTGAGAAAGCGTTTGCATTCTCAGAAATGTGACATAATTCCGCGCGTTTGAGTCATAAAATGATTTAAGAAAAACGAAATCTCGCTTTTAAGAATATATTACTCGGTTCATATGTATGAAACGGATGTTCTTAAATACGAGGATTTTTTCTCGAATTAAAGAAACCACCTTTAACAGTGTTATAGTAGTAGTGGAAGGAGGAGGAGGAATAATACAAGTTGTAGCAGGAAGGAGTTAGAAGTTCCGCAGGGGTTGGTTGGGGTCTGTTCTCGACATCAATTTGTAAAAGATAAAAGACTTTTACAAATTTCCCTGTACATTTTACATGACCTACATAAAACTGTTGGCCAGGGTAGCGTGCGAATACTGAAACGCTTGGGATCGGCGGAAATGCTTCCTGGTGGTAAAAGCAAATACAGTGAACAAACTCCGACTTATCCTCTTTCTTCACGGAAATTATCTCTAATAGTACAGTATACAAATGGATTACAATTGGTTCAACATTATTAAACGTAATCTAAATGAACAATTAAAAACATGTTCCTAAACTTTCAAAACACACAAAAGAGAACATTATTCTCAAAACAAATGAAAACAGACACAAATAAAACTTACAAATAGAATGTTCAAGAACTGGAGGGGAAATATTGGACCATACAGACCTTATCCAAATATATTTTTGAAACATTATGAACTTGTAATATTCGATGACTCACTCATACAAGTTGATTGTTTTATACGTTCAAAGTAAAGTAATCCAGAAAGCATGAGAATTCAATTTTGATGCCGGGAGAAGTAGTTATATAACTTGCTTTTGCAATGAAGGAAAATATGAGAAATGAAAGTACTACACTCTAAATACAGTACCCACTATTTCAGAGGTACAAAGCGGCCGTTTTTTACCCACTAATTTAGCAGGTACATTGTACCCAAGAGTTAGCAGGTACAATGTACCTGTGATTTCTTAGGTACAAATAATTTCATGGGTGCAAAACCTAATTTCATGGATACATATATAGTCAGAAAATAATATTAAATATAAGTTAGAGCTATCATTTCATATATCTCCAACCTATACTTAATATTGTTTCTGACTATACCTATTATATGAAGCCGCGGTGACTCAGTAGTAGATCGTTCACCTCTGGTGCATGGGGTCCCTGGTTCGACGTTAGCTCTTGCCAAGTGAACTTTGTGGTGGACAAACACCGTGTGCATGGGTTTCCTCGGGGATTTCCCGTTTCCTCCCACTTTCTTTATTCCACCATTTCATTCATTTCTCATCATCACCGTCTTCTTTAGCCTAACCGGCATAAGCGAGGAACGTAAAACTCAAAGATTTCATTTCATTTTCTACTTGTGTCATTGAGAAATACAAGGTGACTCAGTCAATACCAGTACATATCTAGATTACAACACTTAATAACATTTGCTATTATACCTCGTAATCTAAGCATTTCCCAGTCAACATTAAAAGTCACAACCATTCTGATTAACGTAAATGTGGTAAAACTGTGACGGTTCTGTATAAAACTTAGGTGGGCTCGGGAAAACTTTCTGGTGAGATAACGTGTTGTCCATTACACAAGTAGAAATATTGGTTTAATCTATACTTTAAAAAACTCTTAAATGGAAACAGGGATCATCTGACGCATCATCTTAAGACGAGATTTCAATATAAATTCAAAGGCGAAGTCAGTTTCTCAGTATTTGTACCCTGTTACTTTTCAGCAATGACTTTATAAATGATTCTAAAATTAAGAACAACATGCAATTGGTTACATAAACAGTAATAATGAAACACTCACTTTTTCAATGAACTTCTCACGAAATACTAGAACAAAATGAGATGGGCTCCTTTTTCCATCTAAGATTAGTTTTAGACAAATTTAACATGGCTGCCTCCAAAATAGCTTACAGAACACACTGCTAGAAATTTCCCGCATACACGTAAACCCATTTACAATTATACCTCTTTTACTTCAGAGTATACAGTAATCAGGGTGGCTCTAACTTTGACTTACCTTGCACCGTATCATATATGAATATGCCTTGTACTTTGAACATTAGTAACGATAATTGTCATACCTCTAATGATAATAATTGGTGTTAAGGGCTACACTCATTCCGACATCAATGTACTGTGTAATCATATTTTAAATAATACCTACACCATAATTAAACACAGAGATTGGAAGCCATGCTTCGCGCAATAGTGTACAAAAGGATGACTTAAAAAAAAATTCAAAAAGATCAACCCTATATTTCTCCTTATTTTGAACACAGATATTTATTTCATTTGAAATACTTGAATACATTTTATATTAATAATAAAAGTACGGCCATTCGTCCTATTTGAAGGACGCGCCTCCTGATTAAAAAAAAAAACGGAGAATTTGTCCTTCCAGAAGAATGTGGACCTCCCATAAGAGTGAATATGGGTATGATCTTATCCATGAAACATTACCTCTGGAAAGCATCTCACCTTGAGTCAACGAACAATCGTTTTTTTTTTTTTTTTTTTTTTTTTTTTTTTTTTTTTTTTTTTTTAAGATTGAATGCCATACAGAACTTAGTCTTCCTTTCTTCTTAATGATGCTTTCTATGCTGCCACAAATATGCGAAGTCCTCTTAACTGTGGGCAAATATTGTAGGACCTTTCGGACATTCAGTCTCCCCTGAGGGATGTTTAAGTTACAAGTTTTCTTATTAAAATAATGAAAATACATAAAAATACCATCGATGATATTTTCCATATCAAAGCTTTGCTTTTATGAACCCGAATAAAACAACATAATAGTTGAGCAATGCAAATACCTTTCATTAAAATCTAAGCTTTTAGTTTTTAATAATAAGTTTTCTTTGCTCAGCTATTATTTTAGTTTACGTGGGGCAAAATGTCACATATTCTTCTTCAAGCTGTGCAATGGGAATGAAGAAAAATACTTCAGTTTGCGCGTGTGGACTCACACCGAATAAAGTATAACAAATTGAATAAAGCAAAACTTGAAGCTAAGCGAAAAATTTCAAGAACAACCTCCGACCAAACAGGTTTGTTGAGGGGGGGGGGGCGCTGATAATGCAAATTTGATGCTTTAACAGATTATTGTTCACACTTTTCTCTGCTACATTATATAACCTTATTAAATAATAAATAAACATCATTATTTTAAAATGAAGTGCTAAAATACGTGATATACAGGAACATAATTCGAGTGAAACAAAGTTAAGTTTATTGCTATTGTTTAATTGCTATTCTTACAATTGTTTTCGTTATAATTTATAGTATTTTATATGGTGTCTACAGTACGCTGCGTCTGATGTTTCATTGTCACGTGTCAAAATACAGGAACAATCCAAACCAAGTTGGGTATAATAAATTTTTAACGTAATAAATACATAAGAGCAGCAAGCAGGCCTCTTCGGTATCTCAGCTGTTTCTCCATTTCCTGTCCACAGAAGTTTGAACTCGGAAGTATAGAACAGGGTTGGTCCTTGAGGTTTCAAAGTATCTTGAAACGATTCCTGTAATATATATATCCAAGAGGAATGAGTTCAGATATATTTAATAAAATATTAGGAATACAGTATTTACATAAAGAAATAAAATCAGGAAATAACAGTGCTATGTAAAATATACAATAATTATCTTATCAAGTGTAGCTACATCAAAATTGAAAAGTTGTTTACATACTATCATTATGTAGACGACACGTTAATTCTCTATAAAGACGACAAACAAATAGAGGTACTCCTTAGAATGCTAAACAATATTAATTTTAAAATAAAGAAAAATATATTTTTTATAAATATGTTATACTTTGGTACGCTTTATAGTGATAACATGGTACAAAAACTGATAATTTTATTTGGGATACGCTTGTTCTTGTTAAAACTCTGTATTTTCGGCAGAGTTTGCCCAAGTGGGCGCAGCCCAGCCAAAAAAAACTGGTGGGTTTTTTCGGGGTTTACTCACCTGCAAAACCCCACCTGGGTTTTAAGCTTCTGGTGAGTGTATTTGTCATACAACTAAGCTGATCACATTGAAAGTTTTTTTAACGAAATTTAGACCTTTAGGTATACTACAACATTCAATATATACTAATTAACTCTTTTCTAGGGCCTTTGTAAAGTACTGAATGTACTGAATGAATTAAAAAAAACTCAGCTTGAGATAATTATATAATTAATTGAGATAATTATTGAGATACAGGTCAATTGTGATAATTATTCACAAAGCCCACTTGGAGAGAGCTGGGATCGAATTAGAAACCTCACGCACCAGAGGTGAACGTTCTACCACTGAGCAACCGCGGCCCTATTTGAAGTAAACTATGCAATTTTATATTAAAAGTTTCGATGTACACTAAACTAAGTTGCGACTGGTCCCGGGCTCAATTCCCGGTGGGGGACACTTGATCGAAAAAGTGTAAAAGCTTTTCCAGGCTAGCCATCTTCAGTGAGGTTTCCTTGGTTTTTCTCATTCACACCAGGCAAATCCCGGGATGGTACTTGACATACAGGTCACAGGCCGCTTCCTTCCTTTCCTTTCCTTGGATAGTGTGATCCCGAGAAACGTCGTTCCTCATGTTCATAGATGCCCACAGCCAAGAACTCTAAATCCTAACCTAACTTAAATAAAGTTGCATTATCGGAAATGAACCGTCTTGAAATAAGTGCTCGGGAAGTTCGCGTAATTGAATGTACAAAGCATCGGAAGTGAATACTTCAACAATAAAATTATTTATTTTACATTGGAAGATATTTAATTTCATTTAAGACATTTTTAATTATTTACTTTAAAACAAAGATATAATTCATATTGTATAAATTAATATATTTCGTATTAATAGTATTAGATACTCCTGTACACTTACCCCCTCAATCTTTCTTTTTAGATTGTACTTTTTATTTAGAAATTGGGAGTTTTTTTTAAAAAAATCTTATAAATGATAAGCGATTGGATACAATTTCCAGGATTGGTACTTTATTGAATGCTTAATTCATTTTGGTTACCAGGTAGCATCAAAGTAAAAGTTGAACTTCCCACTGGTCTAGTGGCTAGCATGGGTACTTTCGGTGTAGCGGGTTCCGGGTTCAATTCGCGGTGGGAAGTCTGAAAAAATTTGAACGATTCTGGTGGTTCAGATTTCACCTTAAACTGTAGGTCTACGTCCCATACAGGCCCGCTGCTGAATAGGGACACTAAACTTCAATAACAAACCAACCAAATTTAATGTTAACAGATAGATTTCCAAGTTAACAGATAGATAAAGAATAGTAATTTTAAGGAGACGACGGGGACTTTAGCTTCTTATTGCAGCATCTTCAAGAAAACATCTTTCATCGTTGGGACCAAAACTACGAACAGTATGTACTATTAGCTTCATAATACTTATTGCAATATAGGCCTAAATAATATTGGATTAGATTACATGTTCGCAATGGTGGTTTCAGAATATTTCGCCCGAGACACTTTAAAAACACGAGAGGTGAAAAGAAATATTGCGAAAATATTGGTAACACATTGAGTACGAGCGGATTTATGACCTCAGGGAATTTTTTCCGAGTCGTCTCCTGAAACCATTACTGCAAGTTCGACTTAAGTTGGTTGGGTGTATTAGGAAAGAGGATTCCATTGACTCCTCCTCTCTTCTGCGTCGTCACTGTTGCTATTCTGAACGTGAGAGAAGCACGAAATTCAGTATCTAGAAAACAAAAATAGAAAATCTTGAAGAGATCTTTATGTAGCAGTAAGTAGAAAATTGTTGCAAATTGTGACAATGACAATCTTGAAATATAAATCACATTTTAACACTTTTACCCCACAGACATTTAGGTATTTCGAAACAAAATAAAACAAATTAAATCCGAGAAAACCCATATGAGCCCAGGTGGAATGGGTTTTTTCGAACCATGAATTTTGGGCCCTGATTTTAGTAGCTCTTGACTTTGGCCGGGCACGGTACTCTTAGCTGTTAAGTTTCTAAAATCCACAAAAAAAACATGCCCCAGTCAGAAATCGAACCTGGAACATTGAAGTCGGCGCCTGACGCTTCAAAGTGTACGGCTACTGCGGTCTTACTGCGATACAAAACTTCTTTCAGAACTGCAAAAATGGTTTCAAAGTACTTTTAAATTTTCATCTGCAACAGATGTAATCTGTTGGTGGTAGAAGGATGTCAGAAGAAAAATAAAAAATACACAATAAAACATAAATATATATATTATTAAAACTGCAGGAATTCCGTAGTAAAGCGCGGCAGATCGCGGAAAGATCTATGCAACTTTAGAAACGTATGGTTTAATGTGTTAAATTTAGCATTTCAATAAAAATACAATAATTTGTATGTTGAGCATTTACTGACATAGTAATTAGAGCAATTTCTTCAAAGGTGTTGAGTGATTGGAAAACAAAACTGGTACATGTGATTAAGGGTATTGATACAGTAATTAACTAATTGGAAGTTTGCTAAATGTAATAAATGTATACACATACCTTTAATTATTACTGCTATTTAAAGATAGCAATATTTTCTCATTTTAATGGTAAGAGAACATTTACTTGATCTTCAAATATCAAAGCGAATATTTATTAAAACAGGGCATTTTGCTACTATCTATGGCTCATAAAGTATGGGATTACTTATTGAAATCACAATGCAAAAGCGAAGAAACGAAATTAATCAAATTGCGTTGTCCCAAGTCCTTTTATTCCAACGAAAAATAAAGAATTCCCTTCTGTGCCCTTCTGCCATATAAGCAGATTTTACTAAAATACAGGAATATTGCATAACAGGTTATTAAAAATTCCTTCCTCAATTTACTGTAATTACTGATGATGATCTTAGAAACATCCGAAACATTGATGTTGCGATTTCTAATAAATGTATTTTAGAAATAATAAAATTTGCGGGGCTGCGGGCTCAGTGATAGAGCGTTCACCTCTGGTGCATGGGGTATCGGGTTCAAACCCTGCTCCCGCCAAGTGAACTTTGTGGTGGACAAACACTGTGTGCGTGGGTTTTCTCGGGTCTCTCCTGTTTCCTCCCACTATGTTCATTCCAGCATTTCGTTCATTTCTCATCTTCAACGTCTCCTTTAGCCTAGCCGGCATAATCGTGGGACGTAAAACTATTGTGTTTTTCAGATGTAAAGCATCACGGGCAGTAGCCAATGCTGTGCGATATTCCGCGCGGTGTTGCCGGATTTCGGACTCCCCTTTCCCTTCTCGCTCTTCCTCTAGTTGAGATTATTGCACATACATTGGCAACATTATTCACAATGTAAATGTACTATTCCAGCAAAGTCAAAGATTTTGGCTGTGTATCCTAGAAGTATATATAGCAACTGAATAACATACCTATTAACTTATTCCAGTGGAACTGCTAAACGTTCGTCTTCAACACTACTTTCACTATTGTCTATGTCAATTAATATTTCGCCATTGTCTGAATCTGACTCTTGTAAATTTTTTATTATGAGTTCCAAAAATTGTAAACACAAAAAATAATTCTTCGAGCTTCACTTCGTAGCACTTTTTTTTTTTTTTTAGAAAATTCCGCACTTGTACTCGGTTTCCTTAAAGACATTGTCAACTATAATTTTAGAGAACAAATGAACTACCACGAAAGAAAGTAACCTAGACACTGATGAATTCCTACACACACACAATCAGCTCCTTTGCTTCCATGTCTGTTCCTATAATAACATACTCTTATACTTGATGTAGGTCTCACAACAACAATCCATCTGATTCGTAAGCAACACGATATGGTCGAGTTTGTTTTGGGTTACAATAATTTATGACACCACTCAGACGCCTGGTGCTTTTGCATCCCTGCTAGAGGAGTGAAGAAGGAGCACGTAATTGGCCACACATACGTAAGGTATTGAAACGAAGAAAAAAATCACACTGCGTTTCTTCTGTCGAATAAAGAAGAATCTTGCATGAAGGCAATTTCAAAACAATATTACGAATGTCCCATACCTTCTGTTCTTCCACATGAGCTCCCGCCGGGAATCGAATATATATATATATATATATATATATATATATATATATGAATCAAATTGCAGAGGCTTGTTATTTAATTCGATCGCTTACTCTTCTCAAGGGTGTAGAAACGGGGGAAAAGAGGGCCTTGACTTTCCAAACTATTTCCAGCCCCGAAATGAGGTTCATCTAGTATATATTTAGTAAACTTATTTAATAGTTAATGCAAATTAGGAACGTTTATAATAAAATACGATTTTTAAAAAAAAAAGAAAAAAGAAAACATCATCAATACAGTTTCTGTACCTAATTACAAGGACGCTGATTTCTCTGTAAATTGGCGGGGGGTGTATTCAGATGCAGAAAGCATATACGCCCTTGCCTAATTAAAATAACTAACATTAATTATATGCTTTATATTCTTATTTCCCTAACTGGACGCTCACCGTGTGAACTCACTACTATATTATTGCATAATAATATCTGAGTTGATATTTTTTCGAGTTTTTTTCCCCTTTAGTATTTTAATCTACATTAACACAAAGTAAGATAAACAGACTGCTAGAAACAGCATTTGTTTTCTTATGAATAGCTTATTGATTTATCTCTTACAATCCGCTTTTCAACTTCAGTACTGTCAAGATCCGTCTTTTGTTAAGGTAGCATCGAGAAAACATAATATGTGTATAGTATACATGGTGAGTTAAAATGCTTTCATATTCTGAAAGAGGTCATTTGTTCTGTTTTTAATGTGTGAAAAGCTTTCCTCCCCCTGAAAGTAATGTTCCCCTAGAACAACCTGTTGGTTACACCCCTGATTATCCTTTAATAAAAGTTGAGTTCCATTTCCAAATAGAAGAAAAATCCACTGGAAATTAGACGGGACTCAACGCTCGTTTTACTAATTGTTTTATATGGAAACCTTTCAAAGCGTGTATCATGACAACCAGTTGTCATAAAAACATGTAGTTTTAACGTATGTGTTCGTAATTCTTTTCTCTACTTCGTAAAGTGAGCAGTTAATGTGCTAATACAATATTTCTAATAAGCGCCTCTGCTATTGTCAAGATTCGCAGTAGTGCGAGAAGTCAGCGTGCAGAACTGCTTGTCGCGAATTGTCAACACCGCTCAAAGCCAATTGGACGCTGCGTAAAGCCAACTCAAGGCCATGCCGCTTCTCATCTGAAATCTGCTGTAAAAGATTTCATTTCATTTTTTTAATAAAATTTGCAAAAGATAAAAATAAGAAAAAATGGTTTAAGTGTCGTACATTACCTATGTTAAACGAGTTTAAAAAAAGTCGACACTGGCCTTATTCAAGGCACCATTAGAGCATTTGCCTAGTATGACTGAGGGAAACCAGGGAAAGACTTCAGTCAGGATAGCGGTTACTGAGCGCAATCCAGGACCTTCCCAATACGAAGCCAACGCTCTACTAACTGAGCTACGGTTACTCGGTAATATAAAACAATACTTTAATATAATTACTTCTAACTCGAATAAATAGTCAGATACATTTTCTGTTGAATTTGCAGAGTTTAAGCTCTCATTAGGAACCGGCCAAGGGTTCATTTGGTACGACCCAGGCTTGTTGTTTAGATTGAGATATTGTATTTTCTATTTGCGTTTGCGATACTGAGCAAGGAACACTGAAATTTCGAAGTTACTGTACATTTTACTTATATATATATATATACCAATTTTAAGCTAGCACCATTCACGAAAGGAAAAGAGAGCTGTTGTAGGTCCGGTTCCTAAATCTATTTTTTGATCGTTTTTACGTTATTTTTTTTTACTTTGTACGAACTCTTGTGGAATATCAGTTAGGGCCAGGTTATTGTAAGTTATTTTAGTTTTTGTCGTTACTTTTCGTGATGTAAGAATATGTGGTGGGGTATGATTTAGGGATAACTTCTCCCCCATTATATTGCGAGTGTTATTGCCGCATTTTCATAAAAGTAGGCCTTTTCTGTGTGCACATTGGGAATGTTCTCTTTGCCATGTACTTGTATACGGACTTCGAGAGATCCGTAAAAGGTAGAGAAAGGGGCGCAACGTTACGATTGGTGTCTGAGGAAGTAGGGGGCATTTGTGCTGAATCGAGGACCACACGAAATCGAAAAAGTACCAAAGTGTACTACTTCTTGGTTAGATTACATTACGTTACGTTAGGCTAGGCTAGGTTATGTTCAGTTACCTTCAAAACAGAGGCATGTGAACTTTTACAATTTAGCATAGAAAATTACTATGTAGGGCGTGACAAATTGTACCGAAATCATGGCGATCCGTCCTCTCATGGTTCGCCCTTTTAAAACAGAAACATGGCGTAAACTATGAGCGCTAGTTTACTGTACTTGATTTTTCATTGACCGTAATTTTATTTTTTATATCGGACTTCCGAAGAATAAATAAAATATCACGGCTTCAGTTTTTAAAATAAAGGAAGAAGAAAGAAGAAGAAGAAAGGGAAAATGAAAGAGGAGAAGAGGAAAAGAAGAAAAGAAATAGGGAAGGAAAATGAAAAGAGAGAAATACGGAATGATTACGGAAAAAATGGTAAAAGGTATATATTAATTGTTGAAGAATAACCAAATTAAATGAACTACTGACAGAGAATCCAATTTGAAGTGATTTAGAGTAGACACATGTTCCCACATACAACCCAGACCTGGATCCAGGTAACTACACAAGGGAGAGTTATCCGGACCGAGCCCCGGTGATGAGAAAATTTAATTAAATTAGTTGTTAATTATTTTGTAATGCCAAAAATCCAACTAATATTTAGCATTTGTTGATCACAGTGGAGATAGCTAGCACATTTGAGCTATTCAGGAAAAAAAATATAAATCAATAATTATTTAATTTAATAACTGTCTTTTCTTTTATAGATAAAATTCTGGACATTTGATGAGATCGTCGTTTATTTTAGTATATCGTATCAATTTGGTTTAAAACTTAATTTAAAACTAAAGCCCGTCTCACACGGAACTGAACTAAGACCTCAACCCAGGCTACAACTTAACAGTGTTGCCTAACTCAAACTTCTATGCAATTTCTTTTATCCTGAGGTGTTCTAGGGGACTCAGACGATCCTTAAAACTAGGTAGGTTTTATCAGCAGAGCCTCTCGTGGTCGCTTCATTAAAACAGACGAAAAACGCGTTACGCACAAAGAAATCAACTGTCCTAATCGTAAATATTATTGTTTTTCTATTTCACGATATCAGTTCATCCGATGAGGATGAAATAGCCATAGCAGCGATATCTGCTCTGTTGCTGACACAAAATCCGCCCTCCCCTCCCCCCAAAAGAAACGTGAGAGAGAGAAAGAGAGGCTGGTGGACCAGGGAGTGAATTCTTCGCCGCAATAATGCACAGGAAAGCACCATATTTTCAATGGTGAATAATTAACTACTTACAGCAGATCCTCGTTCCTACAAAAAAAAAATCTACAGAATGGATTATTCAGAATTCCATACGCTATTGAAATTAGTAACTCCAAAAATTCATCAGCAAGATACGAACATGGGGGAGTTTGTATCAGCTGTAAAATGGTCTGTAGATCCTTGGATCCACCAGATTGTACAACTAAAAATCAAATGACTTGTCCAAATATGTAAATGAGGGCAGTTATCAGACGCAAAAAGCTAAAATAAAGGAGAAAAGGCAATTTTCTAGTATAGGTTCTGAGTGCATCCGCTCAGCTCAGTACCCACAAAAAATGCCCACATAGCCCCTAAAGTAAACTTATACCGCGCCGGGAACCTATCTCATGCACTACACCCGGAATTCTTGTATTGTGCCAGCATTCTGGAACTGTTCCCTAAAATTTCAAGAAGGCCACATAACAGTGATGACAATTAACGCTCATGGTTTCTGTTTTTTGCGCTGGTTTACTTTTGGCGCATCACATCTGAATTTTATGTTTAGAAGTGTAGGATTACTACTCTAAACTTATTACAAGTGCTTTACGACGGATAAAATAAGCGAGTTGATATGAAAGATGCCTGTATAGAAACTATTTTCCACCGGCGGTGACTTTCTGCACAGTTTACAGAAGTTGTATTTTGTTTACAAGTGGAACGCTACTAGTATAAAACCATGACAAATGCTATTGAAACTCGTATCATTGTTAAAACCCACTCGTTTTCACTACTCTTGCTTATGCGGATCCCCACCTTTGCTGACGCGCCTGTTCTCTTCAGACGCACCCCCTCACAGCTTTGCTCTGCTACGACTCGGTTAGATAGCATTCGTGCTTTTTAGTGGCGACCTAGCGCAGGTTGTTTTGTGTTTTTTGGGTTGTAGTTTTTATGCATTCATCCGGACGCTGTATTTATACGCAAATCGTAAAAGAATTATAATTTTACAACAATTGCTTATGATACCCCTTGAATTTTAACTATGCCATGTGGATATTTTCATGTCGCCCAGCTTAAATAATTTAGAAAACAATAAGAAGGTTCAGTCCCGTTTGAGACAGGGTTAAAAGAGAATGAAAATGTGTGGCGGGGGAAAATTGACACCTGGGTGCGGTATATCGAAAGTCTACTGTCTATTTTTATCTAATTTCTTGTTCCCACCCAAATTATTTCCGCTTTGAGCAATATAAACAATAGTAAAATAGGCTTGTTGAGTGACGCGAAAAAAAAATCTAAATTACAGAGTTACACTGAACCAAAATGCAGGGAGTTCATCACACTATGTTTTCAGCTGGTCAATAAATTTCATGAATATTCTAAAATGTTTTGTAATTCAACCATATAGTACTATTTACAATGTCAGACCAAATTTTCAATGTTGTATGTCAATGTAAACAAATCTTCCTCCAAACTATGAAGTAGAAAGGTAGCCTTCTGTATTTGCACAAACCTGTTCATACAGGACTCGGGTGTGAAAATCAATACCTGAAATAATCATAAGAATACTAATAATCCCACATTACATCACATATATTTCTCGAAGTGCCTTCTTATTCGTAAATATTTATTTCACTATAATCAATAATCATATTTATCATTCATATTCATATGTACTCATAACTAATATGTTGTCGATTTACTAATAGGCACCCTATACTTCATATTACTGACTGTTCGAGACAGTCACATTCATTTAATATACTTATATTCAACTAAAATTCAATAAAATCGTAGAATTGATTAACACACGGAAACCATGTATGAACTCAATACCATTTAACTTCAATACCTAATACATTTCCCCTCACAGCCAGGAAAATTACATGTTTACACAGTTAAGAGAGAGAAATTATCAAAACTGATTCTTTATTTAATGCAATTTGCTTAAACTACAACAATGAACTTTCATTCTGCGGTTACGAATCAAAATAAAATTAATGTTATGGTCTGACTTGAAACACAAGTTTATATGGCTGAAATACTATTTAAGGAAATAAGTGAAGTTTATTAACGTTGATGTTTCAGTTGTTTGATTAGATAGAACGTCAAGATCTTCAGTAATGTTGTATCAAGGATCAATATAGCCACCAAATGGTTTATCTAAGCCAGGAACGGTATAGAATTTTAAATAATAACTAATTTACCACGCATGTCGATGAACCTATTTCACTAATGAAGTACGAATTTTGGTCACAACGGCGCTGTACTCGCATGTGAATTCTCATTGTACTCAGTCTATTAATTCGCTGCTAAAATTACTGAAATGCTTTGACATTCATGTCAACGAACTATAATGGAAAATTTGGTAATGAACAACACACTGTCCAGTCCTGCACACTCATATCCCATACTCATCAACATACTACAATTAACTACCATTCACATCACTACACAATTACTCCTACTAATACATATAACTCGATACATACTACTCAAAATTAAATGCACACCAAAACCACAAATAAATCATCACTAAACCGGCTCTGAATTCAAAGAATAAACTGATCTAGGACCTGGTGGCCCTACTTATAATTACTACATCTTTACCAAAACAAAACAGAAGATGATTTGGAGATCCCCTTCCTGAAGGAAGTCACCCAAAAACTGGTAATTCAACCAATTTTTTGGTGGGAAACGGTATTCATTCTAGATATCTGAGCGGGAGCCCCTATCTAAATTTACTCAAACATAATCACTGAAATTACCCTAACAACATAAAATACTAGAGATACCGTTAACTTAATGTTTGACGAATGGCTATAACAGTGACTTACCAGCACAGAATCCGATGCCAAAATACGCAAGCAACCTCTTCATTACCCATAATCCCCAAATAAAATTGTATCAATCAAAGCAAGGAACTTGGTGTTGAGAAAATAAACCGAATAAATATTTACTAAAATTCTAAATATAACTGAATTTTAACATAATTAAAGTATATCAAACTAAGTGGAAGGGGATTTAAAATATTCTTTTAAATTCAGATTAGTGTTTAAAGCCAAAAATTTTACCCAATGGCGGATATATAATTTCAACTACAAGTGAAACGGTACTACTCATAATTCTTTGTAATAAATGCCTTTGCTTCTAAAACAATCATATACTAATGTAAAATAAAAGTAATTTTCCCTCAAAATATAATTTCTACCGATTTGTAGTTTAAATAAATACTAATTTGGAGAATAATAATAATCAGATAACTAAAATATACCGACCGAAAAGTATAAAAAAAATAGAGGTAAAAAGTGCGTTCCCTCCCAACAAAAATTCTGTACTATCAATGCTGTGACAGTATGTCATAACTATTTGCTTATAAACACGGCGTCCGGATGTATACTACAGTGCAAAACATCAAACCAACCTATGCTAGGCAGCTGCTAAAATGTAGGAATCCTATCTCACTGAGTCAGGGCACGGCGAAGGTATTGAGCCCGTGCGGGGTGCATCCGATGGAAGCAGGCGTGTCAGTGATGATGGGTATGCGAGTGAGTAATGAAAACAGGTGGTTACTAGTTTCAATAGCACCACTTCACATTAGTAATCACTTAGTTTCAATAGCTCCACTTAAAAAACATCATACCGTACCTTTCATACAATTTCAACAACTGACGTTCGTTATTTTCGCATAATTCTATAAAATGCAAAACACGATATGTTACAACCTTGACATACACACGTTATTTCCACACTGCCTTTTCCGCCACTAAATCATAAGGGTGCTTCTCTGCCAAATAGTCCCTTTCGCCTTCACATACAGTATCCCTTACATCAAACACAGCCTACAGCAATCACTTTCTTAACTTCAACTATTCCCCTCGCCTCTTCTTCACTCACTCTTCTTCACAAACCAAAATAAATGATTCAATTCACCCGGTAAATAAAAAAAAATGGTCCGGCGATACAACACTTACTCCTCTCACACCTTCACTTATTTGCTCTTCAATCTACCTTCTATTGAATTCTCGAAGTCCTTGCACATGTACAAGGTACAGGGATTTAGTAAACGTTCCCTTGAACATAAGCACCAGTAGCCATATACACAATCTATGTAAACAAATGAAATGCAAGGTGTACGTAAGCATGTGTGTGAAACCCAATTTGTAATACTTACCCTTGCACTCTGTATTCCATAAATGATTCTTGATTTTTCTACGTACGTGAATGAACCAAGGAAAAGTCGCAATACTATTCAGATAAAGTCACGAAAATTAGCTTGTACTGCATGTTTAAAAAAAAGAAAGAAAGAAAGAAAAGAAAAAGATAGATTAAAATTTACATTTCGCAATCGGTTTAAGAATCGAATTGTTAATCGGCTTAAATTACTGTTTAACTATGAAATAATATAGTATACATTTTAGATAAGTTAATTCATTTACAATAACCAAATACAACTATAAATACAGAATATTCCACTTACTCTTATATATGAACCGTTTGATTGATTACTCGAATCTTCCCGATCTTCATTGAAATAATGTATACACAACACATCAACCGATAACACACAATATGGCGTATGTTCATGTTGGTATCATGGACCTTCTACTATTGTCATAGGTACATTCTTCGGTACGAATTTACTGTACCCATAAATCTTCCATGTACCCACTAATTCATGGGTAAGAGGCTGAGATGCGGTGTATACCCACTAGTCTTCGGTACATTCAATTTTCATAGGTACATCAGTGAAGTACCTTCTATTTCATGGGTACTTGTGCAAAATCATGGGTACTGTTTTTAGAGTGTACTTCAGATCCTAAAGCTACATCAGTTACATCTCTCGCTCTGTCTTTCAATTACTACGTATTAAATAGTATTGAAACTAGAAATTGTACTAACTTCTAAAATTTCCAGCTTTATTCGAATAATACAAATTAAGCCGAAGCAAATTCTTAAGATTTCAAGAATTGCTTCATGGATCACCATCAGTTTTGAACAGAATGTTAGAGGGTCAAACGTTTGTAATTTCTTTCGTTGGTGGAAGTGATCCATCTACTGGAAGTCGTTGAATTCAATTATTTCCAGTTTTAACGTTTATCACCATAGAGCAGAAACGGTAATAGATAGCGAGATGCGTTTTATTAAAATAATTAAAATGTTATAATAAAATTATTAAAATTATTAAAATTATTTTTAATAAAATTATTAAAATAATTAAGAAATTGTACTAGCGTCTACTCTACTACTTCAAATTTCAGAAGAATAATTGACCCTAAGGTGAAATCAATTCTTATGATCTCAAGAAGTGCTTGATGGATTACCATCAGTAGTAGAAAATGGATCGAACTGGGCCACACTAGGCCAACTCAGGAGCCCCTGGGAAATCGAGCACCTTGAACCCTCGACCCACGGTCATTTACGACCTCCATTTTAGGGGTGTATTTGTTCCCTTTTATGAGCACATTTCAGGGGGTGTACTCGTTCTCTTTTATGAGCACTTCTTAGGGGTGGACTCGTTCCCTTTTATGATTATTTTTTCAACCCCTATTTGAACATTTTACCATAGCAGATGGAGACTACGAACACATAGCAGAACATAAGACTACGTAACATAGCAGGGATGTAATAATCCCCTTTTATGAGCACATGTTAGAGGGTGTACTCGTTCTCTTTTATGAGTACATTTTAGGGGGTGTACTCGTCCCCTTTTATAATCACTTTTTCCACCCTTATTTTATCCATAGCAGAGAATACATGGAGACTACGAACACATAGTAGAACAGATAATCTTCAATGATTACATTTTAAGGGGTGGACTCGTTCCCTTTTATGATCACTTTTGCCACCCCTATTTGAACATAGCATGTAATACATAAGACTGTTTACTTTTTCCACCCCTTATTTTACCATAGCAGAGAATGCGAACACATAGTAGAGCAGATAATCTTTCATGAGTACATTTTAAGGGGTCGACTCGTATGATCACCTTTTCCACCCCTATTTGAACATAGCAGATAATACATAAGACTATGTAACATAGCAGGGATGTAGTCGTTCCAACCCCTATTTTAACATAGAAAATGAGCACATTATAGCAAAGATTACAACCGTCCACCCACGGTCTACAGATGGTCATTTGAGGGGATGTATTCATTCTCTTTGATGACCACTTTTTCCACCCCTAAAAAAGACTACGAATATAGCAAATTCGTTCCACCCTTAATTGAACATAGCAGAGATGTATTCGTTCCACAAAAGACCTCCATTTTAGGGATGTATTCATTCCGTTTTATGAGCACATTTTAGGAGATGTACTCATTCTCTTTTATGAACCCCTATTTTAACATAGCAGAAATTACATAAGACTACAAACACATAGCAGAGCAAATAATACATAAGACTACGAAACATAGCAGGGGTGTATTCATTCCCTTTTATGAGCATTTTTCAACCCCTATTTTAAGACAATGAATACCTATGTAACATAGCAAAGGGGGTGTACTTAAGATTACGAACACACAACTATTTAACATAGCAGGAGTGTATTCGTCCCACTCCTATTTTAACACATTCTCCACCCCTATTTTAACGTAGCAGAGTTTCGTTCCCAACCCTAATTTAACGTAGCAGAAATGACACAAGCATGTCCCCAAACTACTGACCATCGTGAACAAAGGTCAAACTCGTAAACGAAGCCACATATAGTAATTGATCATCAAAGGGCACATGACTCAAAAGTGTTGACCATCGAGTTCAAAGGTCAAAATACTTAAAACCTAATAACTCGAAAACGGAGCCACATATTGAGGTGGTGTTTCCACATTTAGCAATTGGTCATCAAATACTACAAGTTCCAAAAGTGTTGACCATCGAGGTCAAATGTCAAAATACTAAAAACCTAATAACTCGAAAACGGAGCCACATATTGAGGTGTTGTTTCATCATTTAGCAATGGATCTCTCAGAAATATGAAAAGAAAGTAGAAACTGGACCTGGTTGGCTAAGAATAGTAGTCACTGGAGAGCTTTTGTGAACTCGGCATTGACCTCAGAGTACCATAGGCCATAGAGTTAGTTAGTTATAGCCCCAAGACTTATATAGTCTTGCTGCTTAAAGATTCGCAAAGTCTTACCCACGTATCAACAGACTAATTAGAACTTTTATAGAACTATGGTAGTACATCTTGCCTCGTCCCAATGTCACGAGAACATACACAATTCATGGGCAAATGACGTCTGAATAGCACAACAGTGGTCAAAAGAAAATCCTGTCAGATAGGGATCAGAATGCATTAAAACGGATTGTAGCAGCTAAAAAGAAGACCATTGCAATGTAAATTACGTCTGAACTCAATTCCGGCCTACAGAACCCGGTTTCGTCGAAAACACTAGGACGGGAACTTCATAAAATGAAAATTTATTACATTGCCGCTATCGCCATATCCCTGGTTACAGCAGTAAATGCGAAGAGGCGTATTCAGTGGTGCAAGGACCACAAGGTGTAAACTCGTGTACACGTAATGTGGTTCCATGAATCGACCTTCAACTTGTTTCTAACAACCGGTCGTGTTTACGTATGAAGAACACCATCGGAGACCTATGATACGGACTGTCTGCTCCCAATTGTAAAGGATAGGGGTGTTTCTGTTACCGTATGGGCAGTGATATAGTGGTTTATTATAGCCCTGCATATAATGATGAATGCTAAGGCGTATGAGGCCATTTTGGGGGACAAGGTTCTACCCATGGCCCAATTATTGTTCCCTGATGGTGATGGAATCTACCAACATGATTTGATACACTGTCGCGCTGCAAAAATGGTGAAATCATGGTTTGAGGAGCATGACCAGAACCTATCGCACCACCCCTGGGTCCCACAATCACCAGATCCGACATTATTGAGCCATTGTGGTCTGGGTTAGAAAGGCGTGTTCGGCCTTATTACCTTCCACCAGCATCCCATAGGGAACTGGAGCATGTTTTTAGCAACTATGGTACAAACTTCCAGACACCAGGATTCAGGATCTGTATACGTCAATTGCACGTCAGATCCAAGATGTTTTGGCCGGAAAACGAGGTCCTACACCATAGTAGGTATGATTTTCATACTTTTTCAAACGTGTTAGTTTTTCGTTCCACCCTTATATATATATATATATATATATATATATATATATATATATATATATATATATATATATATGAGTCGGTATATTTTTGAAATGTCTAAATTGATTTGGATTATTAATAACCGAGGGTTGTTTAAATTGATTTCCTGTGTCATTTCTTTTTCAAAAACATTCTAGGGGACTGAGTTCTCTATTTCAAATAACTAATACAATTTTCAGGTATAAAGAAAATACTACCTGATTGTTAGAAGTTTGTCATTACAATGGGCTCTATGATATTCTCAAAAATGTCTCTCGAAAAGTACACTATGATTGTTGGTCACGCCGTTGACAGTATATAAAATGATGAATAGCTACTCGTGTAGCGAATCATCTTCGATAAATTTATATCGCAAAATATTTTAAGAATTGATACCTTTCTTATTTCCTATTGGTTCTTTTACAGCATGAAACAAACGAAGAGACCATTTTAAATTATATACAGATGTCAAAAAACCTTGGAATTAGAGAGCAGAATTTTCAAGTTATGGCCGTATACTAGCGCCTTTAGAAAAACGGAACTCGTAACAGAGCGAACGTCTTCAGACGCGATTTGAACATGTCTTTCTAATACATGTAGTTTTAGGTTAGTTTTATATCGGTAATATTACTTGTGTTTCCACAATGTTGTCGCGTGGCATGGAAACAGTACTCCTATTGACAATTGCTGGGTACTTGTGAAGACGTCAGCAATGCATTTTATAGAAATCAGTGCTGCAACCATGCATACAGGTAATACCTCAGTGGAGAAATAGATGGTAGATAATTTCAACCATAGACAACCATACAAGCAATACCAAAACGGGTGGAGATGTGAGTTTAAAAACGTCTGGCAAGAAAGCACTCCGACTTTAGAAAATTGAAACAATGACCAGGTCATTCGTTTGTACTACGTTTGCCTCTTGTTCGTTCTGGAACTGTAGCGGTATGCTAAACCCAGAACGAAAATTGCTGCTACAAGAGTGATGGTAAACACAATCAGTGGCGTGCAGGTCATGTCCAAAATATTTAATTCTTCCTTTCACGACATCCGTCCATTCATCACATTCAATAATAGTGTTCGCAAATACGTCTGTCTTCACATAGCTGACACAATCACTTCCTGGTGTAACTGTAATACCGCAGAAGAAACAATCTGTTTGGCTGTTGAACGCACCTTGAGATACCCTGGCACTTCTCTTTGCTGGTTGAGAATATTTCCTATTTTTGCTTTTAATGTCTTTCGGACTGATGTACTGTTGTCTGCATTTTGTGTGTACCTTTTCTCCCACTGAAATTAACAAATAATCTCCTCTTTCCGCACTTGCTTTATTGAATCCTTCAGCTCCCTTCTCACGAACTTGTACAATATCTGAAGAACAACTTAAATCTTCATGACATATAGGACAAGTTTCTTTCCTGGATCTGTTAGCATTCATGCTGAAGCCTGAAAGAAACAAAGAAAAGAACATTAATATTTTACGCCGTTTTTTAAATCGCACAATAAACTACACAACAGTAATATAATAAAGCAATAAGCTACAGTTCAGTAAACGAATATGCTCGAAAATATGGTAAGCATACAAGAAAAATACTCAATTGGTTGTATTAAGCGCAAATTGGAGCAAAGATACTTTGCGCCTACAAAATATATTCTAAGACCCTAACAAAATGTGGACACCAACGTTACTTTTATGTAATAAAAACTATGGGAGTTAAGTATTTGACGACCTTCTTGGACCCCATCTTGAAAATTAGTCCTTTCCAGTTATCAAACTTGGTTAACCTTTTAGTATGTTGTTCAGCGTATTCGATATTACAAAAAGAAATCGTTGAGAAAGTTTTTGTAGAAGCATTTCAAGGTTAACTCGTATTTAATCGGCCATTTGGACGCCATCTTGAAAATTGGGTCTTTCCGGTGGTCAAACTTAAGTAAACTTATAGTATGTTATTCAGCGCTCTCGATACTACTAAAAACCGTTGAGAAAACGTTTGTAGGAATTATTAGGGTTAATCCGTATTTTGACAGCCATATTGGACGCCATCTTGAAGATCGGGTCTTTCCGGTGATCAAACTTGAGTAAGCTACTAGTATGTTATTCAGCGCTTTCGATAATACTAAAAACCGTTGAGAAACCTTTCGTAGGAATTTTTTAGGGTTAATCCGTATTTTGACGGCCATATTGGACGCCATCTTGAAAATTGGGTCTTTCCGTTGATCAAACTTGGGTGAACTTTCAGTATGTTATTCAGCGCTCTCGATACTACAAAAAACCGTTGAAAAACCTTTTGTAGGAGTTTTTTGAGGGTAAGGTTGTTTTCCCTTCATATCTGCACCCTCATAAATACACTATTCGAAAGCAAATCGTTTGTACTAGTTTCTACCGAAAAAAGTTTTTATTGTACCCTGATAATTTACGATAAAGAGGGAATGGCATTTGGTGGGGCGCTATCTTGTACGCAAGATAGGCCACGTTATGTGTACTTTTCCATGCCATTAATAAGTATTAAGTGTTTATTCATGTGAATTTATTGGCATTTAGTACTATGGTTGTGCAAATCCAAATGAAAGAAGACCTTTTTGGGAATAACTCAATGTTAAAATTGAATCGGCAAGCGGGAAAATAAGGTGAGTCCAAAATAAGTTATTTTAAGGTAGAGGCAAATATAACACAAAAGATGTAGAATTACAGTTTGTAATAAAGTGCGGTACAATTTGCAAGACCACGCACGTTATAGCAGAATGATGTATAGTCGACTGTACATTTGTGCGTTAACAAACGTAAGTTTTTTCTTCAAATATCTCAAAATGCATTTTGTGGACTAGTAGTAGGGTGGGCCGAAAACGGCCGAATTTTTTTTTTTAGAAAGTTAAGGTTGAGTACCGTGCAAAAGTTGTAAAATGTTATATTATGTTTCCTCACCAAAACAGACCCGGATTAAAAGATATTTAACCGGGCCCCGGGGGCCCCAAAGAACGTTAATTTTAAAAAAAATAGTTGCGAGTAGTGAAAATATTATTGAAATATTTTTTTTAGAAAGTTCAGTTTGAGTGCCATGCAAAAGTTGTATAATATTATGTTATGTTTCTTCACCAAAATAGAGCCGGATAAAAATATATTTAACCGGGCTCCGGGGGCCCGAAAAAATGCTAAATTTTTTTTAAAAAAAGTAGCGAGCAATGAAAATATTATTAAAATATATTTTTAGAAAGTTAAGTTTCAGTACCGTGCAAAAGTTTTTTGATGTTGTTTCTTCACAGAAACAGAGCCGGAGTAAAAGTAGTTTAACTTGGCCCCGGGAGCCGTAAATAATGTTTGTTCAAAAAATATATAGTTGCGAATAGTGAAAATATTATTGAAATATATATTTTAGAAAGTTAAGTTTGACTACCGTGCAAAATTTATAATTTCATGTTTCCTCACCAAAGCAGAGCCGGATAAAAATATATTTAACCGAGCCCCCGGAGCCCGAAAGAACGTTAATGCTGAAAAAATATGATTGTGAGTAGTGAAAATATTATTAAAATATTTGTTTTCAAAAATTTAAGTTTGAGTATCGTTCAAAAGTTGTATAATGCTATGTTTCTTCCCCAAAACAGATGCAGATAAACATATTTCACCAAAAATTTTATTTCATTTTTCAAAAAATATATACCATTATTTTAAGTATGTATAGAAAATTGGTTAAGGTTCATAACACTTTAACTTGACTCCAGGATTTTAAATGTCCTGATCTGATGTGCAGCTCTTCATCTGATTGGTGTTTAGTAGATATAATAGTACGCACACAAATACAGAAGGTAAGATTGAAAAATGGACCAACAAATACCAAACCAGTCCAGAACTCACCACGTGGAGGTGGCTACACAGCGAGTTCTTCCCACCCAGCCTCCTCCTACTTAAAGCTCCTTAGTTGAATCTTGGAGCAAAATATTGAGATTTATGTCCGAAGCTTGGAAGATACTTTCGTGCTTCCAGGTTTGCGCGCATATAACCGTCTCGTGCAACACTACCGCATACTTCTGAAGAAGATTCTGTTACTACCTTTACACACCTCCTCAAGCCTGTGTGTGGAAGGGGAACGTGACAAACTGTGGAACCTCCTCTTTTCCATAACCATTGCGGTTAGTTCTTCTGTTGATATGTTAGCCGCAATTTGAGGTTTTGTTACTATTACTTCTGACCAATCGATCAAATCGATATAATCCGAATATTCTTCACTGTTTTGCCTACTGCAATTGTCAATTAGAACTATACTTTGATATTTTGGCCTTCAAAATAGAGATCCTTAAAATTAATAGCTTTACACTGTAGACGGTTTCTTTTTTCTCTTATGTGCTTTATTTCTTTTTTCTAGTTTCCCACGGATTTTGTTTTTAACTACTACCTTGTCTTGGTTAGTTTTGTTCAGTAAATTCATATCCTCTAAAACAGCGGATAAAATTTTAGCAGCCGACCTATTCAAGACACCTGTTAAATCTTTTGCGGTACTCATTTGTTTAGGGCTCACTATTGTTTATTTAGATTTACTTTAGATTTTATTATCTAAACGATAGCTCCATGCGAAATCTCCATCGTCTGAATTCGGGGTGGAAGCGCTTAATGTATGTTCCAAGTGCGGGATTAAGGCTAACGATTGTATCCTTTTTGTAATTGGTACCACAGCATCATAATCGATCTGTGTGTCATGCTTTCTTTTGTGCCTATGGGGTTCTGCTTTATCTACATTGTCAATCGTCATTTGTTTCTGATTTCTCTGATCTAATATGAGCTCCTACTCCAAAAGCGGTATTTGATTTGATTTACCACACTTACAGGTTAATCTATCTCAGCATTTGCAAGAGAAAATATCAAATAAATTCTGAGCACCATTCTTAAATTTCCTTAATTTGGCTCTTAATGAGGGTATCTTGTTTCTTAATGGGGTTAATGATCATTTTGCATTTTGGGTTGTAATTCAAAATCACATACTTAATTCGAAGGCAAGACAATACAGGAAGAGAGGTTCGCAACCATATCGTTTCTAGTTTATTTGAATTCAGCAATGTAAACGAAGCCTTCGGAAAGCCAGTATTGTGCATTTTGCATCCAGATGCGAAAAAGTGATATTCTCTTAAAGTTTGAGAGTTCTGAGCTGGGCTCAATACGAAGGTTTTTCGTGTGTTAATATTTATTTATTTATTTATTTCTTCCAACAGAGAGATCTCTCCAATTATAGGAGGTGTACACAATTGATTACATTATTATATAATAATAATAATAAGTAAAACTAATTTATAAATGAAAATAGTAAAAATGAAAATATTAAGAATATTAAGATAGCAATAAGCAAATACAATATATAACTTTGTATACGAACATTCCACAGATCAATGCATACATTTTATGAAGCACGAACTCATGCTCTCATTCTAAAAATAGGCATACTTACATAATACATATATACACTTACATATACATATACATACACCAATATTTATACATGCAAATATATATGGACGAACACACATACATATCTCGCACATTTCACATGCACACATTCTTGTGCTCACCATTGATATTGTACATTACAATAACATGAAAATAGAAAATAATCAAATTTCATTAGCGTAGTTAATATAGTAATATCATATTAATTACGTTTTCCATTTAACTTAATTTCACACAAATATCTGCTCAATAATTTTTTAAATATTTTTTCTTTCAAACTTAAGTCAATGTCATCGATACTCTCAGCTATATTATTATATAATGAACATAATCTTATTAAAGATGAGTTGTTGTGTGTGTTGGTTTTCGCAGTTGCATACCATAATAATTTCCTCGTTCTTAAAGTTCTTGATTTTATATTGAATTTGATATACTGCAAAAACTCGCTGTTATCGAATTTACCATTTACTATTTTAAATAAACACATTTCTTGTAGAATAACTGATCTATCCGAAAAAGTTGAGTAATTAAATTCACCTAGTAGTCTGGAATACGAAATTTTATTAGTAATTGCAGATTGTCCAGTTTTCTTGTAGTATAGATACCTTAAAATCCTTTTCTGAATTGCTTCTAATTGATTGTTTTGAGTTACGTATTTCGTAGTCCAGATCACCAAGGCGTACTCCATCTTTGATCTTACAATACTTTTAAAAATAGTTCCTATAACATCAATGTTAGTAAATATTTTCGTGTTTCCTATTATAAATCCTAATTGCTTAAAAGCGTTATGTGTTAGCAACAATGTATGTTTATTAAAAGACATATCACAACTGAAAGTAATACCCAAATCTTTATATGTATATACACTTTCTAATACTTTGTTACCTATCTTATAGGGACTAATTTTAGTTAACCTTCTTTGCTTTGAAACATGAATTTACACTTGTTATTAAAATGTAATTTATTTTCTATACTCCACTGATATATGTTATTTAGATCCTCATTCAGTTTTAATACATCCTGATTTTCCTGTATACCTTTGTATACTTTTAAATCGTCAGCATATAATAAACATTTGGAATATTTAACGTATTTTGGGAGGTCATTTATAAAAAGTAGAAACAAGTTTGAGCCCTGCGGGACACCGGAATTAATATTATAACTGAATGATCTTGTGTGATTGAAGTATACATACTGTTTTCTCGGATACATTTAACATTTAAACAATTTTAGTAAATTTGATGAGAATCCAAACCTTGAGAGTTTTCTAAGTAATATGTCATGATTAATTGTGTCAAATGCCTTTGCAAAATCAATATATATTGTATCTACTCGTTTGCGATCATGAATAGCTTCATGAATGAATTGAGTGAAATTAAGCAAATTTGTTACCGTCGATCGTCCAGGGTAAAATCCATGCTGGTTTTCACAAATATGGTTCTTTACATGGTTAAAAAAACAATCATATATTATTTGTTCGAAAACTTTTACTGGTGCACAAATTATGGCTATCGGTCTATAATGTTCTATTTTACTCTTATCCCTATTTTTAAAGATTGGTGATACTTTAGTAATTTTCCAGATTTCAGGAAACGTTTGGGTTTTAATTATTAAATTGAAAAGTATAGACAGTGGTTCTAGTAGTATTTCCGAGCATGCTTTTATCACATATGGAGGAATACCATCTGGTCCACATGCTTTTTTAGGTTTTAACTTCTTAATAGCTTTCCTATACTCTTCATTCGACACTCTATCAATTTCTAAACAGTTGCTTACCTCCATACGTTCTTCCTCAGGAGGGTTGTATGATGATATATTTTTATCATATACTGATTTAAAATAATTTGCAAAACCATCAACAATTAGTTTGTTTGTGTTCAATGTATTACCGTTTAACGTCATACTACCAATTTCACTATTATTGTTCTTCTGTTTACATTTTATATATGACCAGAAAGATTTTACATCCTTTTTAACCTCAATTTCGCTTTCCCTAATATAGTGTTCATACGACTTACGAATAATTTTCTTTGTATCCTTTCTTATCTCCTTATACATATGTTTATTATATTCTGAATCTTTCATGTGCTTCCTATAATGTTCTTTTAATTTTAACTTGTTTATTATATCTTTTGTAAACCAGCACGGATATTTTCTCAGACTACATTTTCGTGTTTTAGGTACTGTATCAATGATTATTTTATTTATTATATCATAAAATGCGTTAGTTGCATCATCAACATTACTAAATTGTTTTAAAACCGACCAGTCAACTTCTCGAATTAATTGATATAGTTTTAAAAAATTAGCTTTCTGGAAGTTGAATACAATTTTTGTTTCATTTTTTAGTGGATAATTTTGCCCTTTAAACGGAATAGTGATTTCTAGTGCAGGATGATGGTTATCTTCATTTATAATCGGCAATTCACTTCTTTGTACAACAATACCATTCGAAATATTACTAAACACTAAATCTAAAGTTCTACAATAATAAGTTTTATATTATTTAAAGAATGAAGATTGTGTAGGCTCAAAAAATTAGCTAATGAGCGATAGCATTCACCACCGTTCAAGACCTGTACCTGTCTGTACCTGTAACTAGTGGTAGATTAAAGTCTCCAGCCACTAATACGTTATTTTCCTGAAACATGTCATTTTCTTCAAATATTTGAAATAAATTTAGATAATGATTTAAACATGAAACAGGGGGGAAGTATACAGTTACAAAATAAAATGTTTTACAATATGCAACTACCTTAACACACACATTCTCAAGCTCATTGCGTATCCCAATATTAATGGCTGCAAACTTGTTTTTAATTGCTATGAGTACTCCACCACCTTTTTGTATATAGTCTATCCTTCCTATACACTTTATAATTATAATCAAATATTTCTGAGTCGACAATATCAGGTTTAAGCCAAGTTTCTGTTAATATAATTATATCATAATCACATTGTGCAGTATTTAGATATAGATCGTTTGTTTTTGTCCTTAATCCTCTAAAATTTTGATAGTAGATATTTAAGGTACTTCTGTCAGGACTAACTATCAGTTTCTATGTACTTCACAAAAATATTTTACGACAATGCGATTACATCTTCTAATGTTTTTAACTGTATCACAGAATCACCTTGACTTTTTCTCAAAAATATTCGTCCTACATTATCTACCCATAAGAAAGCATAATTTTTCTCGCGTTTCAATTTTCCCGCGTTTCCAAAGATTTTTCTCCGGTATGCAGTTAAACTCTGGTTGATATGGACAATACCTTCATTCATATAGCCCAGTTGATTTATACTTAGATTTCTTTTTACTTTCCTTCTAGCTAAAAATGTATCTTTATCTTCTCTTCTTACAAATTTGACAATAATGCCACTATCTGTTTGATGCGAAAGTTTCTTTAGTCTGTGACAAACATCAATAGATTCCCGTGTAATATCGATATCTAACACCCTACCTACATTTTTTACAATTTCGTATGTATCTTCGTTCTGCTTTTCCGGAATACCATATATTTCGATAGTATTTCTTCTTCCGCACTGTTCAATTTCATCCCTTTCTAGCTGAGCATCCTTTAGTTGTTATTTTAGTGAAATGTTTTCTTCCTTTAACTGTTCTATTGTTTTCATACATTCACCTATGATTTCGGATTGATTTTTAATTATGTTCATAGTTTCGTCAAGTTTTTCATGCGCAAGGTCTAACGATTTACCTAGTTCCTGTTCTCTTTCAGTATTACTCTTTTTCAAATCACCTATTTCTTTCTTTAAACTTTGTAATAACACGTATATTTCCACGAGAGTTGGATACTCTGCTGATTCCGTATCACCATGCATACTGGAACGTCTTGACTTTTGGCATACATTACAAAACCACAATTGTTTTTCATTTTTTAAATAGTCAACATCAGATTCTTTTAGTCGAACACATTTAGCATGCCAATAATTTGAACAAGCTCCGCACTGTACTTTGCTTAAAATTTCCTGCCGTGGGACAGGTTTCTGACACTCACCACAACTCATTTCGATTCCAGTTCTTCGATATATCGAAAGTCCTTATAAGAATAGAGTGGGTTGGCAACACTTACAAGGCCTTGCTAAGTTGTTTACATTCAGTCACATTCAAATATTTTAATATAAATATAAATATTCTTCATATATATCAATAGTTATTTGTTGAATATGTTCACTGTTACTTACGGCACTGTTCCAGTATGAAGATATTACAGCCAACACCACAGAAATTACACAATTACATATTTCGAAAGTTAGTTAAGGTCTCAATTGTTATTTGCGTATATTAAAGCCATGTATTTCATGTTTTATGTATTAATAGTATTTTCTGGTAAAATATTCTTATTGCCTAAAATCATTTTATTGGAACAAACAATTAGGCACTTTAGGGCCACGGTGGCCCGGTTAAATATTGTTTTAAAATCAACATATTTGACATGGCCTCATTTCGTGCCAATGTACAACTTCTGATAACTACTCAATCCTAAATATCTGAAAATATTTTTTGGGCCCACCCTAATTAGTACGGTAGTTTTTCCACTTACCGATTCAATTTCATTTTCTCTATTTTTGCCCTTTTCCGTAAGTTAATACGGTATTATTCAACAATGGCCTAAATGCTTTCGGCTTTTGTCTATGGGAGCAGCGAGCTTCTCGAGTCGCTAATGTGACAGATATAAACAGTTGATTTCATCAGTTAGTGTAAAGCGCGTGGAAGGACGCAGTTTACGTGTGTAAACATATCCTTTTTCTTTTGTTTTTCTTTGTTTTAGATTATTTCTGTCAATCCAGATTCTTTCTGAATTTGTACACACTTTGTTATTCTTTTTAGTTTTTGTTATATGGATATAAAGTGTATGCGTCTTGTTTCCATATAATCGTTTGTTATACAGTTTTTCACTCATTCATTTTCCCCACTAGTGATACCATTGCGATGGGTAAGGCAGGAAATTACAGAAAATAAGATGCAGAAAGTATTCGGCCAGGGTCTACTTCGAAGATACCAACCTGCCATTCGCCTGGTACGAGTGAGGAACCCCTATCAAGAAACCTTTCAGGATGGTCGAATCCTGGACCTTGAAATATGAAGCAAACGCTTTAACACTGTGTCGCACCCACTCGGTAAGATTGGCGTTGAATGAAGACATTGTGCCGGTAATAATACTTACAGAACCTAACCTTTCCATCACTCGTCAATGCTGTGCAATTTAGTTACGAGCACATACAAACATAAGTATTCACGTGTGAATCATTTGTGTTGATATTGAAAACGAACACAATCAAATCTAGCTAACCAGCCCTCCTAGTTTAATTCATAAGGAAACGGACTTTGTGATTTTGCAGCATGTCCATTTGCAGTGAAAAGTGATTTCTTTAGATATATTTTATTCTGTGATTTAGCATTCATCGTTTAATTAGCAGTAGTAAAGTATGTTGTACCTTAATTTATGTGTAGACTTATATTCTAATTTGCTAATACGTATATTATTTTAAATTCAATGGTAGCTAGAATTATTAATAACTAAATATGTCCTTCCAGCAAGGGACTTAACGGACATTAATCAAAGTATAGGGAAAGTTGTTTAAAATGCTCATTTCAATAGCCAACATAATTAGATTACTCAAAAAATGCTGGAAAAGTTTATCGACATATCAATAATAGAAAACCTGACATATGTGTATAATATTACCAGTGTTTAAGAAATATCGAAGTTGTATTTAAGTGCCTATCTGAAAATAATACCTTTTAGTGATATTTGATCTCAATGTAATGTTTGTTTGTTCTATATGTTAATGAAAGATCACTATTTTAGTGTTTAGAAATTCCAGGTGAAATCTTATGTGTTATAGAGTTGTAAATAATAAGTATATATTATTGATAAATTTATTATCTATATGTGTTGTTCTTCACAAAATAAGATTACTATGCTTATGCTGCTTTATCATATCTTTACTTTGGTATGGAATACAATAATCAAAGTGATGGATAAAATACATGTTTACATTTCTGACTTAGCAGGACAAAAGTACATCATTAAATCGGAGATATTTGAGAGGAACGTATCACAACACTTTTCTAATATCTTCATTTTTATTTGCTTTGATGGAAACTTGAGAACTTGGGTATGATTTGTCCGTCGAAAATTTTACTAGAACCTGGCATAACTACTACAGAAGGATTAAACAATCTGTTTTCAATAAAGGATAATTCTCATATCAACACTACAGGTTAGGTCCCATACCCAAGCTGTATCACGAAAATCCATATACATGATACTTGATCTCATTTACCTATCAGCACTTAAATATTCTATAGGTTACCTCGCAATTCACGATCTTTCCACAATTTGCTTCATTATTATAAAAGACCTAATTAATTAACAAACTTATTCAATTAATCAATATAAGCCTAAACCTACTCATCTATTACACTGCTGTCTAGCTGGAAGAGTTGTAGCGCCAAGATCCTTCCCCCAAATGTCATCCCCTCTTTCTCGAAACAAACACAAATTTTTGCGACAAAAGATTTGCTTTTAAATGGTGTATTTCAATTTTTTCTGCTGTGATACGCTGGAGACATCTCCATGCCAAGATAGCCTCCAAATATCACCCCTCTTTCTCGTAAACTATCAGGGTACAAACAAAACTTTTTTCAGTACAAACGGTACAAACAATCTGCTTTCAAATGGTGTATTTCAATATTTGTGCTGTGATACGGGGCGGCTATTTTTGCGCCAAGATAGCCCCCGCCTGCAAATGTTATCCCCTCTTTCTCAAAAACGATGAAGGTACAAACAAAACGTTTCCGGTAAAAACAATTTGCTCTCGAATGGTGTATATCAATTTCTTGTGCTGTGATACGCTGGGGATATATCGGCACCAAGATAGCTCCCAAATATCATCCTGTCTTTCTCAAAAACTATCAGTGTCTTATCAAAACTTTTTTTCGATACAAACGGTACAAACAATTTGCTTTCGATTTGTGTATTTAAATTTTTGTACTCCGAACGGGTCAAGATAGCACCTCCAAATCTCACCCCCTCTTTCTAGAAAACTATCAGGGTAGAAACAAAACTTATTTCGGTACAAACGGTACAAATGGTTTAATTTCGAATTGTGTATTTCAATTTTTTGTGCTGTGATGCGGATTGCTATCTTGGCGCCAAGATACCCCCAGTTGACTTCTCAAGTATCCCTATAAGGAAAATGGTACAAACGAAAATATTTTCGGTACAAACGGTACAAACGTAGTACAAACTAATGACCTAGTCATTGTTCCAATTCTCTAAAGTCGGTTGTCTTTCTTGCCACAAGTGTTAAAAAACGTCCTTGACGCTGAAGACTATAAACAATTCTAGCCGTTAACTGTTGCAGTAGCTGTTCCAACTTTCATCAAACAATCCTATGCGGGAGTATTTCTCGAGATGGCAGGGCCAAGGTGGCTTAGTGGTAGAGCGTTCACATCTGGGGCTAGGGGTCCCGGGTTCGATTCCAGCCCCCGCGAAGTGAACGTTGTGGTGGACAAACACCGTGTGCGTGGGTTTTCTCGGGATTCTCCCTTTCCTCCCACTTTCTTCATTCCACCATTTCATTCATTACTCATCATCACCGCCTCCCTTAGCCTAACCGGCATAATCGTGGTACGTAAAACTCAAAAATTTCATTTCATTTTTTTCCTTCAGATGGCAATTCTTGGTATCTGTTATGTATGGGTATGGACTCATGAATCAATCTTTTTCACCTTATTGACTGCACGGAGCTGCCGTGAAAAGTACGGATCACTGCATTAACTTTCTCGCTTCCATGTGTTAAGATATGACATCTGTAGCATTGTAAAGCTATAGGCGAGAAAGAACAATACCAAGTGTGAATAAAAAAACCGGATTTTTTTTAGATAATCGTAGATTATTTTAATCAGCAATCTGCAGTCTACACCGTAAAGTTTTAATGGAATATGAATTTATGAAATATAATCAGGTTAGCCGTATTTTAGAAAATACAAAGAAGTTACTGATTTTAAAAAATGAAAAGAAGGTCATATTGAAATCTGAAAAGAGAATATTGACAGATAGTAACAATGAAACGTGAAAATCTGTTCAAATACGGAATTCATTTTATATGTGATCACCATTCTTCATTTCTTCTCTTCCTTGCATTAAATAATTTAATAAAGAAATAAGCAGATATAAGTGTTAATAAACAAATAATATGTAGAATATATTTGGAATAACAAATTTTGGAAAAATTTAAATATAGCTTAGCTTTTAAAACTTATTCTTATGATGATGGTCTTTTTTTACCCGCTCTTGTTAATTCCATTTTCTTAAAAAAATAATGTAATCTAGTAATTATCTTTTCTAGTAATTCATGTATCTTACCCACATTTGGAACATAAAATTAAAAGAAATAATGAACAAGCTGTTCGTCTTATGGGTGATCCAAAATTTGGTAATATGTTGCACAAAGCTATACCTGTACCTGACAATAATTGAAGTAAGAGAGAGAGAGAGAGAGAGAGAGAGAGAGAGAGATGTGCTTCTTCGAATATGTTCTGAGCGTGTTTCTATAATAAATGCTGATTATTGGAGTTAAGTTTATTCCTTCCATTTTCAACAACTAGTTACACCCTTTCTTTCGTACTGACATGTTTCATTTCCTGAAATTTACTGTAAGAACTAAGATCGCCTAAGCCAATAATGGTTAAATGACAGTCCGGGGGAAGGACCACGATCTAACAATCATTTGTTTTCAATATAGTACCTACGAAATTCGTTGAAATCTCTAATATAATTTGTATCACAATCTGCATACATTCTTCTCTTTTGCCATCACTTTCAATTGAAAGTAACAATATATGATTTTCGTATTTTTATTTAAATTACATGTGGAGCAGAAAAAAATTAGTTGGCGGTCACATCTTATATCGGAATCCAGAATTTATTCATTTAACCTTGAAAATATTTACTTAGCATTGGTTACCAAACTCGGTCTTCAAGCTATTGACTTATTCTGCAGTAGTCGATTATTGTTATTAAGGTCATACAAATCGAACGTATAAAATTTAAATGTTATTACGTCAGTTATTTACTCCACTCGATAACCCCTGATAAAAGTAAATTTGCATTTATTTTTGCAATTGACAATTAGAGTCATTAACTCGGCTGAGTTCGTTATTGTTTTAACACTTTCAGAAGGAATGGAAACTTTAACTGAGGTCAAACATATGCCATTTTCTATTATTCAAATAAAAACGTATTGATGTAGGAAATTAGAAGTTATATATCGCGTGGTTATGTATCAGTTAACGCCATTCATTGGACAAAATTAAAACTTTTAAATATTCTTTATAGAATGTTACATTTATTATTAAGAAAAAACGCAAAGATTGTAATATTTATAGCTCTGGCCATAACTGGTCTACACAAGTATTGATCAAATGGTAGTCCACGAGAACGTTTCATACAGCTCTTGTTTTTAGTTTTCGCCCTTAACATAAAAATTATAGATGCCGTCACAATATATATGATTCGAAATTTGTCTTTTAATTATCAATATTTTTTCTCTAAACTTTTGGTTACCAATCCATTCTGCAATGTTGTATCCATGTTGACTATTATTATTCTGTATAAAAATTATTTTCAGAAAAACTGTGTTAAATGTTTGTAACTCAGGTTCTAATGCACATGGAATTATAAACCAGACATAGAACAGACAGAGTGTAACCCAAAGATTTAAAAACATTTAGCAAAAAAATAGAAAGTGTCCTAAAAGGATTATCCTTATTTGGTCATGTGTAGTTATTCCGTTAAGGACAACCTGATTCTTAATAAAAGAATAGTTACTTATTAATTGGTTAAGTTAGGTTAGGAGTAGTAGTCCCCGACGTTGGTGCAGCCGAGTCAGCGTGACGTCATAGGTCAAAGGTCAATGACCTTGGCCCGGGGTCAATGACCTAGGGGTACCTAGGACCACCCCCTCTAAATTTTGGCAGGGGTACCTTGGCCCACCCCCTAAATTTTGGCAGGGGTACATAGGACCACCCCCTTAAATTTTGGAAATTGCCAAATCTAAAAATTTGATATGGTAGCCTAGGACCATAGTATGTACCTCTATCAGTATTGGGTGTCTATGTCGTTCCCTTTCATGGGTAAAAAATTGCCAAAAATTCAAATTTCGGGGGTTTTTGACCTAATTTATCCCCTTTGATGAGGTATTATTACCCTATATAGTTATATGGGCGTATACAGGGGTCCATTACCTTTCATAAGACATGGGTATATTAATGCACCCCTTGAAAAATTTGGGAGGGGTACCTTGGCCCACCCCTTAAATTTTGGAAATTGCCCAATTTAAACATTTGGTATTATAGTACCGGACCCTAACATGTATTATGATAAATTTGGGTGGTCCACCTCATTTTCTTCTAGGGGTACCAAATTGTCAAAATATAAACGTAAGCAATACGTTGTACCACGTGTTTGGTCTTTTGGCCCAATTTATCCCCTTGGATGAGGTGTTATTACCTTATATGGTTATATGGTTATGTATAGGAGTTCATTTCCTATCATAAGACATGGGTATATTGATGCACTCCTTTAAATTTTTGGGAGGGGTACCTTGGCCCACCCCTTAAATTTTAGAAATTGCTCATTTTATATATTTGGTATTATAGTACTGGACCCTAACATGTATTATGATAAATTTGGGTGGTCCACCTCGTTCCCTTTTAGGGGTACAAAATTGCCAAAATATAAACGTAAGCAATACGTTATACCACGTGTTTGGTTTTTGGTCGATTTTATTCCATTTGATGAGGTGTTATTACCTTATATGTTTACATGAGCGTATACAGGAGTTTATTACTTTTCATAAGACATGGGTATATTGGTGCACCCCCAGGAGGGGTACCTTGGCCCACCCCTTTAATTTTGGAAATTGCTTAATTTCAACATGTGGTGTCATAGTACTGGATTCTAATATGTATCATGATAAATTTGGGTGGTCCACCTCGTTCCCTTTTAGGGGTACAAAATTGCCAAATTTTAGTACAACCACGTGTTTGATTTGACCTAATTTATTTCCTTGATCAGGTCCTATTACATCATATAGTTATATGGTCACGTATGGGGATTCATTTCCTATCATAAGACATAGGTACATTTGTGCACCCCTTTAATTTTGGAAATTGTCCCTTTTATATGTTTGGTATTATAGTATAGGACCCTAATATAAATTACTATAAATTTTGGTGGTTCACCTCGTTTCCTTTCATGGGTACGAAATTGCCAAATTTTAGTACAACCACGTGTTTGGTTTTGGCTCAATTTATCCCCTTGGATGAGGTCCTATTACCTTATATGGTTATATGGTCATGTATATATTGGTCCATTTCCTATTATAAGACATGGGTACATTGATGCACCTTTTAAATTTTTGGAAGGGGCACCATGGCCAACCCCCTTAAATTTTGGAAATTTTCCAATTTGAGCATTTGGTATCATAGTACATGCCTCAACATGTATCATGATAAATTTGGGTGATCCATCTTGTTCCCTTTCATGGGTAAAAATTGCCAAAATATAAACATAAGCAATATGTTGTACCATGTGTTTGGTTTTTGGCCCAATTTCTTCCCTTTGATGAGGTTCTATTACCTTATATGGTTATATGGTAATGTATATGGGTTCATTTCCTATCATAAGACATGGGTACATTGACGCACCCTTTAAAAATTTGGGAGGGGTATCTTGGCTCATTCACTCGGTTTTAGAAATTGTTTAATATAAGCATTTGGTATTATAGTACAGGACTCCAATATGTACCACTATAAAATTGGATGGTCCACATCGTTACCTTTTCATAGGTAAAGAACTACCAAAAAATCAAATTTTGGAGGTTATTGACCCCTATTTAGCATGTTATATGGGTATGTACAGAGGTTTATTACCTTTATATGTTTATGTTCCCTTTTAAATTTGGGAATTATCAAATAACAAAATTCGGTAAACGTTTTCTAGGACCCATTGGTGTTCCTCTTATGGCCAAATATTCAAAATTTAAAGGTTATTGACCGGCTTTATTATTGAATAAGTACAGGATTTATTACTTTTTCATAAGACACATGCGTATTTGTGTACCAATCTTAAATTTTGGGAGGGGTACATTTCTTATTGTCATATCAATAATTGGTAATTGGATAGTATCTCATTCATTGGGTAAATCATTATGATCACGTGATCAGTTATTAACCTATGATGGGATTAGGAGTCCAGGACATTGGTACATTGAAACTTTGTAGGATAATTTGAGAATGTGTCATTGGTTTTGATTATTCCCGCCAAATATAAACGTAAGCAAGACGTTGTACCACGTGATTGTCCTTGATGAGGTAGTGTACAGGGATTCATTTTCTTTGTTGTGGTACTTCTTAAGTTTGAGTACACACTTAAACAGTTGGTTCTACTCAGGTAAACAATTGACGGACATTATTGACCTTATTGAACATATAATGATATGATTAACTCTAAGACTTAGGTATATCAAGAGAAGTATTCTTTCAATTTGGGAATGGTGATAAACAGAATTTTAACATAAGGTGCGAAATTTGAAACAATACATTGAACTTTAGTCACAGCTCATAGTCTAAGATCATTGGTGGTGATTGATTTGAAATCTGATAGCTAACCTTATTGAATCTTATGACTCATAGACGAAAGGCAATACATGCTACAACAGTTTGAAATTTAATCATTAGGTGATGTAATCTGACACTAGCAAAGTTATTGTTAATGCAATTTGATTGGATGATCACTATCTTTCCTGCAATCTGATTGGTTGATCACTATCTTTCGTGCAATCTGATTGGTTGATGATTTTCAAATCTTTGCTGTATTCAGTTTTAAGTTTTGTTTAACATTTAAAAATCTTGGTTTCGTTCAACATTTTGCACTCACTGAAACCGTTTATTTGTTAATCGAATAGTTAAAAACCGGATAAAGTTTGACGGTTAACCGTGAAACGTAAAATTTTTTTTAGTTTGAAATTTTTTTGTTTGAAACTTTTTGTTTCGAAATTTTGTTTGAAATTTTTTTTGACAACTTTTGTTTCAAAATTTTTTTGTTTAAAAATTTTTCTTTTCAAAATTTTGTTTAAAATTTTTGTTTGAAATTTTTCGTTTCCAAATTTTTTTGTTTGAAATTTTTTGTTTCAAAATTTTGTTTGAAATTTTTTTCGTTCCAAAATTTTGTTTGAATTTTTTCGTTTGAAATTTTTTGTTTGAATTTTTTTCTTTTCAAAATTTTGTTTCAAAGATTTTTGTTTGAAATGTTTGTTTCAAAATTTTGGTTTGACATTTTTAAAAGTTTGTGCACTCATTGGTAAAGAACCGAAACTGTTTAGAACTAAAACCTCTGGCAACATTGTGGTGCAATAGTACACGTCAGAGCATGATAACGCAACGTCATCAGTTTTGCATCATATATAAGAATCGTTCGAGTTAGTATTCATGATAACATCATCATGGCTACTTGTCTGCAGTTTCTAAACACACGTGATGTGATGAAATTATTTACCAAGATTACTGATTTACAACAGAATGTACCTTATAGAATCTTAGCTAGCCAAATGATCCCTACAAAGTTTGGATTAAGAATCGTAGTGAAGCTTGAAAATGATAAGAATATAATTTTACCAGCAAGATATTTACCCATGGAAGCATCAAAACAAGAAGAACTGCTGCGTTTCTTAAATACTGGATCTGTATCTTTATGTTACAAAGGAATCTTGGGTCGAAGTCATCAACTTGAATTTAGTACACAGCCGGATTCGTCAGCAATTGTGATGAAATCATGAATTCAAACGTCAGCACATCAGGCATAGTTGTATGAATGTGGTTGGTCAGCATGACATCAGCAAGTGTGATGAAATCATGTATTCAAACGTCAGCACATTCCTTACCAATGACGTCAGCAATAACTATAAATCAGCCAATACACTGGCATCCCACGAAATCATTTGAGCAAGTGCGTTTCAGCAGGAAAGATGTGTACTTCTAATGATAAAGAGTTCATCTTCGCAAGCTATTATCCAATAAATATATTTCAAACAAAGCATGTGATGATTGGTATCAGTGCTAGAACATTTGAACCTGTGATTCGATTGGGCAAAGCAGAACAATTTGGTGTACAACTGACCTGTGAAGAATGGCACGAATCGACCAAATGAATGATTATTTTCATGATGAGCTAAATGTGACCATAGTCAAATCATTAGGCTCAAATCATGAAGTGGTGCTGTGTACAGTCCTCGAAGAGAAGATGGTGTTGTTACGTAAAAAGAGTACATTTCATGCCCCTCGCAATATGGTGTATCTAACTGAAACAGAATGGAACAAATTCATCAGCGTATTTCAGTGTGCGAAACATGCAGTGGAAGTGTGCAACAAAACTAGTATATTCCTGAAAAAGTACTATTTTGAAAAATGTATTATGCATATTGTACAACATGTATCTAGATATTGTGATGGTTGTCAACATCGTTCGTGGGTGCATACCTGTATTGATAAACAGTTTATTTGTGATCAAATGGACATTGAGTTTCCACCAATTGATATCGCAATTGATCTTAAAAGACTTCAACTGGAATTAAAATTATATGCTAAAGACAAACTAGTACAAGAAATTCAAAATACATTGTATCGACAATATCCAGATCATATATCTGGTATGGATGTATGTGGAGTGTAATAAAATGATCCATTTCAATGATTTGTGTTTTTTCATTTCAAGTACAACCCCATGCTCTGACGTGTACTATTGCACCACAATGTTGCCAGAGGTTTTAGTTCTAAACAGTTTCGGTTCTTTACCAATGAGTGCACAAACTTTTAAAAATGTCAAACCAAAATTTTGAAACAAACATTTCAAACAAAAATCTTTGAAACAAAATTTTGAAACGAAAAAAATTCAAACAAAAAATTTCAAACGAAAAAATTCAAACAAAATTTTGAAACGAAAAAAAATTCAAACAAAATTTTGAAACAAAAAATTTCAAACAAAAAAATTTGGAAACGAAAAATTTCAAACAAAAATTTTAAACAAAATTTTGAAAAGAAAAATTTTTAAACAAAAAAATTTTGAAACAAAAGTTGTCAAAAAAAATTTCAAACAAAATTTCGAAACAAAAAGTTTCAAACAAAAAAAATTCAAACTAAAAAAAGTTTTACGTTTCACGGTTAACCGTCAAACTTTATCCGGTTTTTAACTATTCGATTAACAAATAAACGGTTTCAGTGAGTGCAAAATGTTGAACGAAACCAAGATTTTTAAATGTTAAACAAAACTTAAAACTGAATACAGCAAAGATTTGAAAATCATCAACCAATCAGATTGCACGAAAGATAGTGATCAACCAATCAGATTGCAGGAAAGATAGTGATCATCCAATCAAATTGCATTAACAATAACTTTGCTAGTGTCAGATTACATCACCTAATGATTAAATTTCAAACTGTTGTAGCATGTATTGCCTTTCGTCTATGAGTCATAAGATTCAATAAGGTTAGCTATCAGATTTCAAATCAATCACCACCAATGATCTTAGACTATGAGCTGTGACTAAAGTTCAATGTATTGTTTCAAATTTCGCACCTTATGTTAAAATTCTGTTTATCACCATTCCCAAATTGAAAGAATACTTCTCTTGATATACCTAAGTCTTAGAGTTAATCATATCATTATATGTTCAATAAGGTCAATAATGTCCGTCAATTGTTTACCTGAGTAGAACCAACTGTTTAAGTGTGTACTCAAACTTAAGAAGTACCACAACAAAGAAAATGAATCCCTGTACACTACCTCATCAAGGACAATCACGTGGTACAACGTCTTGCTTACGTTTATATTTGGCGGGAATAATCAAAACCAATGACACATTCTCAAATTATCCTACAAAGTTTCAATGTACCAATGTCCTGGACTCCTAATCCCATCATAGGTTAATAACTGATCACGTGATCATAATGATTTACCCAATGAATGAGATACTATCCAATTACCAATTATTGATATGACAATAAGAAATGTACCCCTCCCAAAATTTAAGATTGGTACACAAATACGCATGTGTCTTATGAAAAAGTAATAAATCCTGTACTTATTCAATAATAAAGCCGGTCAATAACCTTTAAATTTTGAATATTTGGCCATAAGAGGAACACCAATGGGTCCTAGAAAACGTTTACCGAATTTTGTTATTTGATAATTCCCAAATTTAAAAGGGAACATAAACATATAAAGGTAATAAACCTCTGTACATACCCATATAACATGCTAAATAGGGGTCAATAACCTCCAAAATTTGATTTTTTGGTAGTTCTTTACCTATGAAAAGGTAACGATGTGGACCATCCAATTTTATAGTGGTACATATTGGAGTCCTGTACTATAATACCAAATGCTTATATTAAACAATTTCTAAAACCGAGTGAATGAGCCAAGATACCCCTCCCAAATTTTTAAAGGGTGCGTCAATGTACCCATGTCTTATGATAGGAAATGAACCCATATACATTACCATATAACCATATAAGGTAATAGAACCTCATCAAAGGGAAGAAATTGGGCCAAAAACCAAACACATGGTACAACATATTGCTTATGTTTATATTTTGGCAATTTTTACCCATGAAAGGGAACAAGATGGACCACCCAAATTTATCATGATACATGTTGAGGCATGTACTATGATACCAAATGCTCAAATTGGAAAATTTCCAAAATTTAAGGGGGTTGGCCATGGTGCCCCTTCCAAAAATTTAAAAGGTGCATCAATGTACCCATGTCTTATAATAGGAAATGGACCAATATATACATGACCATATAACCATATAAGGTAATAGGACCTCATCCAAGGGGATAAATTGAGCCAAAACCAAACACGTGGTTGTACTAAAATTTGGCAATTTCGTACCCATGAAAGGAAACGAGGTGAACCACCAAAATTTATAGTAATTTATATTAGGGTCCTATACTATAATACCAAACATATAAAAGGGACAATTTCCAAAATTAAAGGGGTGCACAAATGTACCTATGTCTTATGATAGGAAATGAATCCCCATACGTGACCATATAACTATATGATGTAATAGGACCTGATCAAGGAAATAAATTAGGTCAAATCAAACACGTGGTTGTACTAAAATTTGGCAATTTTGTACCCCTAAAAGGGAACGAGGTGGACCACCCAAATTTATCATGATACATATTAGAATCCAGTACTATGACACCACATGTTGAAATTAAGCAATTTCCAAAATTAAAGGGGTGGGCCAAGGTACCCCTCCTGGGGGTGCACCGATATACCCATGTCTTATGAAAAGTAATAAACTCCTGTATACGCTCATGTAAACATATAAGGTAATAACACCTCATCAAATGGAATAAAATCGACCAAAAACCAAACACGTGGTATAACGTATTGCTTACGTTTATATTTTGGCAATTTTGTACCCCTAAAAGGGAACGAGGTGGACCACCCAAATTTATCATAATACATGTTAGGGTCCAGTACTATAATACCAAATATATAAAATGAGCAATTTCTAAAATTTAAGGGGTGGGCCAAGGTACCCCTCCCAAAAATTTAAAGGAGTGCATCAATATACCCATGTCTTATGATAGGAAATGAACTCCTATACATAACCATATAACCATATAAGGTAATAACACCTCATCCAAGGGGATAAATTGGGCCAAAAGACCAAACACGTGGTACAACGTATTGCTTACGTTTATATTTTGACAATTTGGTACCCCTAGAAGAAAATGAGGTGGACCACCCAAATTTATCATAATACATGTTAGGGTCCGGTACTATAATACCAAATGTTTAAATTGGGCAATTTCCAAAATTTAAGGGGTGGGCCAAGGTACCCCTCCCAAATTTTTCAAGGGGTGCATTAATGTACCCATGTCTTATGAAAGGTAACAAACCCCTGTATACGCCTATATAACTATATAAGGTAATAACACCTCATCAAAGGGGATAAATTAGGTCAAAAACCCCCGAAATTTGACTTTTTGGCAATTTTTTACCCATGAAAGGGAACGACATAGAAACCCAATACTGATAGAGGTACATACTGTGGTCCTAGGCTACCATATCAAATTTTTAGATTTGGCAATTTCCAAAATTTAAGGGGGTGGTCCTATGTACCCCTGCCAAAATTTAGGGGTGGGCCAAGGTACCCCTGCCAAAATTTAGAGGGGGTGGTCCTAGGTACCCCTAGGTCATTGACCCCGGGCCAAGGTCATTGACCTTTGACCTATGACGTCACGCTGACTCGGCTGCACCAACGTCGGGGACTACTACTTTAGGCCAGGAGCGGATCCAATGGGGCGATCGTGGTGATAGTATCCCTCTTCTAGAAGGGGAAACTTTCTCATTTTACATATATATCAATAACATCCATCCCGGAGTTTGGACTTCTTAAAAGTAGCTCTAAGTAGCATTATTACAACCCCCCCTCCGCAAAAGTCGCTCTTGAATCAGCCCCTGGGTTAGACTAATGCAATTTTTGATATTTAAGGTTTGGTTTCTTTCACATGCATGTACATAGGTTTTGCCTGGCGGGACATTTAGGAAGTAAATCGTCATTCTGGTGGACAATGCATTATATATTTTCCGTCAGTGGTATGAGGTATCAAATTAGTATCAGAACAAGACAATACATATTGTAACTTATTCACTTTGAGATAATCGGGGTCTCAATTGGTTTAAGAAAAATGGAAAATGACCACCGAACCATGTTGTTAAATGTTTCTTTCTGTCTTTATTTCATGCCTTATTAACCCTTTCGGGATCCTATGGTACAATTTGTACCATATGCACTTTTCATGGTACATTGCGTTATTTCTCTTCTATTTGAGCTTTCTCGTCCGGTTTTTTTTTTGTTTTCCAAGTCTAGAGTCCTTGTAGAAGACATTACATATGGTTTCAGACCGTCCTGCGTCCAGACATAGGTGGTGATGACGTCATAAGTCAAAAATTTCTCTTCTCATTTTTTAAGCCTATGTTCAATATTTTTTGGCGGGCTTATTTTTCTACGTAGAAGATTGAAATTTTGCACAAACATTCAGTCCACCGAGTAGTATTTACCAGATTTTTTGTTCCGATGTCAGTGCTAAAACAGGGGGGGAAATAGAGGGGAAAAGGGGTAAAAACAGGGATTTTTTTACCCCCAAAATCCCGTTTCTCGTCATTTTCCCGCCTCACATACATGATAGGACCACGTGAGTCATACCGTCTGAAAGGCCGTTCCATTGTAAAGAGAATGACGGTCGAATTATTATTCTAGGGTAATTAGGGACGTCTCAGAGATTTTTTGAAAAATATACTTCTATATAGGGAAATATGGGGCATTGTCGGTATATATATTTTTTGGTGGGCTTATTTTTGAACGTAGAAGATTGAAATTTTGCACAAACATTCAGTCCACCGAGTACTATTTACCAGATTTTTTGTTCCGATGTCAGTGCTAAAACAGGGGGGGAACCAGAGGGGCAAAAGGGTAAAAATAGGGATTTTTTACTCCAAAAATCCCGTATTTCCTAATTTTCCCGCCAAAAAAACATGATAGGACCACGCGAGTCATACCGTCTGAAAGGCCGTTCCATTCTGAAAAGAACGACGGTCGAATTATTATTCTAGGGTAATTAGGGCCGTCTCAGTGAATTTTTATCCAAATATACTTCTGTATAGGGTAAAACTGGGGCATGGTAGGGAAATTTTTTCTGGCGGGCCTATTTTTTCACGTAGAAGATTGAAATTTTGCACAAACATTCAGTCCACCGAGTAGTATTTACCAGAAGTTTTTTTCCGATTTCTGCGTAAAAACAGGGGGGGTCCAGAGGGGCAAAAGTTGAAAAACGGGAAATTTTGCCCCAAAAAATCCCCTTTTTCAGGAATTTCCCGCCTTAGATACATGATGGAGACATATGAATGGTACCGCCTGAAAGGCAGTTCTATTCTGAAGAGAATGATGGGCGAAACATGACCCTAGGGTAATTAGGGATGTCTCAGGAATTTTTTTGCCTGAGATCATAGTGTTTTATGGTACTTTGGGGCACTGTGGGAATTTTTGATAAAAATTCTCCCGCCCTTACTATTCAAGATAGAAACTTGAAATCTGGCACACACATTCAGTATACTATGTGCTATTTATCAGATTTTTTTTAGATGGCTACTATCACATAGGGGGGGTCCAGGGGGGGCCAAAGTTCGAGAAAAAAAGTTTTCCCTCCGAAATTTTCACTTTGACATTTTTTTCCCGCTTCTGGTATATGGTATGAGCACGCAAGTTGTACCATTTGAAAGCCAGCTCTATTCTGAAGAGAATGAGGTATGAACCATGATCCTAGGATAAATAGTGACGATACAGTAGCTGCTTGACTGAAAGTCTAAAAAATGGCCCAAAAAGCCAGGATCCGGAAAGGGTTAAGGGCGTTGGCACTCTACTCAGAATTACTAAAGAACGCAATTTATCGAAATGATCTGAGTATATAACATTATAACAATATATTTAATAGTAGTAATAATTAATTTTATGTTGATATAATCAATATGCGCTTATATAATTAATTAATAATTAATTAAAATTTGTTCCAATTTAGTGCAATAATTAATAAAAATTTCGTTCCGAAACTTGAATATGTTATTCCCTGATTATTATTGATTAGAATGAAATGGTATTAAATATCTCTTGAAGCTTGATTTGTTTTTAGTTACCTTAAGAACTAGATATTGGAATGAAAAAATGCAACTAAACTGCACACCACAGCGCAAATCCGTTTTTTGATCACTTATATTTGTCGAAAGAGGCCAGCGATCTTCAACATTTATATATCGTTCTAAACACTGAAATGTCTTCTTCCTCTCGATATTATACTTCATCATGTATTACCAACGTACTTTATGTATTTCGAGAATAAATGCGCAAAGTGTTAACATTTTAAAAGGAACATCTGTACGCTAGCGCCACTCGCATTTTCGACGGGATGTTCTACAACTACAAGGTCCTACTATCACCTATTTCGCAGTGTAGCTAACGAGTTGAAGGTGTTACCAATCAGGCGTGAACTGATATACTGCAAATACATAATGGCTCGTAAACGACCTTTATCAAAAACCAGAAAACGAAATAAGCGCTCAAAATCTGCTCGAGCCGCCGCTAAACGTCGCAAAACTGAAATTGTTGTTTCTGTTGATGATTCTTCTCCATGTTATCAAGAACAAGGAATCGCTGAAGATTTAAGACAGCATGATGAAAAATAAAATTTTTTTTATATATATATATATATATATATATATATATATGCTTCGTGTTACTGGAATGTGTTAGTAGATAACTCTTTATATTCGTTTTACTTATTATTTAATGTATATTTACATTATTTTTGTCTCTGGTTTTTAATTATGTTTTGTTTTCGTTGTTTAGCATCTGTTCTCAGTACCTACCAGTTTCTATATACAATCTGTAATATATTGACTCACTATTTAGACTGGGATGGAATATTGTACTACATTTAATACTCTCTCACTGCGAACCAAATAAGGGTACCAGTATACTATAAGTTATTTCAATAAATTAGAGTGCTAAGAACAGTGGCTCGCAAGGATACCCGTGAACCGTAAGCCATACCAGGGAGGTCTATCTTCGAAATCTTGGTTTACGTAGGTATAATATTTGTCAATTAGGATCGGACAGTAAGCAAGATATAAATAATGTTGACGATTAAATAATATAATAATATTCACATGTGAGAATCATTTTCGTTCTGAAATATTCCATGGTACGTATAAAATTTGTGCGTGTCATTTTGTTTGATCTTTAGCACAATATAATAATAATTTAATGTTAATGGACTAGAGATTATGTGGAATTAATTATGAAGATGATACATATCATGACAAAGAGCGATGTATACGAATATGATGTTGATTAAAGAGAACAAGTACGATTATAATTACATGCCACTTGGTCCTCAAACATATTTGTCAAATAAAATATTTACTTTTGCAAAACTGAGATAGGCAGCTTCAGAACTGCGTAAACTGACGAGCGACTAGTTATATAATGCAGTATAACTATATTGATATTGTTCTTGGGTGGACAACTTCACACTATCCCTCCTCTCCCTAATTTATTTCTAGTATAAAAGAATTCTTTCGAAAATAATAATTTTAGCAACTAACCTAAACTAACGATTTGAGGAGAAAAATCTCAAAATCAGACCTGTAAGTGTGAAGTTGTCCCGCCCCTTATTTCATTAGTTTGAATAATAATAATAATAATAATAATAATAATAATAATAATAATAATAATAATAATAATAATAATAATAATAATAATAATAATAAGAATAAGAATAAGTCTCATCTATCAGTAATGAGTACATCCTGGGCAAGCAGATGAACCAAGAATTTCTCTGCTTTGCACATCACGTGACTGACTAGCTTCGGGTTAGAATTCCAAGAATTGAGAAGCAAGCAAGCAAACGAGGGAATCTGATAAGACCTTTTTTTTTTTTATTTGTGCTGCACAGAGGGTTTTCACATTGGAATTGGCATGTCATTTCTACTCCCCCTCCTGCCGGACTGGTTTTCCTCATTCTTGTTCCGCCAAAATTGTTTCTAAGTATTGACTCAGCCGCGGGTCGCTTTCTTTTTCAAGGCATGGTAAAAATGCCAGAGTCACTACGAGAAGTAATGCATTTCATATATTGTAGCTACAAGTGAGTGTATTCTCCATGTTAGCATGCGTCTCTACCCTCTCATCTGGTTTATAGTTTTAGTCGTCTTGATCCACCTTTTTTTTTTTTTTTCAACGTCGACCAAGTGTTCACATCGGGAATCATATTCGCAAGCCCCCGCATCGTAGGCTATGACTTGAATGATTTTTTTTCTAAAATTTATTTACATGTTGTACTATAGCAAGCAATTTATGCAGCTATTTAATTCACTTGGGTACTTTCTAGCGGAAAAAAGTTGTGTAGAAACCAAGGATGTAGCTAGGGGGAGCACCGGGTCCAAATCTTGACTTGACTTCCAAATATGCTATTTATACTACTAGTTTAGTATATATGCCCCCCACCCAAATCAGAACTCTGGCTACGTTCCTGGTAGAAACTAAAAAAATGTAATTCCTGAGCATTTTGAACGTCCGAAAACGTGATTCGAAAAAAAAAAATTGACGCGCAATTACCAGCTCTGATGATAATTGCATCACAAAAGTGGTATGATAGAAGAAAAAATTCATTTCTCAGTGAGATCCGACTTTTCCAACTTCTGAAATGTGGAATTTGCTATTTATTTTTCTATAGGAGTATTTTTTTCATTTGCTCAGAATTTTCTGGGAGGGGTGTGTATGAACCCATAGACCCACGTTCATCTGCACGTCTCTATATATATCACGTAGCTATCATTGTATCACAATGATGCCTCTATGCTATGCATAAGAAATTGAAGTTCTTTAGAACGGCTGTGTCCGTCCGTCTGTCTATCTGTCTGTCTGTCAACAGGTATCACAGCAAAAACGGTAAGAGCTATCGACAAGCGGTCGTTCCAGCATCCTAAGAATAGATTCCATCTCCTTCAGAAACCTCCTACTTACCAGAAGTGGTAGAAATCGGCAATTTGCGGTTTTAACTCATAACTCATAAAACGGTACCGTAACAGCTATCGACAAACGGTTTTCGGAAATTGATTCAGGGTCTCAAGGAAGCAAACCACTTCCACTTCTGCATTTCTACTAGAACCGAAAGTGGTACATATTCACTATTACTTCCGGTTCCAGTTTATTGTCACACAATTAAAGCGGTAAAATCTATCGACAAGTGGTTTTCGGGAATCGATTCAGCATCCCATGAACAGATTCCGTCTCCTTCAACAACCTCCTACTTAAACCGGAAGTGGTCGATTTTTACCACTTCCTGTTTCAACAGTAATAGTCATAACCCAGAAACGATAATAGCTAGCGTCAAACGGTTCTCAGAAATCGATTCAAGGTGTGAAGGAAACAAAACACTTCGACTTCTGTATTTCCACTAAAACCGGAAGTGGTAGAAATTCACTACTACTTCCGGTTTCAATATTGATTTTCATTGACAAAACTGTAAGAGTTATCGACAAGCAGTTTTCAGAAGTCGATTCAGCATCCTAAGAATATGTCCTATCTCCTTCACCAATCTTAAGTTAAACCAGAAGCTATACAAATCGGCCATTTCCGGTTTCAACAGTATTTGTCATAACTCAAAAACGGTAAGAGGTATCGACAAGAGGTTTCTGAGAATCGATTCATCGTTCCAAGAATAGGTACAATCTCCTTCAACAATCTTCTATTTAAACCGGAATTGGTAGAAATCAACTACTTCCGGTCTCTACTATTTCCAGTTTTACTATGTAATTTGTATAGTTTGGAAGTCTACCGTAGTTTCACACTGTGGAACGATACTCACTTGTTTCTTCTTTGATTCTGAAACTTTCATATTTGAGACTGAGCGTGGAAATGTGACACGAAATGGCGTCCCAAGCGGCTATCGAATTGTTAACTTGGAACATTTTCTTCAATGGGCATTAACACTTCAAGATAACTATAGAAGAATATGCACTGGCGGTAAATTGGACTTTATAAAAGAACGGCGACTAGGACTTGTTAGTTATTTGTACTTCAAATGTCGAGCATGCAACCGGGAAGTTAGCCATTCTACTGAGAAATTGGACTCAAAAACGAAAGTGTCAACTGTTAATACGTCACCAGTTTGGGCCACGGTATCTATTGGAAGTGGTTACTCTCACCTAGAAGAATTCCTCAGCATTTTAGATATTCCATTCATGAGCAAGACTATGTTCACTAACATTGAAGGGAAACTTGAATCCGTAAATATAGTCTTTTTTTGTTGTTGTTGTTGTTGTTGTTCTATATTTATCCAGACACATGCACACAAACCAATCAGACACCATCATATTGTGCGTGTGCGTTTAAAATTAGATGTATTGTATATGTTAACCTATGGCGAGTGACAAAATCTACTATCTCATTTTGATAAAGTATCTGTAAATAAAATGAGTTCATGTGGTTAAAATAAATAATGTACTACAAGTGTCACTAGTGTGAGAAAATTCGTAGTATTTTGACGAAAACAGGAAAAAGATCTTCAATGTTGAAGGGATTAATGATTTGGGGAAAACCAAATTGTAGCCTAACGTTCATTCGCTACTATACTGAAAGTGATGAATAAATTTTTTTTCCTTTCCGCCCGAGTCGAGCGGCAAGTTTAGTTCTCTGCCTCGCTGAAGTTGTTCCAATCAGGTGACTAATAAACAGCGGTACAACCCAAACCTTTTCTCATCTTTCTCCCTCTTTCTTTTTTTTTCTCTTTCTTTTCATTCTGCGAATTCCTGGAAAGGGTAGTTGTCACTTGTCAGCTTACCTTTCCGCAAAATAACATAGTACAGATGTCAGTTTGTGATCTTTGGGAAAGATTATAGAAAAAATATTGGAATCAATCTAGGACAAATTTGCCCTTTGAAAGCGAGGTCAAAACCCTTTCAGAAATAATTGAAAGATAATTACATGAATAATTTTTGAGGGAAATATGATCAATTGAAATGGTATGTGGATAAAATTCCTAGGCCCTGTTTTTTAAAAAATCACTTTCGGTCTTTGTTGCCTGTCCACATGGCCACTTCTATACTATCTAGATCTATAACTTTTTTAAAAATTTTTCGCTCACATATGTCTGGTGACAATACAATATTTTATAAATTACCGTATACTCATGTGTAATATCTGCATCTCCCTTTTCCTGGAAGTGCAGAAGGAAGAAAATATAGATCCATGTAATGTTCACACTTTGCATTTCCTAATTTTAGTTTTTTTCTAATAAATGAATTTCGCAAGGCGCCTGAACGCTGTGGGATTCTACCTAGGTATCATGTGCATAAGTACACCCGTATAAGATCAAATTCGTGTGAAATATCTTGTGCAAACTTTCATTGTGAGTTCGAACAGAAAAGAACCAAGTTTGATAAAGCTGGGTAACGGCTAATGCAACATTTTATGTTCTTGTAACTAAATGATGTTGGCTTATTTTAAAATTGAGCATGATTTAGTAGTAAATGTATTTTGCATTATACAAATTTGTTAAATTACGTAATACGTGTGAAAACCTTGTTGACCAGGCCCGCAACCAGCCACTGAAGTTTGGGGGACATAAATATGCTAGGGGGGCAATCGTAACAATTCTAGGTCTCTGTATCAATATCATACGGAAGCATTGTGGTTTGAGGGGCTAAAAAAATTTAGGAAGGAACCAAGCCCCCTAACCCTCGCCGTAGTTGCGGGCCTGTTGACGACTATGTAAGTAGATTCCTCAATACTTTATTTCGCAAAATAAACATTACTTTATTTCGCAAAAAAACTATTCTTCACTACGTTATATAAAAATTGGATAACTGGACGGGTCAGTGTTCGAATTGAATATTTTTCCCAGGGCAGATGAGTTTCACTTATATACGCACCCAGCCATCACACACGTAAGAGAGGGGAAAAGTTATCCGTGTCTGGGATGAAAATTTTCTCTTGCAGGGGGATAAAGATTTCTCAGAGCAGAAATCCCTGGCATCCCCTCGTGAATTACCACACTAGGACGGGCCTCCCCCAAGTTATAAGGAAATTGACGCAAAAGGCTGTAAGATGACATTTTTCATGCCTTTTCTTTCCATATGACATATTTTCGACTCGAGACGACAGTGTAAGTCTCGATCAGGGACGGATCCAGGACAGATTCCTGAGGGATAGGCCAGCGGTGAGTTGTAACACTGCTACTTAGGGTTACTTTAGTGTTATTATGTACAGACTTGAACTTTTGCAGCACTGGTGCTTGTGCCATTGGGGGTGGCGAGCGACCCTTACATCAGGTTTCCCCCGACATTTTAAACTTCGTTACTCGGCTGAGTAGTGTTTTCTTGTTTTCTCAAAATCAGCTAAACGGAACGTTTTCCTTCTTTAAAAAGTAGTATTACTGTTTTATTACAAACAGTAATAGTTTTTAAAACTATATTGAGGAATAAGAGCTCAAGATTTAAAATTATCGCACTTTTCCGTACGGTAATCGGGTTTGGATGTACATCTGCGGACAGCCAAATTACTGTACAATTTCCATCTCTAAATCGAACAAAATCTGTTTTTAAATACTTTAGTATTTTATTTCGTAACAGAAGAAAAGACTTGAAGGGTTGAAAATATATAAATATTGGGAACAGAAGGAAGAAGTTAAAGGGTTACTTACAAAAATAAAAATAACGTAAGTGTATTAGCGCGATATTGCGCTCATTGGTACGCGTTTTCGTGCACAGAGAAATAATAATAATAATAATAATAATAATAATAAAACGTATCAGATACTCCATAGAAACACATTATGTACCAAGCAATACAGAACAAGTAATCATTTCATTTCTTCCTTTTCTCTGCAGGTATTTATTAAATGTATTTAATTTACTGGTATTTCGTATTCTGAAAATGTACAAGAATGAAGATAAAACAAGAAATTCCCATTTATCACAAACTTTCAATACTTTTTTTTTTCCTTTTTCTGAGACTTCAAGGGGGTCCGAATAATGATGAGAATCTTGAAAATATTTTCATTATTTCGGTCACTGGTTCTTAACAATGGCTTAACGCCCCCACAGGCGTTTTCCTTTCTAAACGAGGATTGGAACAAAAAAGGGGCGATTGGAGGGTGTTTGAGATTTCATGACATGTTATAGACTGTTTTCTTATTATTAGACGAAAACTATGACTTATTTTACCAATACACACAAACATACACGTATAAATATACAAAAGAATTGTGTATATATAAAACAATTATGTTCTTTATGTTCATTATTTGTCAACTGATTTGACTGTATTTAACACTTTTTCATTATTGAGATGGCAACATCGAATTAAACATCAAACATTTTCACACACGTTTTTGCGAGCGGAGGCAAGACCGACTGCGATGCTAACTCCATCTCTGGACGGAGAAATAAAACTCGTGAAAGTCCTTGGCTGTTAATAGGCATATTTGTATCTCTTTAATTTACTGCGTAAAAGTTGCATAGAAGCCGTTATATATTTGCTTCCCCTTCTCCTCTACAAGCATAAGTTTATTTATATCTAGAATCTCAATTTTGAACGCCAACAAAATTAATTTTAATGCATATGTTTTAAATGACATATGTGTACAAAATTGAAGCTATTCTATGAAATTGAATTGTGTAAAGATTGCCATGATTATACGTAGTTACATAAATAAGAAAATAATCCTGCTATAGTAGTTCTAAAACAAACAAGAAGTAGACTATTGTGTGATATAATACTAAAATAATATCACAAGAAAGTGTAAAGAAATTTCTATTTTAGTTTCCGTAAAATAAATTTGTCATACACGATAAGTTAGAAGTTTAATTTACCTTAAATAATTACTGTGCTCATTACTATGATGTAAATGTGTGAAATGTATCCGATGTTTCCTGCAAGAAATTAAGTTTCTCTGATCTTCTGTACACTTTATCTATAGATGTGTCCTATTCTTCTGTTTCTTCCTTATAATGATAAAGTAATTATGCTTTCCTGCTCTAACGCTGAGACTTTGATTATTGGAAGTGTTGTGTTAATGAACGATAAACTAATTCATAATATATGCAATGTTGATTTCAAGCTTACAACAATGGATGTTCATTCAGTCAATTTGGTTTCATGTCAAAACTAACATGTTAAGATTGTATATGAATTACCATGGTTATACTGTTCAATTTATAAAAGAGAAACTCATTCATAGAAGAGACCGGAGTTATTTGTATTGAATAAAATGATTCCTGTAGTGGTATGTCGATGCCATAGCTGAGATTTCTAGATCACTCGTACTGACTTCTCATTTGAGCATTATTTAAAGCTGATTATAATCTCAATGATAAAAGCTGGCAAATGTATACTTTCTATGTTTTCCTAATTAAGCTATTAGATTTGAGAAATAATGACTATTGTGCCGAAAGTCTTTCTGTAACCAGGCGTACCTGAAATGATGCCTCATCGAAATACGAAACTAAAAGTTATAACAGCATAACTTGTTATATACAGGTCCTCAGTTAAATTGTTAGCTATATTATATCACTAAATTCACTTAAACATATTTTATATTATATTTATTCAGAAAACTGGTACTGAATTGACTTTCTCCATTTAATTTATAGGCTTCCTTGGGTGGTGGTGGCGCTGCTGCTCTGATGTCGTCTTCTGGGAGGGGCTAGAAGCCGTCGTCTGCAAGTGATTCTAGATCCATCTGGTGTGAAGTGCTCTTGCCGAACCACTTGGTGATGTTTGTAAACTCTGACATGTGCAATTGTTTGTTTAAAACATCACATGGGATATTACACCCTCTGGCTTTAAAAAAAAAAATAAGCCAAAGGGTTATGTTTCTCGATCTGAGGGTTAGCAACACTGAGGAATCACACAAAAAATCACGTGCCTGAAGTTGGCCCCCCACCTCTTCCAAATTACACCAAACATTGCACATCGTTAGTGCATCGTTAGTGCACGTTAGTGCACTCAGAACTAACGTTAGTACTATCAGCGTTTACGAGATATTGAAGATGCGGGTCCAACTTCATATGAAGTTAGCCCCCCACCCATCTTTATGCAGACAGATTTTCACAAAACTTAGTGCATCGTTAGTGCACTTAAACACACTAAGCACTACCGTTAGTGCTACCATATTTAGGAATTTATTCAAGATTTTCGGAGGGGGGGCTAACTTCAGAAATATCAAATTGTATACAAATACTCGTAGAGGTAGAAACATAGAGTTAACGGCAATCGTTAGTGCATCGTTAGTGCACCTAAACACACTAAGTACTAACGTTAGTGCTACCATATTTTGGGATTTATTGAAGATATTTGGTGGGGGTCCAACTTCAGAAATATCAAATTCTATACAAATAGAGGTATAAACATAGAGTTAATTGCAATCTTTAGTGCAACGTTAGTGCACCTAAACGCACTAAGCACTAACGTTAGTGCTACCATATTTTGGGATTTATTCAAGATTTCTGGTGGGGGTAGAAACATGGGGTTAACGGCAATCGTTAGTGCATCGTTAGTGCACCTAAACGCACTAAGCACTAACGTTTGTGCTACCATATTTTGGGATTTATTCAACATTTTTGGTGGGGCGGGAACATCTTCAGAAATCTTTAATTCTATACTAATAAAGGTAGAAACATAGAGTTAACGGTAATCGTTAGTGCATCGTTAGTGCACTTAAAAGCACTAAGCACTAACGTTAGTGATACCATAGTTTGGAATTTATTCCAGATTTTCGGTGGGGTGGGCAACTTCAGTAATATCAAATTCTATTAAAATAGAGATAGGAATATACTGTTAACGGCAATCGTTAGTGCACTTAAACGCAGTAAGCACTAATGTCAGTTCTACCGTATTTTGGGATTTATTCAAGATTTTTGGTTAGATGTCAACGTTAGAAATACCGAATTCCATACACATTGATGTAGAAACATGGGGAGTGTTTCGTTAGTGCATTTAAACGCACTAAGCACTAACGTTAGTGCTACCATATTTTAGGATTTATTCAAGATTTTCGGTGGGGTGGGCAACTTCAGAAATATCATATTCTATACAAATTGACGTAGAAACATGCGGTTAACGGCAATCGTTAGTGCATCGTTAGTGCACTTAAAAACACTAAACACTGACGTTAGTGCTACCATATTTTGGAATTTATTCAAGATATTTTGTGGAGGGGGGGCAACTTCAGAAATACCAAATTCTATACAAATAGAGGTAGAAACATACATTTAACGACAATCGTTATTGCTTCTTTAGTGCACTTAAATGCACTAAGCACTAACGTCAGCATTACCATATTTTGGAATTTATTCAAGATTTTTGATTGGTGTGCCAACTTCAGAAATACCAAAGTCCATACAAACCTTTAGTGCTTTCTGGAAGCACTAACGATCCACTAACGAATGGCATTAATTTTTTGTTACTGCTTGAAGTTGGGGCAAGTTCACCGTGCCCTCCAAAGATATTGTACTTGTTGCACATACACTAATGAAGTACTAACGTTAGGGGTTGGTGCACTAAGAACCACTAACAATTGTACTAGAATATATTATTAGTGCTCTTGAATTTGACGGAAATTTGATGCAATGTAGAATTTCCCATAAATTTATTATGTGAGTTTCGTGACATGTAATTTGCCATAACTAAACTAATAGTGAAGTACTAACTAAACGGTTAGTGTTTTCTAGAAGCACTAGCAATGCACTAACGAATGGCACTTAGTTTTTAGTTAGTGTTTGAAGTGGGGGCGCTAAGTTCGCTCTGGCCTCAAAAGGTATTTTAATTGTAGCACCTATACTAATGAAGCACTAACCTTAGGTTTTAGATGCACTAAGAAGCACTAACGATTGTTCTAGAAGAAATCATTAGTGATTTTGAATTTTGCGGAAATTCGATTCAATAAAAAATTGCCATAAATTTCTTGAGTCTCGTGTGGCAATAACTATACTAATAGTGAGGCACTAACGAAATTGTTAGTGCTTTATAGAAGCAATAACGAATGGCACTATTTTTTCCGTTAGTGCTTAAATTATGGGTGCGAAATTTGCGCTGACTTCCCCAAAGGTGTTTTTTTTACTTGTAACACCTACTCTAATGAAACACTAACCTTTGGTGTTTGTGCTCTAAGAAGCACTTAAGATGCACTAACAATTGCACTAACAGATGTAATTAGGGCTTTTGAATGCGATGGGAATTTGATACAATGAATAATTCTCCATGCGTTTCTTATGGGAGTTTTGTGACGTATAATTGGCCATATCCACACTAATGGTGAAACACTAACGAAACTACTTGTATCTTCTAGAGGTACTAACAATGCACTAACGAATAAAACTAATTTTTTCGTTAGTGCTTGTAGTGGGGGCTACGTTCACGCTAATTTCGAAAGTTTTCTTCACTTGTAACATTAGTGCTTCCTAGTGCACCTACACCTAAGTTTAGTGCTTCATTAGTGTAGGTGCTACAAGTAAAAAAAAACCTTTGCGGGCCAGCCTGAACTTGGTTCCCACTTCAAGCACTAACGAAAAATATGTCCATTCGTTAATGTATCGTTAGCGCTTCTGCAAAATACCCATAGTTCCGTTAATACTTAACTATTGATGTAGATATGGCCAATTACAGTGCCGGAAAAAAAATCTTTACATTGTGTGACAAAAAAAACTTTACATGCAAAATCCACGTAACGGGGTCAAGCGCCGTTCCTGCCATAAAAATATGAGAGAAGCCTGATGATGACGTCAGCGATTAGCGCGCCACTTGCAATCTTCCCTCACCCATCAGAAGCTAAGTGTGCCTCGTAGCGTTGTACGGCGAGATAGTTCTTTCTTCGCTCTGTGCAGCTAGACTTTTGTTTAAGTTCTTGAAAGTAAGTGGTCTTATAACTTTGTTCTGATTACGCACAATGGGTCGTAAAAAGCTGACAATGGCGGAGAAATCCCGGGCCTTAACTCTTCTGGAGAAAGGTGATTCGGTAATCGCTGTATCCAGGGATCTCGGGCTGTCAAGAGAGACAATTTACCAGCTAAAACGTTCAGCGGCGTCAATTCCTCCTGGAACTGTACCATGTAGGAAGTCCGGCTCCGGTGCACCTAGAAAGACTTCACCAAGGACTGATAAACTTCTAAAGCGTGAAGTAATGTCAAATCCCTTCATAACAGTTGTATAATTGAAAACAAGTATCCTGAGCTTCTCCAGAATGTCGCAACTAGGACAGTTCGTCACCGTCTGCAAAAGGATCTGGGCTTGCCAAGTCGCCGTGCTGCGAAGAAATCCCTTCTCACAGCAGCAATGAAGACAAAAAGGCTCGACTTCTATAAGAAATATCAAGATTGGACACCTGAAGACTGGAAAAAAAAGATGTTTAGTGATGAGAGCACTTTTAGGTTGATCCGGGATGGATCTAAGATGGTGCGCCGTCCGAGTACTGCTTCACGGTATGACCCGTCATTTACAGTTAAGACCGTTAAATACCCTGATAGTGTGATGGTGTGGGGGAGCATTCAGCGGTAACAAGGGCAGAGGAGGATTGTATTTTCTTCCCAAGAATGAAAACATGAAAGCAAGCAATTATATTAATGTTTTGGAAGAACATTTACTTCCTTTTTGGGACATTCATGAGTGTAATTATTTTATGCATGATGATGCCCCGGCCCAATGTCCAAGGCCGTGCAAAAGTTTCTCAATGAAAATAATATTCCTCTGTTAGAGTAGCCAGCTAATTCTCCTGACATTAATCCAATCGAAAACGCCTGAAACGTCATGAAAAACAAGATAGAAGAGACACGACCAAACAACATCCAAGGATCTAAAGGAAACGATCAAAACACTGTGGATAACCATGGACTCTACATACTTCGCCAGTCTGGCTGAATCAATGCCTAAACGACTGCAGATGGCGATAAAATGTAAAGGCGATATGACAAAATACTAATTGTAAAGTATTAACCACAATAAAATAATTCAATATTATGAATTTGTAATGATTTCTGATTTGTTTCACAATGTAAAGATTTTTTTTTTTTTTTTTTTTGCCGGCACTGTATATGCCACAAATTCTCATAAGAAATTCATGGGGATTTTTTCATTGCGTCAAATTTCCGCCCAAATCATAAGCACTAATGACATCTTCTACTGAAATCGTTAGTGCTTCATAGTGCACTAACACCTAACGTTAGTTCTTCATTAATGTAGGTCCTATAAGTAGAAAAACCTTTGGAAGCCTTCATGAACTTGGCGCCCCCACTTCAACCAATAACGAAAAAATTAGAGCCGTTCGTTAGTGCATCGTTCGTGCTTCTAGAAAATGCTTTTAGTTTTGTTAGTGCTTCACTATTAGTGTAGCTATAGCCAGTTACATCTCAGGACACTCACATAAGAAATTTAAGGGGAGTTTTTCACTGTGTCAAATTTCTGCCAAATTAAAAAGCACTAATGATTACTTCTACTACAATCCTTAGTCCATTGTTAGTGCTTCTTCGTGCACCAATCATTAACGTTAGTGCTTAATTACTGTAGGTGCTACAAGCAAAGTGGATCTTTGGTGGTCACCATGAAATTACGCCCACTTCAAGCACTAACAAAGTAATTAGTGTATTCGTTAGTGCTTCCTGAAAATACTGACAGTTTTTATGGAATTTGATATTTCTGAAGTTGGTCCCCCACCAAGAATCTTGAATAAATCACAAAATATGGTAGCACTAACGTTAGTGCTTAGTACGTTTAAGTGCACTAACGATTGCCGTTAACTCTATGTTTCTACCTCTATTTGTATAGAATTTGATATTTCTGAAGTTGGCCACCCACCAAAAATCTTGAATAAATCCCAAAATATGGTAGCACTAACGTTAGTGTTTAATACGTTTAAGTGCACTAACGATGCACTAACGATTGCCGTTAACTCCATGTTTCTACCTCTATTTGTATAGAATTTGATATTTCTGAAGTTGGTCCCCCCACCGAAAATCTTGAATAAAACCAAAATATGGTAACACTAACGGTGCACTAACGATGCGCTAAGTTTTGTGAAAATCTGTCTGCATAAAGATGGGTGGTGGGGCTAACTTCATATGAAGTTGGCCCCCCCACCAAAAATCTTCAATATCTCGTAAATGCTGATAGCATTAACGTTAGTTCTGAGTGCACTAACGTGCACTGACGATGTATTAACGATGTGCAATGTTTGGTGTAATTTGGAAGAGGTGGGGGACCAACTTCAGGCACGTCAAAAAATCACTGAAATCAGTAACGACACTCTTAACACTGAAAAAAATTCACTTTTCGGAGGACTAGAAGGTAGCGGAAAAAAGCACTAAACAGTTGTTCCCTAGTCGCAGGCAGGATCTGTGCATTTTTTATGTCACTTCATTTCCCTCGAGTTAGGTCTGTTTTTAGCTTTGGCTTTCATATATATATATATATATATATATATATATATATATATATATATATATAAGGATAATTGATTACGGAATACCAGAAGAATACTTTTAAGCAATATTAAGTTTATTGTATTCATATATTCTATTACATATTATTTTCTGTTGCTTTAGATAGTTTTAGCCAGATTCCTTACCACATATAGTTGTTTCTTGAATGTACCATTTGGCAATATTTTGTCTCTAACGACATTTCATGTTTACCTTGGAAAAGGGAAGGAAGATTTTAATGTACATAGAGTATATATTTATTGTTTATTTATGAATTATAGTATTGATTTAAAGATATAACGCCAAGCGATACTCGCCATGGTTCTTTTACATTTCGGCCAAACTAATTAAAATAAACACCATCTTTATACATAACCAATATAACCAAGATACATGATGAAATATTTCATGAAAAATGCTTGGTGTAACTACTGAAAACTGAATGAAGAAAACGTTCATAACAAAATGAACTATATTAAAATTATTTGCGGATACTCTTCGCGAAAATTATTTTGAGAGAATTAAATTTTTTGTCTAATACTCATGACCAGGATCAGAAAAGAAAGTTTAAAATAGTAACGTTTTATGAGTTATTAAGTATTTGCAAACCTCCGTCACTTCAAAATTTTACCGTTGTCATTCTAATTGTAAAAAGATTTTTGTAAATTTCAAATGTAAATTGAAGATTGTGCTGTAGAAATGTCTATTGAAAAACTAAGAATGTACGCTGTGAAATATAAGTACTGATCAAACCAGATTTTGCTCAGTTAGTTTTAAATCAGTAGTGATATTTCAGATTTTTCTTGCAGAGCATAATTCCCAAAATAGGGGATTATGTATAAATATCAAACTGATGAGAATAATGACCTCACTGCTACCGACCCAAACTACACTCTTTGTTTAAATATTCTAGGTTTGCCATCTATAAGTGGAGACGGACATTATCATTCTTTGAGAAAATGTAATTAATAGTATATTTCCTGTGATTTGTGTTATTGGAAATGTTGCGAAATTATTCACGTTTACTCTACATACAATAAATATAATTATAACTATTTATTTCAAGGGTTGTTAATGAAGGTTGCTGCCAACTGCATACTTTACCACTCCATTTGAAACCCAATAAACCTAATGGTTATTAGATCCTACATCTAACACGCAGCAGGATTTAGAACACACTTTTTTTGTTTCTTGTCAACCCATGTCATGGGGAGAAGTAGGGCATCAGGGTTTGTACAGTTTGATGTAGAACTTTTAGCTGGGATCCATAGTTTCACTAATCCTGAGGATGGTTTGTTTTCTGAGCTCACTGTTCTTTGTCCATCTTATCTTTCCCACCTTTTACAATGTTCATCGTCGTTTCTTCATGCTGGTATTTTTCATGTGATATCTAGGTAAATAGTCTGCTAGAATTGTAGAATAACAATGCAGACACGTTTACAAGTGATCCGGATAACATTACAACATGAAAAAATATTGTATGATTTGGCTGGTGGAACATGAAATTATTAAGAATTTAAAGCAAAACGTAATTTTCTTAGCATAAAAAACTTAGCATAATGAAGAACCACAATGGATTTAGTTTAAGTACTTATCACAATTTACTCAATATTACAATTAATTTATATTGCAGCATAGTTATATGCGTTGAAATAAATACGCACTGTGTAAACTATGAGTTTTTGGTTAAAGAGTTTATTTTGTAACATAATTGGTTTGCGATTAATTATTAAAGAGTTTTTGGTTCATCAAAGTGTTGACAATGAATATCAGCAGTTATAGTAGAATTCCAATGGAAAGTTGCAGTAAGCAGCACCCTCTATCCAAAACTTTTATAAAATCTTTGATGCACAGAGATTTTTAATTTGACCGCTCTTAAGTCAGAGTTCAGTATTTTCTGCTGTTTTGAAGATTACAATTAAGGACGTGGGCTACAATAGTTTGTAGGTCATTTCAATATTTCTAATACGAACATAAGAGTTCCATACTTTCCATTAGCATATTGGAATACAATTTCTTAAAATCATGTTTTACTAAAACTCTGGAAAAGCAATTACTCCCCTCTTTTCCCCAAATAATGCCGCTGATAACAACTTTACTTGACGTTGTTTACGAACACATAAAGGCACGAATACATAACGGCTTCGATACAAATGATTTCACGGGTAACACAGGGTGTTGGACGTAATTGACAACGAAGTCATGTTGGCAGATAATAAGGAACATATGCTGGAAAGAGAGCATAGGCTACATTAAAGTGCTGTACAAGTGTTTACATTCACAATGAACACCAACCAGCGAAACCGCCGCCAGTCACAAAAAATATTGTAATGCTGTCCAAACTGCCTACAGCCTGTAATAAGATAGATTCTATAAATGTTCGCCATCGCTCCCGAACAGCTGCTCAAATGGAGTTGTGCTGATGCTTGTTAGGTTCCCTCATAAAATCGCCTGTATATGTAATAGTCCATTTTGTCAAGGGTGCCGATTCTGGGGGCCGAGCCCCCCCCTCAAGCTCATGTGTGCCCCCTACTGTAGTTGTAAATATACATTATTTGGCATAATGTGAGTGTAATTTGTCTTAAAATTTTCATATATATATATATACTCTGCATCTGAATAGGTCCCCCCAAATTTACAGAGAAATCGGCGAATTTGCATTCTCTTAACACAGAGATGCAAATAAGCAACAAAACTTTACAAGCCCAAGAAAATGATGACTAGCTCACATCCCACAATAGAAATCATTTACTTCCCTTCGGTATGATGTTAAATACTTTCTCCGGGCGAGTTCCTATTTGCATCCCTGTAGTTCCACATATTGATACGTGTAGATCCCTGTAGATTGATATATCATGGTCATGAAAATTATAGGAAGACATTCTTGGCTGCTATAGGTTGAATAGGATGAAGCAAATTCCTTCTGCAAAACCTCTTTTTAACGTGCTACTGCGGATCAACAGGGTCTCATATCCGTGTTTATTACCAGGGGGTAAGTAACAGCGTTAACTCAGGAATATTCACGAAAAAGTTGATTGGTCATCAAATCGTCGTAATTGTTCACGACTCTTTTAACCATCTCAAATGCTGAAAATTTGGTGTGAAGATTGGCCAAATCCCTTTGTAGCTTTTACACAGTAATCACAAAAAAGCGCCTCCTGAAGATCCAACACGTCTAGAGAATTCTCAAATGATCTAATTTTTTGTGTTAACCTTTTGGTACTGAACATTTTTTTTTATCAGAGAAAAATCAGATCATTTGAGAATTCTCTAGACGTGTTGGTTCTTCAGGAGGCGTTTTTTTGTGATCAGTCGGTTCAACCTCATTTCATCGGAGAAAAGATGACTTTTACGTATCACGTAAAACTTGTAAAGAAAGTTTTCATGAAGCAAACGTCGGAAGTTACCTTATCAACCTCAAGCCCTCTGTTGTGAGCCCGCATGGACATCCCAAAGTCCTTGTCAATTCACCGTAGAGATAACGGACAAATTCTGGCGACCCGATAATGAATGACGGCCTATAATGTCGTTCCCTGTGGAAATAGTGACTACATCAACCGAGGAAGTGCCCAATTGTTTCCGAATTTTGAAGACAAATGAGGAGCTAGATGAAGGAATGGAGCGATCACTGAATTAAAGTAGGCACCAATCAATGAGATTATAATAGCATGGCTCTACGTTTCTTTGGTAAATTCATGTTTATCTTAAAAAGATATGATTTGTAACTTGACATGCAGGGTACTGTGTTACTTATAATGTATTTTCTCGCATAACTGCTGAAACATGTATATGTAGACGGACACTATAAAATGTCTAAGCACACATCAATTTTTAGAATAACCAGTAAAAATACACTGTATATATAAAACTTCCTGGTTTCTTTAGCGTTTGTTTTTATTAAATAAAACAACATTGTTCAAATATTCAAACGAAACTAGACTGATCCGTTTCTATTGAAACAAATTTATTGAAGAAATTTCCATTCACAGAAGTATCAATTCTTAACCTTAATAATATGACCTCAAAATTTCAATTTGTTTGATACGTTCATCCAACTTTTACGACTCCAAAAGTTTTGAAGAGACTTTCAGAGATATTCAGATGAATTCACATGTGTTCACCAAGCGTCATGTGAAGTGCATTTCACAAGTATTCGATGGGAGACAAAATGTGTGATTGTGGCGGATATTCTACTTTTGTTATGATGTGATTCTTTCTTTGTTTTAAGATCATTACTGCATAACTTAGCAGAAGTTTCGGGATTGTTATCCTATTGTAGTACAAAGTTGCTGCTCAAATTTTGGCGCCCCTAATAGAAATTAATGCTTCAGTGCCTCACCTACGTATTGTGGTATATGTATTTTTTCAGTTTGTTGATTTGACTTTAATCAGGAACCTGATAGAATGTAGAACAACCCTACATAATAACACAATATTTTCCATGTTTTAAGGTAGAAAGTCATAATAAAAGCTTTTTTCTGAAGTGCGACGCACAATCATCTAAGGTTATGAACCGAAAAGTTGAACTTAGATTCGACAATGTAGACTCCCATCTTGCATTATTCATCCGCCCAGTTTTTGTGTTTTTGCCCCAGAGTGGCTTTTTAATATTTCCTACTCGAAGGAGTGGTTTCGTTACTGTAATCGCAACCTAAAACCATAAATAATCAGAGCCCTATCTGATGTTGGTTGGCAACAACTCTTCCGTAGTTCTGTTGCTACTTCCGCAGCAGTTAAAATTATTCTCCGTTAGGTTCCAGTTTCATGAGCTTACTCTTACGAAGAGTTATTTGTGATCAACCAGTTGGTTTGTCAATATTTACATTAGTTTGTGACTGTCTTTGAAGAGTTAGATTTATTGGCCCGACAAATATCTACAACTATTGAGTGACTACCCTCATAGATACTCTCTTCTCTGAAAATAACTATGTGCTCATGTGATTCGGCAGTTAGTTCAGATTCATTTCTCTATTTTGTTTTTCTTTCTCCTTCTTCACACTAATTTACTAATTTGCATGAACCACATTTGCATGGACCACATCCTCACCCAACTTTACCCATATACTACACCATTCAATTACACACACATAATTGTTCGTGGTAATAAACAGACAACTACTATTAGGGGTTTGTACAAACACCCCCAATGTTGAATCGATACATCAGCAGACAATGCGTGAAGTTAGTTTCTATTCATTAATTAATGATTTACTGCAACACATTTTTCCTGAATATATCTTAAACAGGGTCATGAATTTTCATATTCTTAAATAACAACGTTCATTTAAGAAACTATTACCAATGCACAAGGTTTTGTACAGACACATCTTTCAATTCGAAAACATTGAAAAATCAGTAGTGTGCTTAGAGTTTTGTTCGTGACTGTATATATGTATACGGAGTTGACCATTCATCTAAATACGCCCTTCTAACTTTTAAACTAATATACGAATAAACGCTGAAATATTGTACTACGTATATATCGGCCAGATGACATTGTCTTACGTACTCTGTGATACCACTGGGTTAACAAAATTGCCAATCAAATATAAAGTTGTATTTTTTCCAATATCAGTATATCAGGTTATTATTTATTTCAAGTGTACATATAAAAGGAAAGCCTATGATATCACATTTGTTTGTCACTAATCACTCCGCAGTAACACATCACAATAGTTAGAACAATATTTGCGAATCAGACGTACGAGGCAATGCACATTTAAAATACTTTAGTGCTTAACACTACACTTACGATATAGCGGATTTCGAATAAAATAGGATGATACAAAACTGAATTGAGTTTAATAAGAAAAGTCAAGTTTGAGTTTCTTCAAAAAACTTTCATTTGAAAAACAGCTTCGAAACGACTTCACTGAATTGCGAAGATGTTATTCAATATATGCGAAGATCACATTCATGTTTACTTTTTTTTGATAGACCAAATTATTTTAGAAATATAGCAGAAATTTACAATAGTGCTTAAAAGTATGTAATTCTGAGATCTTGTAATTTTACCTACCAAAACATATTTGGATTGAATATTGTAACAAAATAATTTTAGCAAATATGGTTCCTAAAAAGTGTTTGGAAAAAGAAATAATATTAAGAGGCCTCAGGATAATGAAGAAAGGAGTGGAGCACACTTCAGTGAGATTTAGGAAACTACTAATAAGGCCGAAAAAACAATAGTGTGAGGTGTAATTAGAACAAAAGAGGAGGAAGAAAGAAGGAATAGAGAAACTACAGGGAGAATAAGATGTGAAATAGAAGACAGGCTGACAGTGTTTGTAAGAGAAGTGGTTATGAAGAGTTTGGAGAAATGGGAGAGAAGTTTTGAAAAAAAGTTGAAGAGAAACTGATGAAGAAAGGGAGAAATTTAGGATGGTGTAGAGCAAAAATGAGGGTAAAGAATCAGTGTAGTTATCTTGGGGGATGTGAAAATAACGGAAGAGGAAGAAGAACTTAGTTTAGGTCATAGATTCAAGGTGAAAGAAGGGGAAGTGGACTTTAGAGAGATTATTTACTCAGTAGAAGATGCCTTAGCGGACGTTAAAAAAGAAGAGAAGAGAGATTGTAGATCAGAAGGAGACTAACAACAGTAGTGAAGAACAGCATGAAGAAAAGGAGTAAATAGAAATTGAAGAAGTAAGAAAAAGGAACCTTATGACTTTGAGAGGTAGGAAGAACATAGTAATAGAACAGGCGGAGCAGTGGTAGATATGGAGAAACAATAGTATAAGAAGATACTAGAAAATTTATGTGACGACACATATGAAGTTATAGGGGATAATGATTTGAAGGAATTGAATCTATTGACGAAAGTAATGAAAAGAGGAACTGGTTTCATGAAATCGATAAAAGTACAAGGAAGGATACTAAGAATGAAAGGTTTCCCAAATTAAACACAGAAAAGGTGAAGCTTAGACCCGTACTAGACTGTAGAGAGGACTACTGGGAGCCACCAGAGAAGGAGTTGAAGGAGATTTGTGAAAGCATAAGTCAAGAAAAAGAATCGGGCAGCGTGAAGAACACAGAAGAGTCCAAGGAATTGTTAAGGAGAGTGGAATTTAGTGGAGGTAGAACACTTACGTGCAGTCTTGATGTTAAGGCTATGTTCCCCAGCCTTAGTAGAGAATGGATAATAAGTGTCATATAGGAAGAGATGGGAAGTACTAATATGAAAGGATGGACAAAAAAGAAGGTAGTTAAAGGCTTTGCAGGTACTGTGGGAAAGGAGTTATTGTATAATATAGGGGAAAGTGGTAAAAATAAGACAAGGACTGAGTATAGGTTCAAGGCTGAGCCCAGTACTGGCAGAAGGGGGTAAAAACTTAATAATGTTTTGTAGGTTTGTGTATGACTGTCTAGGCTTGTGGAAAGAGACTAGGAGACAATCAGAAAAGTTCATGGAGGATAAAGAAGAAGGCATAAGCTTGGACATGGAGTTGGATGAAAATGGTAGAATAAACTTTTTAGACATGACCATAATAAAATAAGGAGAGAAGCTGGTTACAAAGTGGTACAAGAAAAAGTGCTCAGGGTGAATGTTCTGCCTTAAGAGGAACGACGTGGATAGGATTACGAAAAGGAATTTCACAACCAATATAATAAAAAAATAGAAATGCTGGAGGACGACGAGGAAAGAAGGAAGGAGAGCATAGAAAAATTCTACCGTCAGTTAGAGAAGAGCGGTTACAGCAGGAAAGAGTTATAGAGAGAAGAAGAACGCATACGGAGGAAGAGAGGGAGAAAAAAGAATGAAGAGGATGAGAGTGGAACATGGCATGGTATAAAAAGTATGGGAGAATTTATACATATGAGACCGCTTAGATTTCTGCAGCTTTCAGTATATTAATGTATGAATTGTATTACATTTTAATTTAAAATTCAGGTGACGGTGGTGATATAGTGGTGATACTCCAGTGGTGAGTCATATTGTAGCAGCAGTGGAAAGCAAAACTCCAAAGTGTAGTGGTGCTTGTTGGCTTCATCAGATACTATGAGATACAGGATAACTGACAATTTTATATACAGCTCTATATGTGCATAAGATGTTTATAAGATAGGACGACGATACGTTCCGTTTGACCGGCACAGTCTCGTTTTAGGGATGTGTCCCTGCCGTCTCGTCAGTACATGGAAAAATAGTATTTGTGCAGTTTTATGCAATTAAAAAAAAATAAATAACACACCCTTTACCTTTACTCCTTGTAAAGTTATTAATAATAAGAAAGAGGCAAGAATTGAAATAAAGTCCCTACATTAAACATGAACCATAGTTCGCATCCGGCTCGAATGGGATCAGAGGTTTTAGCAATTGTTTTCTAGGCAAACAGGAACTAATTTACGCGCTGACCTGTTTCTCATTTCTCATGAATTTAAAAAAAAAGAATCTGTTCCGTTTTCACATAATAATTTTATGGTCACTCTAATACAAGATCTATGAATACAAGGAATTAGTTGATGAAACTGTAACAGGTATTTAACTTTTAATGAAAATATATGGCTTTACTCAGCAAATAATTAGAGTGTACTTAATTATAATCAAAGCAAAGCTTCTAGTTGTAGAAAATATCTTTTAATTTGTACATCTGAAATATCTGTACTTTTGAGGCCATATAATATTCAAATATATTTTCCATTTCTACAGCTGTAAGAGGCTAATGATATCTTATCATATGGGGTTATTAAATCATAATGATAATAAAAAACAAGATCAACATATCCATGTTCAGATGCGAATGCATTTGTTGGAAAATTACGAAAATAAAATATAGATTTCTATATAAAATATAAATTAGTCATAGAATAGGTAGTATATAGTACTTACATTTCCTAACTCAATCTTATTCAACCAATCGTACTATCAATATGATTCACTTGCCTTAATCATCATCTACTTTAACCTAAAGGGATAATCCTTAGAAGTTAAACGGAAAGATTCCATTTCATTTTTGTAACAAGCACCGCTAAATTTTTCAGGTATTCCTAAGTTCGAGTTCAGAGCAAAAGGTTTTGGACTGTGATAAATGCAGTTTAGCGTGACAGGCTTGGGCGCATTAGTTTCAAGTCCAAATTCAGATTTTAATACTACTCGATTTAGTTTTACGTCATTTACCCTCATCAAACCTGAATATTAATGTTCTTACGTCAATTTTAAGTCAAATCATCTATCAAGCATTTCTAAAATACAGTGTTCAATAGGTTGTACATCAATCATTAGGATACAATCAAACATTAAAATACAATCATTAGGATACATTTAAGATATACTAAGGAACTTGGTATGGAGAAAGGTGTAATTCCCAGCTAATATAGGACATAAGACATAAACACAAAGCTTTGGCGTTACGAAGAACTTCTATATCACGTGAGCAACCAAAGTAAAAAAAATGGTTCTTTACAGCTTAAACCATACTTTTCCAGTGTTTAAACAGTGCATGGAAGATACATTGTAGACATCACGAAGTGAATCCATGTCATGTGAGTGATATTGACCGAGGTAGACTAGTTAGACAAATGGAAATGGTTAGGTTTCACGTGGTAGTGTCACACGAATCTAAAGTGAATAAATCAGAGTGTCAATGTTCCATATCGCTTCCAAAATGATGGTACGTTCAGCAAACATCATGGAGGAGGTACTCATAAGAACACATCAGTTACTGATGTTCTGTTTCACATATATTGCCAGACGTAACCATCAAGCCTTATGCTCCCAATGTTGCAGGATTTATTACTCATGTTCTGTTTCACATATATTGCAAGACGTAATCATGAAGTCTCATGCTCCCAATGCTGCAGGATTTATTACTGGTGTTCTATTTCTCATATATTGCCAGACATAATCATCAAGCCACATGCTCCCAATGCTGCACTATTTACTACTGATGCTCTGTTTCACATATATTGCCAGACATAATCATCGAGCCACATGCTCCCAATGCTGCAGGCTTTATTACTGATGTTCTGTTTCAGATATATAGCCAGACGTAACCATCAAGCCTCATGCTCCCAATGCTGCAGGATTTATCCCGATGTTCTGTTTCAGATATATTGCCAGACGTAACCATCAAGCCTCATGCTCCCAATGCTGCAGGATTTATTACCGATGTTCTATTTCACATATATTGCCAGACGTAACCACCAAGCCTCATGCTCCCAATGCTGCAGGATTTATTACCGATGTTCTATTTCACGTATATTGCCAGACATAATCATCAAGCCTCATGCTCCTAATGCTGCAGGATTTATTACTGATGTTCTGTTTCACATATATTGCCAGACGTAACCACCAAAACTCATGCTCCCAATGCTGCAGGATTTATTACTGATGTTCTGTTTCACATATATTGCCAGACGTAACCACCAAGCCTCATGCTCCCAATGCTGCAGGATTTATTACCGATGTTCTATTTCACGTATATTGCCAGACATAATCATCAAGCCTCATGCTCCCAATGCTGCAGGATTTATTACCGATGTTCTATTTCACATATATTGCAAGACGTAATCATCAAGCCACATGCTCCCAATGCTGCAGGCTTTATTACTGATGTTCTGTTTCCCATATATTCCAAGACGTAATCATCAAGCCACATGCTCCCAATGCTGCAGGCTTTATTACCGATGTTCTGTTTCAGATATATTGCAAGACGTAATCATCAAGCCTCATGCTCCCAATGCTGCAGGATTTATTACCGATGTTCTATTTCACATATATTGCAAGAAGTAATCATCAAGCCACATGCTCCCAATGCTGCAGGATATACTACTGATGTTCTATTTCACATATATTGCAAGACGTAATCATCAAGCCACATGCTCCCAATGCTGCAGGATATATTACTGATGTTGTTTCACATATATTGCCAGACATAATCATCAAGCCACATGCTCCCAATGCTGCAGGATTTATTACCGATGTTCTATTTCACGTATATTGCCAGACATAATCATCAAGCCTCATGCTCCCAATGCTGCAGGACATATTAATGATGTTGTGTTTCACATATATTGCCGGACGTAACCATCAAGCCACATGCTCCTAATGCTGCAGTGTTTATTACCGATGTTCTATTTCATATATATTGCCAGACGTAACCACCAAGCCTCATGCTCCCAATGCTGCAGGATTTATTACCGGTGTTCTATTTCACGTATATTGCCAGACATAATCATCAAGCCTCATGCTCCCAATGCTGCAGGATTTATTACTGATGTTCTGTTTCACATATATTGCCAGACGTAACCACCAAGCCTCATGCTCCCAATGCTGCAGGATTTATTACCGATGTTCTATTTCACGTATATTGCCAGACATAATCATCAAGCCTCATGCTCCCAATGCTGCAGGATTTATTACTGATGTTCTTTTTCAGATATATTGCCAGACGTAACCATCAAGCCTCATGTTCCCAATGCTGCAGGATTTATTTTGTGCCAAGGAAAAACGGTATACTGTTTAAACGTTTTGAGAATGACTCAAATAATCAGGACCGTATGCCAACACACTGGTGTTATGTGTGTGTCATTCAAATGTGAGGAAAGAAACGTACGCGATATACTTAGTGCCATGGTGGTTTCGATGGGAAGAAAACTAATGGACACCAATAATAAAATTCACTTATAAGTCTCGAAGCAGTCTATCGTGTTTTTCGGATTAGATATAAATGTAGATAGACACAAGAACAGAATATCGCTCTAATTTCATTCATTAACAATAAATTTTACTAGTACTTGGTATTTCGTACTAAAGTACTACTTTAATTCGAGGATAGAAACTGATCTGGCTCACGCCGATTTGAAGTCAAATCATGTAAGGTTTCAAAGGTCGAACAGAAATATATAATCAGCCTTATTCGTAAATTCTTTCTTAGTTTTAACATACCATTATTAATGTTAATGAGAATAACATTTTCATTTCAAGGACGATGAAATCTTTCCGAAACAAAATTTCTTCGCCCTCATTCACAAATTCAAATAAGCAAAATTTCAGTGACATATGTCTAATATTATTTCGAAGCTATATAAATAAATTTGTAAAATGTTATACATGGTAGTGCTGACAATAGAAGTAAAATAATTTTTACATTTTTTCATAATAGTCAAGACGGTATTAACTTTTAAGGAGCTGATTTGAATGTTACAACAATTAATATCCATAGCGGTTCAAATCCGTGAAATGTAATTCAGACTGTGTTCCTGTCTTTAATATTTTTGGTCAGCCATCTATAAGCTAACTTATTATACAAACGTTAATTATCCATTTGAATGCAAGGTATATTGTCCTCATTGATCGTCTGTGTCCACAATAGTGCTCAACTATTCAGTAAAAATATGGGGCCACACAAACATTACTGAAATTACATCGGTGACATTCATTCATTTATTTGTTGTACAACATGTTTAGAAATGCATGTCAAGTAAATTGTACTCAACATATAGTGTAAATTTAACAGGAATTGCGAATGTATATGATACGTTTGAAATGTTCACCATTATGTACTACACAATCTACACAGCTGTCCTGTAGATCAATGGACATTTTTGTGTCAGCGGGTGCTGGGACGACAAAATAAATAACTGAATCTACTCTCCTAAGAAGTAGTAGCTTGTCTGTTCGAAAATTGCTTCTTTCAGCATACCCAATATGTAGGCGACTGGTTCCGGGAGGCAGAGTTGCCAGAGCTACTAATTTTGCAGGAGATCTCCAGCTTTTTCTACGTTCTACTTATCTACTGTAAAAGAAAATGAAACGTGAACAATCTCCTGCTTTTTCTTTACTTCGAGAAGTTAAAAAAATATGTTATTATTACGAGGGTCACTACGAATGGTTTGAAATACGCATTGGTGTGGCACAGTATTTGAATTCCAACAATTGCGTTCAGTAGTGGAATCCAGAGCGAAGAAGCGAAACAAGTTTCAACTAGATTCGCTTATCGGCGTGGCCGTATAGCCTTCACTTGTTTGTTCATGTGAGCAGTATTTGGCTGTCTACAATGGAGCTCGAAAGGGAACATTTTTGGGCAATGATACTTTACGATTTCAAAAGAGGTTTGAACGAGACACAAAGCCTTGACCGTTTCTAGGGGGCATTTGGGAACCCTGCTCCTTCCCGTGCTACAATTTTTCGGTGGTTTGGTGAATTCAGAAGAGGCCGGACATCGCTTAAAGACGAAAAGAGAGCTGGACGTCCGGCAACAATTGTCAGATGAAAACATTGCCGCTGTGGAACAAATGATTCGAGAAAATCGTCGAACAACTTTCAAGGACATTGGATCTACAGTGAACATTGGATAGCCAACTGTAACAAAAATTCTTTATGATCATCTTCGGCTGAGGAAGGTTTCATCTCGTGGTGTACCTCACACTTTGACTGAACAGCAGAAGTGCATGCGTGTGGAATGGTGTGAAGAAATGCTTGCAAGATTTGATTGAGGCAATTCTCGACTCGTCTCTGACATTGTTACTGGTGATGAGACTTGGATCTATCAATTTGACCCTGAAAATGAAAGCCAGTCTATAGTTTGGATGTTTCCAGATGAAAATCCACCCACGAATGTGAAGCGACTGCCAAGCGTGGGGAAGAACATGGTCGCAACTTTCTTCTCCAAATCTGGCCATGTTGCAACTGTTCTACTTGAGGAGCAAAGGACTGTTACTGCTCAGTGGTACACCATTGTTTGCCTAACAAAAGTGTTCAAGAAGCTTCGGGAAGGGCGTCCAAGAACTGGATTGCGTGGGATACTGCTTCATCATGACAACGCGTCCGCACACACGGCCAACATCACCATTCAGTTTTTAGAATCTACGGAGGTCAAACTTATGACTCATCTGCCTTATAGCCCTGACCTGGTCCCGTGTGATTTTTTTCTGTTCCCCAGGATCAAAGATCGCATGCGTGGGAAGAGATTTTGCAGCCCTGAAGAAGCTGTAGTGGTTTAGGAGAATGAACTTTCAACACTTGAAGAAAAAGACTGGCAACACTGCTTCCAAAAGTGGTTTTAGAGGATACAAAAGTGTGTACAATGTAATGGTGAATACTTTGTGAAAATGTAAGTGTTAAATTCATTTTTAGTATTTAAGTTATTTCACATCTCAAAACTTTCGTAGTGACCCTCGTAATATTGAATTTTCATTTTTTCGTACACAAAAAAGGAAATTTCTCTGTATACATACACAGAGCTCTGTAGCGCAAATAGTTATAGAGTTTTGTTGTAGATAGTGTGAATAAAAGGATACAACTGTAGGTCATCTTCTATATGCCTGATAGTTGGCGATCTTTATGACTTACTGTAGGATTTACGAGTAAGTGTTGTTTAGAAGGGGACTTGGATTGGAAGCAGGGTAAAAGTGAGGGTTATGCTGGGGGATGTTGTTACCCCACTACCAAAAATATATATGGCGTTCCCCACTTCCTAAAAAAATATAGTAAATAAACATAGGCAAACCGGGAGAACGCCTACGGCCTATCATGCGTCACCCTACTATTTCAGAAGGACTTTAACCCTGGTTGGAAGAGTAGTTTTGATCCGTCAGCTCTTATTTTTAAGTACCGGTAATTAAAATCCAAACTTATGTATGTATTGTTTTATTTTGAAATTAAAGTAATATTGAATTCTGGACCTCTAGCTTTGACCACTGTCCCCTTAATAGTCGCAAATTTTTTGGTCGCCCTGGATTTGCACTTAAATGCCGCCACTTTGGGCGGTATTCAGAGAGAATTCGTTAGTCGAAGGTTAGTCTCAGACTAGTTAGTAATAATACTAACTCTTTACTAAGGAAGTTGCACTTTTTGGTATTCAAAGTCTACTTTTAGTACAACTAAAATGATAATTTGGGTATGATTAACTTATAGAACCCCAATGCATCGGTAAGTAAAATAAATGTGGCAACTACGGAAAAGTAGATGAGCACATGCGTAGTCAGTAAAAATGAAAATACTTTAATTACGAAATACGAAATGTTGTGTCGCACGCTAAATCGTGGGTAAAAGTTTAGCCTGTGCTCTAGATTTATTAGTCACATGTGATTAACTTCGTCTAATACTACGTCCTTATCAAATGCTCTGAATACAATTTTGATAACCATCCTTTAGTCAACCCCATAGTAAGGCTTTAATCAGACGTCAAAACAACTCTGCATAAGGCCCAATGGGCGGTATTCAGAGATAATACGTTAATCGAAGTTTAGTCACACACTAGGTAGTAAGCATTCTAACTCTGTTTTAAGGAAGGTGCACTTTTTGGTATTCAGAGTCTACTTTTAGTGCAACTAAAATAATGATTTGGGTATGATTAACTTATATAACCCCGATGCATCGGTGAGTAAAATAAATGTGGCAACTACGGAAAAGTAGATGAGCTCATTCATAGTCTGTAAAAGTGAAAATACATGAATTACGAAATACGATATATTGGGGCGCACGCTAAACCATGGGTAAAAGATTTGCCTCTGTTCTAGATTAACTAGTCACATGTGTTTAATTTCGTCCAGTACTACGCCCTAATCAGAGACACTGAATACAATTTTGATAACCATCCACCCCGTAGTAAAGTGTTAATCAGACGTTAAAACTACTCTGCAAAGGCCCTTTATGTCTATTGCTTTCTGCTGTTTTTTATGTTCGAATTTTCTGCTTTTCCAACTGATTGGTCTGTCAGCACGGCGAGAGACGGGCGGAGGTCAGGCGAGGGACGAAGAATATAGAAAATCCGATTCACGGAAAATCAAGTGATGTTCAAACTCTCGTAGGCAGAAAGACAAGTGACACTTGCAGTATGCGGAGTTGCTTCGTCTTGTTGCATCCAATGTTGTTGTAACCACAGACTTTTGATGGGTCTAAAACTGGAGAAACTGGCAAGAATGGGTTAATAGCCAAATAGATTGATGTACCGACAATGATAGTGTACAGTTATCATCACTAAATAATACATTGCTGATGAAATCGTGACCTTGATATGCCATAGTTTAGCGCAATAAGGAACACGTGCTCGCTCATCTCCTGGAGTGAGGTGCTACTCCACAAAGCGTGAGGGGACATCCTGCTCGACAGTAAAACTTTCTCCTCTCTTTTGAGTAACACGATCTTCGAGGAAACTGTACACTACGCTAGTCCATACACAACTGGAAACACTTGTAGAACAGTGTTTCTGAACCTTTGTGAGATTACGGCACACTAACGACTCAAAAATAATTCATGCCATCCACCACAAAAATTACAATTATTAGTTTCCATAAATTTAACGTATTTAGTAACAAAGGTAAAATATAATGCTGCTTGCTTTAATACTCATTAGAAGTAATTGCTAATCTCAGCTTGCTGCACATAAAACATTTATGCAACCTACTTTTGATTTGATCCCTTGAAAAGTTTCGTTCATCTGCACTATAGTGCATGGTTGATTTAATACAATGAAAATGTATTGTAATAAACCAAAGAATGTCGGAATAAAATAACTTTTGACTCTCCATCTCCATTGTTTGAAAGAAGTTGGAGTAAAGACATCCAAAAACATCGCAACACCATTCAATACACGCACACATTCCACACATAATACACTTTTAAGCATTGTTGCACAAACCACGGCTAAGTACCAACTGTCCAATTTTGAATTTTAAGCTAATTATTTTTAAATTCTTAGTTTCAGTCACTAAACACAAATAATATTCATACGTGATAAGTGTTAACTAAAATAATAAATCGTTTATGTACGTATACAATTAAAACTAAAGGTTAGGAAGTTAATGGGTTCTCAATGACTTTAAGTTAATGGGACCTCTGATGTTCCTTCTTTTTGGCCAATTGATTGACTTCTGGATGAAGTGAAGTAACAGCCAAACGTAAACAGTGAGAAAACTGCAGCCGATTTCTTTGCTTTGTTTTGAGAACAGTAATTGCCGAAAATGCTGTTTCACACAGATATGTCGGGGAAAAGCCAAGAAGAAATGGCATTGCTCTTTCATGTATTTCTGTCAGTGTATTCCATCCTCATCTTTATCCAGAATTTGTAAATACTCCTAGATTTGTAAAGACATTCAATTTCTCTGTCTGATGTTAATTCGGCTAACAGTACCCTTTCTTTGCATGAAAGGGATAAATGTGTATGTTCAACAAAAGGATATTCCACATAATGTTCTCCCGAGGATCTTTATTTTTAGGATAATGCTTTTCGAATGATGAAGAGAGCAACTTAAGACGACTGGTTATTAGTTGGACATGTCAATAATATCGCATTCAGTAATAAAGCTGGAGAACGATTCAAAAATTTCAAAATTTCCTTCAGAAACCATATTGAGCAAAAGTTTAATTTTCTTTTTGAACGCTTCTATTTTGTTGCAGGCACTGAATATTTTTGTTTGAGATCCTTGAAGATTCAAAATCAGTTTATTGATTGCGGATAAAATGTCACTGAAATAAGCAAGCTTGGCTACCAATTCGTTGTCCTCAAGATATTGACTATAAATGGATTTCTTATTGATAACAAATAAATTATTTTTCAATTCGTACAACCTTGTGAGAACTCTTCCCCTTGATAACTTCTATATGGAAAAGAAGATGCTGATGATCAGATCTCCTCGCACAATTTTCAACAATCAACGGCTGTTTAATAAAATTAATTATTTTCACAGCTTGCGAAAACTGTTCGCTATGTATGAAGCAATGTGTTATGATGTCATGATTTTCTGCTTTCTTTATTCTGGATGTCACTTCTGAATGTTTTCCGGTCAGAGAAGCGGCACCATCGGTACACACCCCAACACAATTTTCCGACTCCATCTCTTTCATACGAACAAACTCATTCAATTCATTGTTAATTTCCGAGCTAGTAGTCTGAACTGGTAATTCACATACATTGGGTAAGTCCCCCTTGATGTCATCAACGGTATAACCAACATATCGTACGTAAGAAAGTAATATAGTGTTGTTCCCGACGTCTGTTGACTCGTCAAGTTGTATGGTAAAAATGAATTTTTTAATATTTTCGATTAGTTGGGTTTCTGTATCCTCTGCCATATCGGAAATTCGTCTTTCAATCGTATCATTTGATAGAAGTATTTCCTTATTTTTTTTATCTGAAGACTGACATAAAACTGCATTATAGGCTGCTATTAAAGAAGGTTTAACGAGGTCTTCTGCAATAGACTAGGTCTTATTGCACTTAGCGATCCGCCCAACAACTAAGTCAGCTGCTTTTAAATGTGTCGTACTTGTAGTTCAACCTTAATTGATCACCATTTTTTCAGTCTTCAGAGCATTTTTCTAACGCATTAAAACTCACCTGGTTTGTCTTTTAAGTCCGAATGTTTTGTGTTTAATTGCCTTATAAGACGAGAAGGCTATATAGCTTCCTTACCCGGAACAGCAGCACAGATAAAACACTGAGGCTCAGGCAAATTGTCTGAGCCGGTAAACAGAATAAAACCATGCTTCAAATAGCTTTCGTTGTACTTACGACAAGGGGCATGCTTTTTCTTCTCTGTGTTGGATGCGATTCCGTTTACCTCTACGTCATATTCACTATCCCTGTCACTGTTGACCACATTTTTCGAAGAATTCTGATCACATGCAGTCACACCAGGATCACTATCAATAGTACGGGATTATTTTAATTCTAAAGTTAAACAACGTTTCATGTCTCTTACTCATTTGCGACATGGAAAACAAGAGACAAGTTAATTTTCAAATAATAATCACACAGCATGCATCCACTAAACACAGTTCTTCCTCACAAAATTTGCATTTAAAAGAAACCAGACTTATTTCGGAACTAGTAGTCACTGCACACGAAATTTGTTACCCAATATGTTTCCCACCCAAAGCCACGAATCGCAAAACGAATGGCCTTTCTCAAAAGGAGGCTAAAAATGAACTGATCTTTGGTCATCTCTTTTCCGATATAAAATACACTCACAGGAAATTTTATTCTGAAAATTTCATGCCGCGGTTTAAAATACAAAAACACAGACGTATTCAACGCCGGCGTGATGATTGACATTTTGGGCACACATGCTGAATTATATCCGTCCGTTCGGTAGAAATACTATATGTTTATTGTCAATCGAATTATTTCTCTCATAGCACACAAGATAATCTGAAGTTCCCAATGTTTATAATGGTCACTGAGCGTTTTCAAAGGTCCAGTGAGCTTCGAGGTTACCCATTTTGCTTTAAAGCGAGGTTGTCAAACGTTATCTATTGTTAATATGATTATTTTTAGGTCACAAAAAAGAGAGAGAAAGAAATGGAGAAGACAAAATTATGAGGTAGCAGAAGAGCTCGTGGATAATCTAAAATTATTTAAGTTTCATCGTTATTGTTGAAATAGATTACGAAAGAATAAAACACCGCTTTCTTGTAACTGACTTTCTTGTGAAGCTTAAAAAGTATACAAAAAGATGTTAAAATACATTTGAGAAAATGCATAGATAAATTCTCACAGCATTGAGCGATTTTCGAACAACGCACATCCTGATTATCGGTAATCATGAAATGCGTGGTTCGAATCCCGCCTAAGACCGTTAGAATTTTTCTACGCAATTTCTCAAGTTTATTACCCACATAGGTTTCTATGGAAGCAACAAGCACATTCTTGAAATACAGTCAATTTGTCTCAGTGTTAGTTAAAAATTAAGATCGTTTTCCGCTCCATTGATCAAACACAAATATGAAGTGCAGTGACGTCTTGTCTTGGTCACTCCAAATATTGTGCTTTTACTATATATCAATTTAGCAAAATCACCATATTTGGGGTCAAATCACATCCACTTGCAAATATGTCCAGCCAAAATCAGAAATCTACCTACGTTCCTCATGAAATGATACCGTACGAAATATGTTCATAATGTCCCAATAGCAGCAATTCACTAGACATAATCAGCGGTCGAATGATTCAGGAAAAAAGTAGTATTTAATTTTTGCATTGTTACGTACCCATGGTTAATTAGTGAAGTTAGCGTAAACCACATATGGCGGGCCACTAGCAAACACGCTACGCCTCACTTGACAATAAATAAATACATAAATTCTTGCAGAATATCAAATCGCACCTTAAACTGTAACCTATATTTCTCCTTACTGGAATTCTACCTGATCAATGAAAAAATAAAATAAAAAGTAGCAGAACGAAGATTTGAATGCGGGTCGCTGAAATAGAAATTCTGCACGGATCCAGCGAGCTACGAAGCAAGATACACAACACCCCTACTCTATAAATATGTGGCAAAAACCGTAAGCTTCTTGTAAAAGAATTTTTTTCTCTTTTTTTAAGTTTTAAAATATTTCTATTGTGTCTTGTATGAAATGCAAAGAGAGAGATTATGCAGTTATCGATTCGGTTAAGGATTGAGCTCTTAAATCCTTTAAAACATTTAATTAAATCGCGAGATGGTAGTAAGCAGTGTTTCTTCCAGACCTGCTTTTTGGGGGCATTGCCCCACCCCCCCGAGACCAAAATAATACCTCTATTATATAATAATAAATAGAATTGTATGTGTCCCCCCCGGAACTTCAGCCGAACCCCTTAACTTCAGTAACCCCTGTACATTTTTGTCTATCTACCGCCCTGAATATTGACGTTACAAACTCAAAAAACTAGCGATAAATACACGGAGCAGCAAACTAAATCAGCTCCTGTTTCTGCTATTTTTTAAATAAACGTATCTAACAACGGATATTTTTGCAAAAGATATTTTTTATTTTGTATATATATGGGACCGCAGTGGCTCAGTGGTAGAGCTTTCACCTCTGGTGCTTGGGGTCCCGGGTTCGATCCCAGTACCCGCCGAGTAAACTTTGTGGTGGACAAACACCGTGTGCGTGGGTTTTTTCCGGGTTCTCTCGTTTCCTCCCACTTTCTTCATTTTACCATTGAATTCATTTGTCATCATCGCCGTCTCCTTTAGCCTAATCGGCATAATCGTAGGACGTAAAACTCAAAGATTTTATTTCATTTTTTCTTTTGTATATATTTCAGAGTGGATATGTAACGTCAACATTTCATTAGCAAATGTAGAAACTGATGAAATTGAATAATGCCAAAAATAGCCCATTTTAATTGCTAGAACCTATTTTTGGTGGATCTTCCTACATCATTTTTTTAAGTGTTTAAATACTTCGGAAGGTTTTACAGAATGCTTGTTATTATACATATATGTTTGTTCTGTTTGGTACGATAATAAAGTTTATTATGAAGAAAATGTTCTGCAGAGTTCTTTCTAGAATGTCTGTTATTAGTTGTAGTAGTTGATTTGGTTTTAATGTTCCATTCAGTAGCGAGGCTTTGAGACATGGACTTACAGCTTAACGTGGGATCCTAAATACATGAACTCCTGCCCAGAATCGAACTCTGTTTTTAGGAAGAATGTATCTTATCACAGTCAGTTCTTACCCGTTGGGGTTGGAACAGACTCTATAATTATCCTAATATTGGGAAGCAGTGATGCAACTGGTTAAGAATTTCGTGACCTGAAAACAGTCACACTCGTGTCCCGGTGTGATTAGAACAGACCTGGGGACGACGAAACATCATCATACACACGGAAACTATCTTTCTGCTGGTCTAGTAGCTACCGCGTGCGTTTTTGGTTCTTGTAATCTCTTGTTCTATTCCCTTTAAGAGTCAATTAAAATTTTGCTTTAACTAGAATTTATTTTCATTAACCATCCGTCTCTTTTAGCGTAAAGGACTTAAACGTTGATAAAAGTATATAGGAAAAATTTTAAAGACTAACGCTACGTGCGAAAGTCAGGTGCCAGTATTTTATATGCTATTGACAAAATAATAAAAAAAAGGAAAGCAAATCTCTTGAGAACAGAGACGGAACAATGTTTTAGCATTCATAATGTATTTGCTACTACGGTAACACATTAAATTCAATGCAATATAAATCTTACACACAAAATTTACTACTTGACACTTGATAACATGAACAATGCTAGGTATTTTGAAACATAAACATAATACCTCATTTTTATTTCAATTAATATCTTAAATAAATAAAAAACAAGACAGTAACAATACTATTAATTTTTATCTGCATAGTATATAAATGAAAAACACGTTGTCTATCATAACGATAAATGGCTGAACCGTTTGAAATGAATTTTATTAACTTAGTTAACATCCACCTCGGACGGGGTTGTTGTCACGCCATTTTTATTAAATTGCTTATCATAACAAAGGGGTTAAAAATTTATGCCAAAAATCCAATATCTAACGTTTGTGAGATGAAACTTGATGTATAAAAACCTTATATAAAACGAGTGTGCACGTGTACAACCGTGTTTAGAACTTTTCGTATTAAGTATAGAATAGGAGTAATTTGTATCGTATTTGCTCAATATTTAAGAATGATGACATCGCAGTTATGTCTTGTCATCATAGCAAAACATATTAAGTACTTAAAATTACCTTTTTAATATACAGTACTTAGTATTTGGTCCAGCCGGGTTTCTATAATTCGTTAACGCATATATCATAGGAGGAAGAGATGAACATTAACAACTTCTTTTCAAATATGTGAGCCCATCTTCCGTTGTCCTTAAAATTATGATTAGCTGACTGGAAACTTGAAAAACCATCACAAACATAATATTTTACTCGCCGTTAAAGATGGCTAATTTATTTCTTAAAACAAAAAAGATTCAAGCAGAAATCGAACCAAGGACAATTTGCACGTGAGTTGTGGATCTTTCTAACTCTGTTACACCGTCACTTGATAACTTGACAGTTCGTCTCAAGCATGCGTCGAGCTGGAAACTTTAAGATGCTTTTCCCCCACTATTTCTGGCTATTGCGCTCCTCCTGTTTGTAATATTAAGACTTAAAAATATGCAGTACTACCTCGCGAAAGATGGCCCCGAAATGTATTTACCAAAGCCCGCTTTTCCCTTGTTAGTTAACTCTCGCCTGGCTTTTCTCACGTTACTTTCATATATGTTCTAAGCGAGGAAAAGAGTATTGAAATATAAATATAGAGCTTCTGACGTATCTCTTATCATAGGATGATTAAACTCAGCACTTAAACTCCTCCTTACAAATCTGTGACCATGCGATGCATCGTTTTCGGAAATTCTAAAGAAAGCAACTGCTGCAACATCTTAATTTCCCATTTTGTGTTTATAAACTGGCCATAGTGAGTAAGACCTATATCTGTTTCAAACGAATCTAGAAGATATTTAGCAGTTGGATTCACTTGGATTTTTTTTTTTTTTTTTTTTTTTTACATTTCAATTTGACTGATATGTTATTCTATTGGGGAAGAGGTTTGAATTAATATTTGCATAAACTTAATCTTCTCATTCGAAGAATGATTATTTCAACTAGTTCGTGGGTGACCTTTAAAGACTGCTCCGGAATATATTTTTTAAAGGAATTGGTTTTTTTTTTTTTTTTACTTTTAGAATACATTTACAGGTCTTTTGAGTGCGTATTAGGAACCTAGACAGGGCTCAAATATGTCTTCAACGTTGAGTGGAGCAAGTGTAACAACGTTCACATAATCTTCTTTTAAGTGATGTTCAACATATTTATGAAGTTGAAAAAACAACGCTGTGGAGGATCAAGGGAGCAGAATTGTCTTCAACATTGGGAGGCAGGCAGCTTTGAGGTTTTTGCTTGTTGACATCAACTTAATCTCACGTTCCGTTGCGGCAATCGGACAAAATCATATCTTTTCTGCCCAAAAAACACACTTCAAATCGGATTATTGACGAAAGTCCCCTCAGTTCCAAGATTGGAGGGGTCATGACCCTCTCATCCCCCAGGAGTTGCTCCAGTGAACCTAGAAGCAGAATTTTAGGAAGCTAAAATCAAGTGTAATTATGGGTCACAATAGTTCAGTGAGCGATCAACTTTTATACGCAGATTTGAGACTTCAATCTATGTTGAGTTACGTGTTAGGTTATGTTAGGTTTACAGTCAATTCATTGAACTGTTCTTTAGAGATAAATCTCAACGCAGAATCACTATTCTGATTCATAAATCCTAAACACCTAAAAGTGCTGAATGTTACGATGTGAAAACAAAGTACCAACAAGTGTGTTATTCACCTATCGAGTTCATACTATTACTGGTCGAAAAGAATGTTTCTGAAATATATACTGAAGAAAAGTGTTATATGTTATATTACTATTTTAAAAATTTCATTCTAATTCAAAATTTTAATTATTAGCTAAAAGTTCATATTAGAAGTCGTAGTTGACATAATTCTAAGCGCTAGTTGTATCAAATACTTGTATCATTCTTAGTTAGAAAGAAGGAAATCAAGGATAAGATCCTGGTAAATTGATAAAAGGTAAATTGTTTACAGTTGTTATGTCCTGAGTACAAATCCCAATTCCGTACATCCTAAGTAAACTATATCCATATGAACACTTTTTACTATTGTATGGAAATGGTATTTTCAATATGTACTTCCATGACTGTAATTTCCTTCGCGACTTTCTTTCAGGTATTCTGTATACTTGTCAATCTTTTCGAGTGAAATGGCCTTTCGGCTTTATCTGAAATTTTGAAAAGAAAAACCTTATTGGTCATAATACAAGTCATCACTATATTCATTCCCAATATATTCCCCGCCAATGCTATTGTCAATACTGACTTTACTTTCGGTCTTTACTTCATCATTCTCACGGCTTTCATCTCCGTTCTCCCACAATCTTAATCACAAAATCAAAAAGTATGATTTGAGGAATGAGCATACTTTTCACAATGCTAATGTAGGATAATTAACAGTGTATGCAATGCAGCAAGTTTCCTCACTGCTATTGTAGAATTTTTATTTAACAATGAGAAAAAATAATATTTTCAACACCATATATATAACAAAATGACATTTATATTCTAAAGCTACAAATATGAAACATATCTTAATTTTCCACAATTCAAACTCAGAAGGAAGGCAAGGCTTATATTCGGACAGTATGTTAACTTGAATCATAATACCTTGCACTTCAATATATATATATGTATGTATATAATTTATTATTGTAATCGTTTCTCCCCTTAATATCTTGAAGCACGTTTGAAACTATAACTGCCGAATTTACAACTGTCTCGAATACCAAAAAAATCAGTATTAATTATTTATTTATTTTCATTCTAAAATATGGTTAAATATAATGAGGCAGACATGCTTTTTAAGAGTTATTCAACTTAGAGTTGACGTTATTTTATAAAATGAAGTGTGAAAACACAGTAAAGGCATTATTAAGATTTATTGAACATTGCAATCTAGAACATGAGAAACACAAAATCAGAACAATTTGAGTTTTTGATAAATTATTTTTAGGCAAAAAATACATAATAAATTTATGGTGTCATTATATTGTCACCCCATTTTCCTGAGAAAATCCATTTCATTCAGTTTAGCGTTCTACGTTTATGCCAGTTAGATTAACGAAACGGATGACGAAGGCAAGTGAATGATGATGGAAGAATTGGTGGAATGATATGTTGAAGGAAACATAAGGACCCCTAGAAAACATACGGGCACGATATTGTGCACTAGGAACTTACTTGACCGGGTACTATACTATCACGGAGCCACCATGCCCTGCTCAGGTCAAAATACTATTCCGAAATTCATATTATTAGGGTCGGATTACCATCGTCTGGACCTGTGGCTCAGTTAAAAAATTTGACCCCACCTTTCAAAATTCAGTAAAACTTTTAAGATTGTATTTGTATTACTCTATTTACAGATACTATGAAAAAGAAAAAAACATTAAATATAAGATATTATCTTGTGATCCACACTTCTGTTAAGTGGACTTTGGGGGAGCTGCATGAAAAAGTAAATTGTGATTGAAGTGATAATGTGAGTTCTATAATGTGAGGATCAGGTATTAGGATACAGAGAAACAAAGCAGCAGATTGTGGAGGTTCACATACCAGAATGATTTAGCTAACACAATGACGGAGTCAAACTATAAATCTATCCATAATAGACTTCAATCCTGCAGGAAAACAAGCAAATGTTCAGGAAATGCTTCACGTGTTTTGTTTATCAACTTCTGTAATGTATCGCTCGTCACACAGACTTGTGACTAACATCATTTCAGAGTAAGTACCCTCTTAATGTTAGCTGAGTTATTATTCACAACCACTGACACAGGTTGATTTCTAACAGGTGTTAGTACAGGAAGTCCATCATCCCCATGGGCAGGTAGTAAGGACCCTATTTCACACACGTGCCAATAAATGTTTGCAAACACCCTGTATTTGCAGACGGCTAGAAAATCACTCCTAATGAAGCAAGTTCTGCTTCCTTCCCAATACCATCGAATAACATGTCGGTCTGTTCGCGGTTTGAATAACGCACCATGTTTTAGTCAAGAACTGCCCCTTGTCCTATTCAACAACAGCAGCCCAATTACAACACTCTTGTACTATAACGTAGTGAACACAAATGCAATCTGTGTGTGTGAATCAAGCAACTACATATTGAACACCAGCGCCCCATCTAGACTTTGAAGACCGCTGTCTGTAGGCATATTTGTTTTCAATATGTACCAATTCGAAGTTACTGTTCCCTTGCTTTCGGTCCTAGCTAATTTAACTAATATACTCAATAGGCTATACGTTTATATAGACTTTCTTCTTATCTCAATATAAGGAGTCATCTCTCAGGCATATTACATTAATAAAGTTATAGCTTTACATAGATAAATACATGCATACGGAGATAGTTAGATATATATTATATGCAGATAGTTATATGGATACAAGGTTGACAAATATGACTACTATGTAAACAAACCACTCTTACCGCAGGAAAGCATGGAAAACCGGACCCCATTCTGAGAGGCAAGTAGAAGAGATGACGATGTAGGCCAGGCTCAAGGAATAGTATCCAGAAGAGGACAAATTACTCCTAGCGAATTACAGATTGTAAACTGCCAAGACGTCGAGTATAACGTAGCTTTTTTTGCGATATTCTTATTCATGCAATTTTTGCATTACCTAACTTAGAGTAATAGTTGTTTCTGTATTGGGTTAAAAATATTTGGAACACAGAGTAGGTCGAAGTTCATAATATTATAGTTGTTATGTTTCTCGTTATTATCAATTTCAATTTTTATATCCAGAAAGGAATAGTTGTGTTGGAGATCACGGTAATCTCATAGCACATACGGTCTAGTATAGACTTTAATCCAACCTAGCGGTGGCATTCAGGAGATCGTAGGAATAAATCGATCTGCGTCTAACATTCCGTTGACGATGAAACTCTACGATGGTGCAAAGTGGTCCAATGCCGTCTAATATTAATTACTTCCTTGTCTGCTTTTCATTGACTGTTTCCATTGAAGATGCACAATTTATCTGTTTCCTACAGTATTTTACCTTTCTAAGAGTGCAAGTAAGTAGTTTATTAACTGGGAAAGAAGATAAGCTCTTAGTCCTATTTGGACATTTAGACATCATATAAGTTTTTCTTCTTAACACTTAACTACAAGATAACTAACCATTGGACCCGCAACAAAACTTAGATGAAAATTGTCAATAAATTAAGGATTCGTTAAACTTTATAATTAGAAAATTTAATCAAAGTCTCGGACAGACGACTAGTAGTGGTCCTCCAGCTTGGGAGTTTGGGTAAGGCTAACAACCTCATCCTGTAAAAGAAAGCACTTGTTAAGAAACATTCACAAAAACCTTGGACAAAGACTGATAACTTGGCCCAACCTCAGTAAAAGAAAATTGACAAAAGATTTGGAACATGGCACATTAGAAGTTTTTATAGGGCAGGCGTGTTAAAATCCGTAACGAGTGAGTTAGAGAAATGCAGGATGGACTTAGTAGGGGTTCAAGAAGTTAGGTGGGAAGGAAATGAATCTGCGAATTCCGGAAAGTTTACGTTGTTTTACGGGGAAGGAAATAAAAATCACCTGTTAGGAACAAGGTTTCTCGTTCACAAACAAATATTACCAGATATAAAACGGGTTGAATTTGTTACTGATTTTCTTTTATTACACTTAAGGGACAGTGGTGTGATACTGATGTTTTAAATGTACATGCTCCAACTGAAGATAAGGATGACGATATAAAAAACAGTTTTTACGAAGAGCTGGGACGGATATTTGACCAATTTCCCCGATACCAAATGAAAATTCTTATAGGTAATTTCAATGCGGAGGTAGGAGAAAATATATTTTCAAATCGATTATAGGGAAGGAAAGTCTGCAATGGAAAGTAATGGCAACGATGTTAGACTCGTGAACTTTGCAACATCCAAAAACCTAATCGTTAAGAGTGCAAAATTCTCACATCGCGACGTTCATAAACACACTTGGACATCACCAGACGGAAAAACACATAATCAAATTGATCAAGATCAGTGATGAAAATTTTCCCGGAAAATTTTCCGATTCATAAAAACATACTCCACTTATTCCTACATCGTTGTTTAGTCGAGATGTGAGGTGGAAAATTTTCTTCTATATTTTTCCGGAAAATTTTCCGTTTTTAACAAATATCAGTGATCAAGTAACAATTCGTCAGTATTCATAAAATTGATTGAATTCATATATAGAAACGTTAAAAAGTGAAAGATCGTTGAAAGAATCTGAAAATTTTCATGGCTCAGACAATTTTCAGTGCGATGTAAGAACTAGTGGAACAATTTTTCATGAATCGAAGAATTCTGTCCTGTACAATGAAAATTTTCCGGAAAATTTTTCGATTCATAAAAACATTCTCCACTTATTCCTATATCGTTCTCTAGTTAAGATGTGTGGAAAATTTTCTTCTATATTTTTCGGGAAAATTTTCCGTTCTTAACAAATATCAGTGATTAAGTAACAATTCGTCAGTATTCATAAAATTGATTGAATTCATATATAGAAATGTTAAAAAGTGAAAGATCGTTTAAAGAATCTGAAAATGTTCATGGCTTAGACAATTTTCAGTACGATGTAGGAACTAGTGGAACAATTTTTCATTAATCGAAAAGTTGTCTGTCCTGTACAGTGATGAAAATTTTCCGGAAAATTTTCCGATTCATAAAAATATATTCCACTTATTCCTACATCGTTGTTTAGCCATGATGTGAGGTGGAGAATTTTCTTCTATATTTTTCCGGAAATTTTTCCCCTCTAAACAAATAGCAATGATCAAGTAACAATTCGTCAGTATTCATAAAATTAATTGAATTCATATATAGAAATGTTAGAAAGTGAAAGATCGTTTAAAGAATCTGAAAATTTTCATGGTTTAGATCATTTTCAGTACTATGTAGGAACAAGTGGAACAATTTTCCATGAATCGAAAAATTGTCTGTCCTGTACAGTGATTAAAATTTTCCGGAAAATTTTGAAACGGAAAATTTTCCGATTCGTAAAAGAATAGTCCACTTATTCCTACATCGTTGATGTGAGGTGAAAAATGTTCTTCTATAGAGAGAGAGAAAAACTGTGGTAAAAGTTTATTTCCCAACTAGAAATACAAAATTTTCCGGTTCCCGAAACCTAATTGGAAAATTATAATTTGTTACTGACTAACTTTCCTCTACCGAAATTCAATTTTGTAGCTCTATGTGCAGTTAAATATAGTGGAAAATTTTCCACCTAACATCACTATCCATAATATCCAAATTTGTCAGGCCTATGGAAAGTGTTTTCCACTTGTTTCTACATCGTAATGAAAATTTTCCGATCTATGAAAATTCCTCTCACTTGTTTCTACAGAGCAATAAAACTTTCCGATTCAGAAAACAGTTGTTTCACTTCTTGCTTCGAAATGATGAAAACTTTCCGACTCATAAAAAATTCTTCAATTTTTCCATATAAAGCAGGAAATATTTCGATTCATGAACAATTGTTTAACTTGTTCCTACATAGTACTGAAAATTGTCTGAGCCATGAAAATTTTCAGATTCTTTAAACGATCTTTTAGTTTTTAACATTTCTATACATGAATTCAATCAATTTCATGATTGCTGAGGAATTGTTACTTGATTACTGATATTTTTTAAAAACGGAAAATTTTCCGGAAAAAATATAGCGGAAAATTTTCCGAAATGGAAAATTTTCCGCGGAAAATTTTCCGCCTCACATCACTAATCAAGATAAAATACATAAAACCCCATTACTGTTTGATTAGATTTATGGAAGCTTGTTGGAAGTCAAATAACAAAAGATGGACATAAGAGATTTTTATGTGAGGGATGTTTAGCTAAGCATTTTAAATCAGAAGAATTATTAAAACAACATGAAGAATACTGTGGTTTACATTATGCTGCTAAGATCATTTTACCTAGAGAATGGAATAAGATATTAGAATTTGTAAATGATAAGGGTTCTTTAAGAATACCATTCAAAATAATAGCAGACTTAGAATCAATACTAAGAAGAATAAGTTCATGTCAACCTGATCCTGAGAGATCCTACTCAAATGCTTATCAACTACATGAACCTAGTAGTTTTACTTACTATGCAAAAAGCACTTTGAAATCCTACAAAAGTGAACCAGTAGAATACATAGGAGATAATGTAGCAGATGAGCTTATAAAAAGGTTAACAGAAAAAGCAATCAAAATAGCAAAAATATATGATACTTATACACCAGTGACTCCATTATCTGAGGAAGAAGAAGAGATATATGAATCAGCTACAATATGTCATATTTTTGAAGGAAGTCTTGAAGCTCTACCACGTTTATTAGTGAAGAGAATATAAAGCTTAAATATTAAAATTGAGTATTTAAAAACGAAAATCAAAGAAGGTGCTATACACTTGGAAGAAGAACACTATCTCAAAATAGAAGGCGAGGAGGATGATAGCATAACAAAAATAAAAGAGCAGAGGAAAGAGATAAAAGAATTCCTAGTAGAATGTAAGAAAGAATATAAAAAGCTTAAAAATAGTAGAGCGTCATGTAAAACAAAAGTGCATGATCATGATCATTTAACAGATAAATTTAGAGGTGTTGCTCATTCTTATTGTAATATAAAATATACAAATCCAAAATTTATTATTATATATTTCCACAATCTCTCTAGGTATGACGCACATTTATTTATAAAAAGTTTAGGAGGTGGAAATGAGAAAGAAAAAATAGATTTAATAGCTAACACTGAAGAAAAGTACATTACATTCTCAAAAACTATTCGGTATAAGGATGCAAAAGGAAAAGCTAGATCTATCAAGTTAAGATTCATTGATTCATTCAGATTTTTACTAAAAGGTTTAGCAGAGCTAACAAAGAATTTACAGCTAGAACAATTTCGAGAAACATCAAAGTTTTTCCAAATAAGAATCAGCTTGAATTTGTTCGTACTAAAGGTAATTATGCATTTGATCTTGTTGATTCTAAGGAGAGTTAGAAGGACCTGTTCCATTATCTACAGACAAATTTACAAACAGATTAACAGGAGAAAAATGAGTTGTGACCGACATAAGCTGTGTTGCCATAGTCCTAGCTTTGGAGCGGGCTGAAAAATAGTACGACTTGGAACAAAAAGGGCTGAATTCATTATTTTATACCAGTGTAATACATGGCTCTATAACACGAACTAAAAGAGGTAAAGTTCTAGAGTATCTCCCCGCCCTCTTCCAGGGGTACAAGTCAAGAAACTACTTTTTTTGAAAATTACTTTTCAAAGACATCCAACAGCAGGGACCCGAAAAACCGTGGAAGTAAATGAAACTTATCTCACATGTAGGAAATATAACAGATGCCGCAAATTAAAAGGGAACACGCAGTGGCGGTTATAGAAAGTAAAAACAGGGGCCAGGCAGAACCAAGGCTATGATAAGTAGTTATATCATGCGTTTACTATAAACTTTCAACAATATACGTATATGTAATAGCTTAAATTATTTTTGTCACCTAAAAAAGTGGGGAGCCTAGGCTCCCCGGCCCCAAGCTAGATTCTCCACTTGGAATCATCTTCGGAATTTATTGTAATAAAATCAAAAGCGCCTTTATTTCAAAGTGAAATAAACCAAAACGGCATTCTGGCCATAAATGAAAAAATATATAAAACAAGGAACAAATTAATCATTTCCGAATTCGTGTGTAAACAGCAAGTTAATATAAAATAATAAAATATAATTATTGCACCTTATTGTCGCTTAGTTCACTACCGAAGGAGGATAATAGACTGTAAGGAGAATATAAGGTAAGTAACTAACATTTGTAAAAATGTAAAACCGGTCCAGGCTCCTAACCTTCCCTGAAAGACATCACAACTCATTATTAATAATTTTAAGTCACAATGGCATGAGTAACATGAGATGTAAGAAAAGTCTTACTAAAACTTTTGTAAATGTGACAAGTATACGTTAAATGGTGCTGAATTGAGTAGAATTGTACCAACATTTTCACAAAAAGGGCTGAAAATGCCAGCTTGGTACCAACGGGCCGATGATTGACAAAAAGGGCTGAATTTGGTACAATTGTACCAAGTGTGGCAACATTGGTCATAAGCATCATGCACGAGTTTGTGAAGAGTTTGATGTAAAAACAATAAAAGAATATACTCATTTTTATAATAAGACAAATGTTCTTCAACTAACAGATATTATTGATAACTTCAGAGATACAGGTCTTAAAACATATAAATTAGATCCAGCATGGTATCTTACTGGTCCTGGATTTTTCTGGGATGCAATGTTAAAGATGACGAAACAAAAATTAGAATTATTGACTGACTATGACAAATTACTATTTATAGAGAAAGGTATAAGAGGTGGAATTTCTCAGTGTTCAAACCGTTATGGAGTTGCTAATAATAAATTCTTAGATAACTTTGATAAGAAGAAAATAAGCTCTTATATATCCTACATGGATGCAAATATCGAGTGTGGTTGTTCGATGAACCATCACATGCCGTATGGAGATTTTCAATGTATATATGTTAATAAGTATAATGAGAAACACTTAGCAAAAACAATACTACAAACAAAAGATGATTCTGAAGATGGCTATATTTTAGAAGTCGACTTAGAATACCCAAAGAAACTCCATAATAAACATTCAGATTTTCCCTTAGCTTCAGAAAACTTCATTAATAACAAAAAGTTTCCAAAGATATTGACAACTCTATATGATAAAGAGCATTATATACTACACTATCAAAATCTTAAATCCTATTTGTCACAAGGAATGAAACTTAAAAAATACATAAGATAATAACATTTAAACAATCAGCTGGTTAAAGAAATATATACATCTAAATACTAATATACGATCACAAGCAAAGAATGAATTTGAGAATGATTTTTATAAGTTGGCTAATAATGCTGTCTTTGGTAAAACTATGGAAAATATAAGAAAAAGAATAAATGTAAGATTAGTACATAATGAAAATTTATTAGAGGATTTCGTAGCTAAACCTAGCTTCAAAGATAGAACGATATTCTCTGAGAATTTAGCTGCTATTCATAGGTATAAAACTAAAATTATATTTAACAAGCCTATCTATGTAGGAGTGGCAGTACCAGATATTTCTAAAATATGTTTGTATGATTTTTACTACAATGTTTTGAAAAAGATATATGGAGACAATGTAAAATTGTTAATGACTGATACTGATTCTGTTATAGCACATATAGAAACAGAAACATTTACAAGGATATGAAAGGTATGTATGAATATTTAGATACCTCTGATTATAAATAAAACAATGAATATGGATTGAAATTAGTTAATAAAAATGTATTAGGAAAATTTAAAGATGAATTGAAAGGTGTTTTAATAGAGAAGTTTGTAGGCCTAAAACAAAAAAAAATGTATGCTATTCAAAAGAAAGTAGTAGATCAGGATGAACCGATTAGAAAAGCAAAGGTTATAAAGAAAAGTGTAGTTATAAAAGATATTTCATTAGAGGATTATAAGAACTGTGTTTTAGAAAAGAAAGAGATATATAAAATACAAAATCATATTCGTAGTAAAAAGCATAATGTATACTCAGTAGAAGAAAACAAGTTATCTTTAAGTGCTTATGACGATAAGAGATATATATTGAATGATGGTATACATACTCTAGCTTGGGGTCATTATAAGATAGAATTAAGGAAAGAAGATTTGATTCCCAAGTTAAAAGTTATATGATCAATGTACTAAGAGTAGACGAGAAAGAGAAACACTACGAATAGAAGAGCTAAAATAGATTTAAGTTCTTTATAGTTAAGTACTATAAAGTTCTATACGCAAACAACTCTTTAGCCAATTTTCATATGCCAAAAGTCTAGTCTCAAAAATATAGTCAAAATTGTGCTAGTCAACTAATGTTAAAAAATGCTTAGTAGTTACGTTAGTCATCTAGTGGCTATTTGTAGCTAGTAATATTATACCCATTTTCTTTAAATTCTTATATTTTACTTTGTATCCAATCATGAAGTTTTATATGGGATATGGAACAAACGTTCTCATTATAATATGCAGGAATTATACATACAACACATTTATTATTAATATTTCTTTCATTAATTAAGTCATAACAAGATGTAGTATAGTTCCTTCTAGTAAAATATGGTGGGAAACCAATACGGATTATATCTTTAAATAAAATAACTTGTGGTGGTGCTAATGTAAAACCTACGGGGCTATATATTGAATCTACAAACTTACATTCCGATAATGTAGCTGGTCTTAAAATCATAAATCGTGTATCTGTATCCGTAAAGAAAGAATACATTATTTTTATAAAGTCATGTTCTAACATTTTATTATGTATTTCAATCTATACAATGTATTATGTATTATTATGTATTCTTTTGATGAGAGTGAATAGTTTACTAACGGTCCAGAATATTTTAAACCCTGTTCAATTTCTTTATTCAAATTCTCTGCTCTATAACATCTTTTACAGTTATTAGTTCTCTTGTTTCCATTTCTAGTAAACTCTTGGAATTGTTTTAATTCTCCACAAATTGCACACTTTTTCATGATTTATTAAATATAAAATATCCAAAACTGTTAGTTCATTTTTGTTATAACTAGATATATTTCACGATTCGATTTGCATGTGATAAAAGCCAATGCGCAGAGACACTACCCAATCTACTTTGGCGTTGCAATTATGTAAATATTTTATGCTATTTTTCTGTTCTAGTCAAAAATATGGAGGTAGGGGGTGCGTTAGGACTGGTATCAATGACACTACTCCGGGAGCCTTTCTCGAGCGTGTCGTGTATCAAGGGCCTTGCCTTGCAGAATGGCCTTGGTAACAAATAAAAAAAAATCATGATTGCAAGTGGAATTGTCATTCCGATATGTTATAATAGTTAGGTTCACGCTTCCTGTTGTGGATGGAGTTAAGGAAGAAAAAACATACAATATGATATTTGTTTTCGTGTGCCTAATTAGAACAACTGACGCCATTTGAATATCACTGGGCTAGAATAATTACTAGCTCACTTCCAGTTCTGCAATCTTTAGTTTCTGCTACATAATCCTACTTTTAAACCTGCTTCCGTTTTAACAGGTTGGAGGATATAATTCTTTATTCTTACAATAACTACCTTCTGAGGACAAAGAAACTTTATTGCTCAAAAATTTCTTTCGGCCTCATTAAGAAATTACAATTATGAATATTAACAACTATTTCGGATAATTGATTGTTTTCCGAATAACTTTTATACTTTAATAAAAACATAATTTATGTTGGTGTTAATAATAAAATGAAAAGATTTTTAACTTTTTCACACAGTACTCAAGATATGTATTACATTCGGAAGAAGCGATTCGTTTATTAAAACTGTTAACACTACCACTTTTTCATAACTGTGAAATGTGATTTAAGCCCCGTTGATTATTTTAATATTTTTGTTCGGCCACCTGTGAGCGAAATTATTATTGACACATTAATCGATTTAAATTCAACGTGCTTAAACGTGGTTATGGATCCTTGGTAAGGGTCAATCTAAGCCAAATCTTCACACAAAAAAGGACTTTTTAACTCACCATCTCAGATTGTGATGAAAGTTGGTGAAAAGTAAGAACTTGTGTAGTAAACAACATTTGCCAAGTTGTAAGCTCCAGTGACAAGTATTGTCCGTTCACTCTAGGATGGAAAATTGTTTACAAACAAAAATTGTAGTGCGAGCCTCAACACCTTGCTTCTCACCCATACATGGTTAATTCATGGTTGCCAGGCACATGAATCGCCGAACCGAATGTACCTACTTCTGCACAGTCATAGAATAATTATTATTACTACATAAATTGCTGATTTTGAGATGACTAAGATACTAACGTTATGACAAATAGAGTTAGTTATTATGTAATTCAATCTTATATACAATGCACAATCAATTATGTACAAGTGTTATTGTTCGAAAGTGTGAGCGAAGACTGTTAGGTTCGCTGGACAGTATTGTTTTCATGATAAGGCGACAGAAATATATTGTACTGACTGTAAATAGGGCTGTGTTGCCACAGTCCTAGCTTTGGAGCGGGCTGAAAAATAGTACGACTTGGAACAAAAAGGGCTGAATTCATTATTTTATACCAGTGTAATACATGGCTCTATAACACGAACTAAAAGAGGTAAAGTTCTACAATATCTCCCCCCCTCTTCCAGGGGTACAAGTCAAGAAACTACTTTTTTTGAAAATTACTTTTCAAAGACATCCAAACAGCAGGGACCCGAAAAACCGTGGAAGTAAATGAAACTTATCTCACATGTAGGAAATATAACCGATGCCGCAAATTAAAAGGGAACACGCAGTGGCGGTTATAGAAGGTAAAAACAGGGGCCAGGCAGAACCCAGGCTATGATAAGTCGTTATATCATGCGTTTACTATAAACTTTCAACAATATACGTATATGTAATAGCTTAAATTATTTTTGTCACCTAAAAAAGTGGGGAGCCTAGGCTCCCCGGCCCCAAGCTAGATTCTCCACTTGGAATCATCTTCGGAATTTATTGTAATAAAATCAAAAGCGCCTTTATTTCAAAGTGAAATAAACCAAAACGGCATTCTGGCCATAAATGAAAAAATATATAAAACAAGGAACAAATTAATCATTTCCGAATTCGTGTGTAAACAGCAAGTTAATATAAAATAATAAAATATAATTATTGCACCTTATTGTCGCTTAGTTCACTACCGAAGGAGGATAATAAAGTGTAAGGAGAATATAAGGTAAGTAACTGACATTTGTAAAAATGTAAAACCGGTCCAGGCTCCTAGAACCTTCCCTGAAAGACATCACAACTCATTATTAATAATTTTAAGTCACAATGGCATGAGTAACATGAGATGTAAGAAAAGTCTTACTAACACTTTTGTAAATGTGACACGTATATGTTAAATGGTGCTAAATTGAGTAGAATTTTACCAACGTTTTCACAAAAAGGGCTGAAAATGCCAGCGTGGTACCAACGGGCCGATGAATGACAAAAAGGGCTGAATTTGGTGTGGCAACATTGAAACAGAGGCTGGGAATTTCGATGCGAGTATAGGTGGAAATAATCTCGACACATTATTGACTCTTGGTGAATGTTAGCAATGTTGCAAACTGCCAAGTGTAGAATTTCATACTAATTGAACGACCTTTGAGGATTAGTGTGATGCAATAATTATATATAATACACATTGTATTACGAATATAATACACATTGTATTACGTGATCAGAGTACACTATAAAGCGAATTTTAAAATGTAAACATTTTAATGCAGTACGCTTTTACCCTGTTTGGGTGCCCTTACCAGACACGGTCCAACACTAAAAAGCATTAAAATAGGTAGATAGAGCGTGGGCATGAACCCAGCTCTGGCTGGTATTCCTTATTAAGGTTTTTCTCAGTCCCACGAGGTGAATGCCTAGACGATAGCTTCTGTAAGGCAGGGGCGGATCCAGGACGGACTTCTTGGGACGGTGGGTTTTAATACTGCTACATAGAGCTACTTTTAAGAGTTCCACACTCTGGGATGAGTTTTATTTAAATATATAAAATAAGAAAGTTTCCTCTCCGGGGGGCAATATCCCCGATCCCCCCTGGATCCGCCACTGCTGTAAGGCCAGAATTGGCCCAAACACTGAGGCCGCAGAATTCTCAGGAAATATGTTACGCCAGAATATTACGTTGCCAATATTTCCACAAATATTATAGTGGTGGGTGCCGATATCCGATATCGTTTATATGTGTTTAAATTCATTATGAAGTAAATGTAGAAGTTGTTTAGTTCATTCTCTTTCTTTCTTTCTTCTCATCGTTCTCATACTCGCTGTTTTCCCCACCTTCTTAAAATCTGAATACATCCTCCTGTAAGATTGTTTCTCTCCACGACCCAAGGTTTAAAGAAACCAACCTGATATAATTAGCTATTACCAGAACTGCACCAATAAATTCACATTAGAGACAGCGCTATAACTTAGATTTTTTCTGGGGGGCAAGGATTAATACGTGTATTTGAGCCTCGAAGAAAAGTTTTTTTCTCATTCTTGGGCCCTATTCTTTCTATCTTTTCCTTACTATTTATGTCCCCCCGGAGACTGAGGGCCTTTTCTCACGACAAGGTCTGCGGAGCCGTTACTTACGCCCCTGAGTCCCTTGCATGCATGACAAATTAATTCAGGGGATAATATTGACAAATCTCAAAACCATACGAATAAATGTTATTTCTAGGGCCCCTAATAGTATACGTTTTTTTGCTGAAGTGGGCCCTCTACTTACTTTTGTTTTATTTGCCTTTTGTACGCTGCTTTATGTAATATAGCGAAACTGTTTGATGCTTCAATTATAATTTCATATTCGTATTGTATATGGATTAAGAAAATTTTGCCTCAACATGGACCCCTTCGAACGGCGGGGAACCTCCCTGAGGAGCAGTTGCCACTCCCCTGTCCCACACAAGTTACGGGCCCTGATTAGAGAATAAGTAAACTGTTTCGAAATTTACGCAACTTGCAAATACCAAACACTATTAGTGCTAAAGTTGATGAGTTAGTGCAAATGTTACCACTGCGATAAGGGGAAAGAAGGGGACGGACTGCTAAGATTCGCTATCCAGGTTTTGTGTCAAAACACATCAACATGCTATAGTAAACGGACAATATTTGTCAGATAACAGTGTGGCCAACCTCAAAAGAGTGCATTTTTTGTAAACATGCTAAATGGAAAAAATCATAACTTCACTCCTAATTTGGGTAGAAACTTTATTCTGGGCTTGTAAAGCTGAAGGAATACCCTTTGAACAAAAAATAGACGTAGACCTTTTTTTGTTATTTTTTGCGTTCAAGGTCACAAACTGTGACAGTTGAACTCAAATATCTGCAAAAATGCATTTTTAATTTTTGTCAAAAAAAACACATGTTGTATAACATCATCGTGTCTACCTGTTGTGTAAATTTCAAGTTGAAATGGCTACTGGAGCAGAAGTTACAAAGAATGTTTTTTGTGTGTCATGGACTTAGGTTGTTCTTGCACCAAAGATGTCTACAATACAAGTTGAAACCTGCCCTAGTAGGCTTTATGTGTTCAGTGCTGGGTCAGTTGCGAACCTATGCAGTTTGTGCTGGACTGTTATTATATTTGGTAAGGGTAACGTACTTTATTACGAAGTCTATTGCAATTTGTTGATTAATTACGATTAATTACGAATAAATACGTGATAAATAAGTGTTGCAAGCGACTCTTCCTAAATAAGTGTTGCAAGTGACTGTCAGTGTGTAGTAAGGTCTGAGGAATTCAAAGGTACGTGAAAATGGAAAATAAATACGTAGCTGCAAGGTGCTGTAATCCATTTGGTATAGAAAATCACCGGAGTAGAGTGAAACAATTACGAAATGTGCTGCCATGGATGACAGAAAAATTCCCACATATGGAAATTGATCAAAAGATATGTGACAATTGTAGGAAACAAATGAAGGACTTCTGTACTGAAATCAGTGCCTATGCAGGTGTGAGTGGACAGAGTGAACAATGCGAATCAAGTAGCTCTGAAGCGGGCACGGATCTTGCAGTGAGAAAACAAGCAGCAATCGAAGCCTTGAATGAATCTCTGCAAAATGTTGGCGAATCACCGATAAAGCGACAATAAAATAGAATGTGGAATCTATAGGAAAGGGAAAGTGCAGAAAATTACAAAGGTTGTGCAAGAGAAAATCTTTCAAATGCCCAGTAATGAATCCGTGCTAAAGCATGAGAGCTGTGAAAGTAAAATACTGCAACAAATAAAGGAAAGGTTTGAACAAACAACAGATAGAACTGTGAAGGTAACTTTGTTGATCCTCCTGCCGAAGAATTGGAGCATCAGAAAAGTTCACGATGAGTTCTTTCACGCTAGTGCAGTGTACATGATACGGATACACTTGATAGCAGATTCAGGTGTATTGACCTCACCGAGTCCAAAACCAGGAAGGGACTTAAGGCCAGAAACACTGAAAATTGTGAAGGAGTTTCATTGTGACGATAGTGTGAGTAGAATGATGCCACGAAGGAAAGACTTTGTGACAGTTAGAACAGTGGAGACCAGAGAGCACAGACAAAAAAGGCTTATCCTGAACAACCTGAGAGAATTATACACGCACTTTAAACAACTCTACCCGGGTATAAAGATAGGATTTTCGAAGTTTTCTTTCCTTCGCCTCAAACATTGTGTTCTGGCAGGGACAAGTAATAGGCACAGTAGGTGTTTGTGTGCAGCACATCAGAACGTAAAACTCTTACTTTATGGATGTAATCTGGGTAAGTTGTTGAAAAATGCGGAGATGAGCTTATCAACGTACCACTGCTTACTGTCAATTACGATGTGCAACCCACCCCAAGAAAAGTGCTTCTTCCAGCTATGCACTGAGTGCCCAGGAGCTGACTAGGTAAGGAGCATTCTGGATAATGTTCTACAATAGAATGCAATTGAACGTATTACCTTCAAAACAGTGGGTTACTTCTAACAAATGCACCCTTGAGACATTAGTAAAGCCAATGGACGAATTTGTTGACCTATTTATTTCTAAATTAACACTCTCGCAAACACATGCTTTTATTGCAACCCATCAGGCAAGGTACATGAAGGACATTAAAGTTGGTTAAACTCTAGGTGAAGTCGTTGCTATATGTGACTTTGCTGAAAATTATTCTTTTCCTTTGCAAGACGAGGTCCAAAGTTTTCATTGGAACAATGCACAAGCCACTTCATCCATTTGCTCTTTTTTTCCGTGAAACCCCTGGAGGTGGAATTGCATACAATAACCTTATCATTATCTCAGACTGCATGCAACATGACACCACTGCTATGCATGGGTTTCAGAAGAGACTGATTACATGTTGGAAAGAGAAATATTAACCTGATATCTAAGATATATTATTTTTCTGATGGCAGTGGTGCACAATACAAGAACAGGAAAAATTTCACAAATTCGCTGCACTACTACGGCGACTTTGAAATCCATGCTGAGTGGCACTTTTTTGCCCCTTCTCATGGTAACAGTGTCTATGATGGACTTGGAGGAACAATAAAGAATCTAGCCGCAAGAGCAAGTTAGCAACCACTTCTTCAAACCAAATAATTACTCCTCAGTAGCTGTTGGATCGGGCAGAGAAAGATGTGCACAGCCTGAATTTTGAGTATGTTACCCAACAAGAAGTTACGATTTGATACAGCACGATTTGATACAGCACAAAAAATACCAGGAACACAAAAGCGTCATACATTGAATCCAGTACCAGTAGACAAGCTAATTGTTAAAAAATATTCTACAGCAGCAGAAAGTGTACTGCACCACATGAACATTTTACGACAATCAATTTCACTTGAGGAAGCGAAAGGATTTGTGACATGTGCTTATGGTGATACATTGTGGTTAGGACATGTGATGACCGTGAATGCTGAAACACAGGAAGTTGTTATTAACTTTGATCATCTCCATGGTCCATCACCATCGTATGTTTATCCCCAACTTCCCGATGTTCTGACTGTTCCAATAACTCATGGCTGGCTTCAGTGTACCTCTGCACAGCTACTAGTAGCACATAAAATTTACCAGCTATAGACATTATTACCAGACAAGAGAGAATGCAAATGATAAAGCAACACCCTCCTCATTTGTAGCTGAATACCATCTTAAAATGTGCAACATTTCCTTGTTTCAAGGTGATTTATAGCACACCTGAAAGATCCTTACATCACGTTTACTCATTTAACATGGCATTTTCTATGAAGTCTGCTTGGTTCACTACTTTGTAACTCCTGTTCACGTAGCTATACCAATATGAAATATATATAACCTGTGGACGAAATGACATTACACAACATTTAAAAAAATAAAAAATGCATTTTTTCAGATATTGAGGCCAAAGGTTTCATTGTGTGACCCTGACCCTAAAAAGTAACAAAATTGGTTTATACCTATTTATGGAAAGGGCATTCCTTCAGCTTTAAAACAAGCCCGAATTGCGTTTCTATCTAAATTAGGAGTGAAGTTATGATTTTGTTCATTTAGCATATTTGCAAAAAAAAAAAAAAAAAAAAATGCACTTTTGTCAGGTTGGCAGCACTGCTATCTGACAACTACTTGTCACCGGAGCTTATAACTTGGCATATGTTGTTTACTTCACAAGCTCTTGCTTTTCACCAACTTTCATCTTAATCTGAGATGGTGAGGTTTTTTGCTTCGATGATTTGGAATGGAATGACCCGTAAGTAAGTACAATTTACTGTTTTAACTATAGTGGATGGTCTTAGTTCAAAAGTCCAATAAATTTTAGTTTTATAATTACTAGTATCCATCTCTATTATACAAATTGTCGGTTTCCAGTTATCGGCCGATGCACTCTATAGGTTAAAATTATGTTTACTTGAAGTTTAATTGCTTAGATTTGGAAAATTTATTTATTTATTTTAATTTTACCCGCAAATCGCTTGTTGCAGAGTGCCATTAGCTCCTTAAGATCTACAAATGTGTTTTTAAAGTGATTTTTATAGAACTATTTCCAGCTTGTTCTACATTATTATTAAGTTGGCCCCACCATTTTGGGACGAAGAGAAATAAATAATGTCATTCGTTTGTGCTACGTTAGTGCTGGTTAGTGCCGAAATTTCACCGTTTGGGCTCTCAAAATAACAATGTTATGAACCATTTAAATTTCTGGGCTACCTTGACGTCAAGTCGGTCGCGCTTTTTTTTTTTATCTAATTGAGATCTGATTTTGAAATGAAAAGTTTGTGCTCCGTTAGTACCGAAATTTTGAACATTAGTGATGTTCAAAGAACACCGGTATAACAAAATTAATTTTCGTCAAGTTTGCCCCGCTTTTTACCTAATTGAGATGGAATCAATTTTGTAATGAAAAACGTTTGTACTACGTTAATGTTGCTAGTGGCGAAATCTAAGCGTTAGTACTTTTCAAAAAACGCCGCTATAAGGAAATTAATTTATGTCAAGTTGAGACCGCTTCGTTCTCTAATGTAGACAGAATTGATTTTGTATAGCGAAACGTTTGTGCTGCATTACGCAGTTGTTTAGTGCCCAAATTTGAGCGCTAGTGTTGTTCGAATAACGCAGGTATAAGGAAATTAATTTCCGTCAGGTTTGCGCCGCTTTTTTCCTTGTGATAGATTTGATTTCCTAATGTCAAACGTTTGTGCTACGTTAGTGCTGGTCAGTGCCCAAATTTGAGCATTAGTGCCGTTCAAATAACGAAACTAATTTCCCTTAGGGCTGTGCTTTTCCCCTTAATTAAGATAGTATTCATTTTTTCATGCCAAAGGTTTGTGGTACGTTAATGCTGGTTTGTGCCCAAAATTGTACGTTACTGCTATTTTAGAAAAGGATACTATAACGTAATAAATTTGTCAAGTTAGACCATCAATCTCGCTAATTGAGATAGAATTGATTTTCAGATCTCATTTGTTTATGTTAACTTAGTAGAACCTGGCAGACCAGAATATGTAGGGTGCCGCAAAGAATGGATTGGTTTAAAAAACATAAGCTAACAATTATTGCTCTTTGGCTTCTAAACGTTTTCCTACGGCCCTGTATATTAATACTGGAAAGTTCTTTAATTTAACTATTAATGTCATGAAAACAACGGCGCTTTACGAATAAGAACATGTGTATTTTTTCTTTGCCTTTTTTCTTATTCAACACATACAACACTTCCATACAGCAGTAGTTTAGTAGTGTTTTGTGGCAGAATATGAAATATATTTTTATTTTATTGCTGTTTTAATGTAAGCTAAGCGTAAAACGTTCCTAATGAGTATTTCTTTGCGAATATCAAATTAACTAGAGGTTGAAAAAATATCCACTGGATTTTTTAAAATTTTATACTCATTACCTATTGCATTAGTACTTTGTGTTTTATATTTGAAAAAAATATTTGTGAATATATATTACGTTTTGAGTAGGTTAAATGTGCCTTTCTCTATTCTTGATGGCTACAGTTGAAACAATGTAGTAGTAAACAAAAAATGAATAAATAAGAATAAAAAGTTTTGCTGGCATCTATTGGAAGTATATTGTGCATGTGTTTAGTATTTTTGTGAGTCTTTTGTTGGCAAAGCATGTGTTGGATTGCTGTCTCTTTTCAAGTGTTAAAATATTGCAGGAAATTTGAAGACGTTCCGCAATGTAAGTAAATTTTGTGAAATGCAATTAATGTATTCACTAAATTTAAATTATTTTAATGTAATAACGTGTAATAGGGTCATATTCCTTATTGCAACTACAAAACTTTAGACTTCTAAACTATGCTTTGGATAAGTAAGGAAATCATATAGAACGGCTATGTTTGTTTGTGTGTCTGTTTGTCAAACAGATATCATAGCAAAATTGTTACAAACTATCGACAAGCGGTTTTCGGGAAAAAATACAGAGTCTATAGGAAATGTTCCACCTCTACTTTTGTACTTTCACAAATATCGGAAGTAGTAGAAATTTACTATTTCCTGTTTCAATATTGACTTCCAATAGACCTAAAACAGTAAGAGCTGTTTCAGGAATTTCATTCAGCACCCCACGAATAAATTCCAGCTCCTTCAACAACCTAGTGATATAAATAGAATTGGTAGATATCGTTCACTTCCGGTTTCAACACTAATGGCCATTCATAAACCGATTTAGAGTCTCAACTAAACAAACCCCTTTTACTCCTGTAGTTCGACTAATATCCAAAATAGTAGAAATTGACTATAACTCCGGTTTCAAAATTGATTTTCTTAGACTCTAGACCTTAGTAATCGACAGGTCACTTTCGGCAATCGATTCATCATCTCAAGAATAGGTTCCATTTCCTTCAACATTCTTCTACTTAAACCAGAAATGGTAGAAATCGACCACTTCCGGTTTCAATAGTAAAAGCTATAACTCATAAACGCTAACTGTTAGCGACAAACAGTTTTCAGATATCGGTTCAGGGTTTTACTATTGAATGTATGTGCATTGGTTAGACGTCTACTGCAGCTAACATGTTTTACTGCAGTAACCATAACAAATCAATCGTCTTTATATAGGATATTGAAGAAATGCAATATTCAAGAACGAAGTACAAAATAAGTCATGTAATAGTACGAATATCAATGTAAAGTAAGAGATGATAGCAAGCGGTAAGAGCCTGCAGAAACAAAGTTTTCTTTGTTTGGAGGTGTTATATCTTATTTTTTTTTTTTTTTTTTTTTTTTTTTTTTTGTAACCAAGGGGTGTAAAGTCATTCTAGAAATTCCTTTTCAAGTAATATATTTTTCGATCAAGGGTTCCATATTTAGAGTCCAAAATGAACACTTCTGTAATAACAATGTTTTTAATTTCAATATTCACAACCAGTTTTTGTTCTATCACTTGTGGTTAACGTGTGTAAGAGTGTACTATTTCATGGAATAATGGAACAATTCCGTCTTGCTACCTCAAAAGTTTTTACAAGTCCAGCAAAAAGAACCGGGACCGGAACAGTTGAGATTAAACAAATTTGATAACACTGTACATGAAACAGTCAGCTGTTCGTACCAAACTCATCAGTGCGAAACATAATAATCTTAAAATACTTTAGGGTCGAGACTAAAACCTTATACGTTACATGTAGTGATCTAAAAAATAACCTGAGGTCAAGATTAAAAGACTTCTGATTAACCAAAATCTTATAAATATATTTCTAAATTCTGAACTGCAAAGAAAATTTAAACTGGAAAATATAAAACTGTTCCATAGACATGAACAAACCGAACAAGTTTGTGAACTGAAACAAAATTTAAAAGCAAACCAAGTAGCAAACATAAAAAAACATTTTAATAAACAATATCAAGTTTATGAACTAAAAACAAAGCCTCTTGTAATCATTTCAGTAAACTTTTTTCTACCCTAGAACAAAATTAAAATATTTTCTCTTCATCTTAAAATTTTTACAAGTTTAACAAGTAATGTTGAGAATAACTATGGATCTTGTAGTTTTCAGAAAATGATTTCGGTTCCTGATCATAAACACAAATGAAAACATAGTGTAAGCATGGAAAGTATCATACTTGAAACAAAAAGTTTTTCAACTGAAGCATTATAACAACAAGTTTTCTCTGAGATGATGTCAATTTTAATGATATGTTACGTTAAACGATCATCTGCTAAGAGTTTCTATTAAACTCATCATCAGTACCAACAAACATAACACTGAAGATATTAAAGTCACACTATAAGTTCAAAATCTTACTCAATGATGGTTCCCAATACTTTTAATTACCAGAAAACAATTTCCTCCGGTTAAATTTTCACAATTTCTAAATTTAAAGGGTGAGCTAATGTACCCATGTCCAAATTTTAGAAGAGTGCACCATGGTACCTATGCTTAATGAACAAAACTGAGCTTTATATAAGTCTATATCAACATATCATGTACTCCAGCTTTATCTTACTCAATGAGTTACGTATCAGTTTTCAATTTTCAGCAATTTTACCTTTATAAGGGAACCAATTGTACCACGCAAAATGACATTAGTTTATTTTGAAGTACTGTAGAACAATTTCCATTTGTTATGTTTTCACAATTCCCAAAATTTAGGGGTGGGCCAATGTACCCCTCTCCAAATTCTAGAAGAGTGCGCTGTAATACCTTAATTCTATGAACTAAACTGAACCTCTATATACTTACATATCATCACATTATGTATTAGAGCTTTATCTTAGTCAATAATTTAGGTCAAATACCTTCCAAATTGTAATTTTTGATAATTTTTTAGCCTTAAAAGTTAACCATTTGAACCACCCAAATTGTCTATTTAGGTACCAGGAAGCAATTTCCATTAGTTAGGTTTTATGAATTCTCAAATTGAAGAGGTGGAGAAACGTATGACTGTCCAAATTTTGAAAGAGTGTATCATGGTACCTACGACCAATAAACAAGACTATTCCCTTATACACGCCTATATCATCATGTCATGTACTAGAGCTTTCCTTTAGGTAATAACGTAGGTCAAAAACCTCTCAAATTTTCATTTTTGGCAATTTTGTACCCTGAAGGGAACAAGTTGGATCACATAAACTTTCAAAGTATATATTACGATTCTATACTATCATATCTGATTTTTAGTTTTATTCATTTCCAAAATATTAGAAATGGTCCTGTGCACCCCTGTCAAAACTAAGGTGAGGTGCACTATGATACCTTTGCCCAATAACAAGAATAGCAACCAACATTATCCAATTATAGTTCCAACATCTATTTAGGAACAGCACCAACAAAACATCTGAAGACTCCATTTATTTGCCACACCCATGGAAGCACAAAGAGGAACATGGTCCTAACACTATAAATTCAAAGAACCAAGAGTCACATTACGTCATACACCTCGCACAAGAACATGACTTTAAACCTTCATGACTCGCTCTTACGCGATCCACACCTCGTAAAAGGCTGTGAATCCAAAATATTGCCCAAGTATGGCCTTCTCTCACACAATACAAATGTGTTACGCCATATTACATAAGAAAAGCGGCTAGGTTATATACCAAAGTTAATCCAAAAAAAATATCATGAAAGGTCAGTCTCTAAACCATCAGCGTTATAAATGTTCTAGGCGTAAGCGTACGGTACAATGAAAGCTCTGGGCGTAAGTCGTCGGCGTTAACGTCTGTAAAAATAAAGTTCAGTTAAAACGCTAAGGTATCTAAAAACGCTACTTTGCTAAACGTTTGCGTTAACACATAAAAACAACGTTATTGTACTATGCATCGTAATACTACAAGACGTTTTAGGGTGTACGCCACATGCGCCAAACACAACACTTAATCACCTATGACCAAAAACCATGTCGCTAAAATTTGGGGGCAAGGGTCTGACGGTCAAAATTTGGGACCTAGAACTTGGGGCATCAAAAGTGTCCTGAGGTGACATCAATAGTACTCTGAGATGAGAAGTTCGTTTTCCAATAACCTAATTACATGGTTCTCTCTGAAATGTGCTACTGATAACATCCTAGGTGAATGACTCGTTATTCTAAACATATAGGAATGTCTTTACATACATATTACCAAATAATATTTTCTGACCAAAACAATATCAGTATAGAACAATTTAAACCGATACTCTTCTATGCCTAGTATTTAAGAAATTACACACATTTCTAACTCTATCCAGCATTCGTTGCACACCATGCCCGCACTATGGGGATGAATGACAAATTTTCTTTACAAAGATGGAAGAATTTGTTTTCAGCTGGCGCGGCTTAGGATTAGTTTCAAAGTCAAATATCTCCAAAGTATGCTATAAAACTCTTGAACAAGTGGGAGGAAATGTTAAAGGATGGAAACATGTTTATCCCTACGATTCACAACGTCGTAGAACTTGAATTATAATGAAATTTCGCCATAGCCCCGGAACGTTATGTACTCTGGTCATACATGCCTTCATCAAATATGAATCTGATACACTGGAAGTTAAAAATCATGCAAACTCAAGGTGACAAAAGTCAGTGGTTATTATAATTTCTCATATGTCATTTATACAAATCGATGTCAAATTGAAAACGATACGGGACGGTAAGTTTCAAGCAAACAAATTTAACCGGTGGAGTACAAGCTGGAAACACAACGCAACTAATTATTATTATTATTATTATTATTATTATTATTTTATTATTATTATTATTATTATTATTATTATTATTATTATTATTATTATTATTATTATTATTATTATTATTATTATTATATTAGTAGACTAGTAGTATGACCAGCATGGTTAATAATAGTTTTAAGATGAGTAATAGTAATGAGAAGAAAAAAAAGAAGACAACACAGATATTGTTCGGCCAGTTAAGTAACGAATGACATACGCCCATGTTGATTGTCGTTAAAGTTTTAAATTACACAACTAATCATAAACCAATCATACCGTAATTGGGATTCGAAGTCCGGACCTTTGAGAAGCTGGCTTGACGCCTCAACCCACACGAACACGCGGTCGGCAAGAAGAAGAACAGTTTTTGATGATTATTATTATTATTAATATTATTATTATTATTATTATTATTATTAAAATTATTTCTTCTTTCTGCCGACGTAGTGACAGTTTGAGTTCATGCGTCAAGCCAGCAATTCAAAGGTTCCGACTTCAAATCCCGACTGGGGTAAGTTGTTTCTGAATCTTAAATCCTTGATGGCAATGCTAGAATACAATCAATATTGGTCGAAGTCCTTCGTTACTGAACTGGTCCAAAAATACATTTGTTGTCTTCTTCTTCTTCTTCTCATTATTATTATTCTCTCATTATTCTCATTACTAATTGCTCATTTTCTCCTTACTCATCATACTATTGACACTAATAATACTAACCATACTACTGCTACTACTATTAATAATAATATTCATAGAAAGTCATTTTTGCTTTGTGTTTTCAGCGTGTTTTTTTTCCATCGGGTAAAAGTGTCTGTTTTGAAGTTACGAACGCATATTCTGTTCAATTTGACATCGATTCGCATAAATGGCGTACCAGAGATCACAATCACCACCGACTGTTATCGTCTTGTGTTTGCAATATTTGTCTTCGTGAGAAAACAAGTTCCACTCTATCAGATTCACATTCCATCCAAGGCATGTATGACCAGAGTACATAAGTTTTAGGGCTATGAGGAAAGGTCATTATAATTCAAGTTCTACGACGTAGCGAATAGTAGGAGTAAGCATGTTACAATCTTTGAACATGCCCTTCCACTTGTGCAAGTTTCAATGCGATACTCGTCGAGGAGTTGGAAACCATCCCTTATCAGTTAAACATACAAGAATCTTATTTTATACTCAAGTGGTGAGGGAGTAGTCGTACAGTGTGAAATCTGATTAGGAAAGGGAAGAAAAATATATTATTTTCTCTAATTACTTATACCCTTGGGGAAGGATGCTTTATTCTAGAGACACATGTAGATATATAATTAATAACGTTGAGCAAATATAAATACAAGTTAAGGTTTACTTTGTACTTCACTATGTCAGAATGTGAACTTTACTGTCATTAGTCGTATTTCAATGTTTGCATTTTTCATCAACAGTATTTGGTTACATTTTCTTTTTTTACAGGAAAATAAAATGTCGAAGAAATCAATAGTTTCAGTGGAATACATATTAAACGTACTACAGAAGTACAAGAATAAACTAATGGATAAGAGAAAAATAGCAACTCCTGCGATATATGGAAAATTATTACCGATGACTTGCAAGGGAAGATTACCCCTAAAGCAATATGCACGTTAGTGTTATCAAATAGACATGGTATAACAGAGGATATTGACACTGAATTACCTTCGAGAAGAAAGTAGTGGAATTCCAATTTCTATCTTCGATATCGAGAGTTACGATCAAACTGGCAAAACTACATCTTGTGATGATGAATCAAATAGAAAAAAATAAATCTTTTATTTCCAACTCTCAAGAGAAAAATGGGAACAAATCAAGCCAGCACTAAATGTAAGCAAGGGTAAAGTTTATAACGTGCTTCCGAAGGGTGTTTGCACTCACATGATAAATGAAGAATTTTTTCGTTTCACAAGGAAGCCGTGGACCTTGGTGTTTAAACGTGCTACAATACACACTCATAGTAAGTATTACATCAATTTAACAGGATTGGTAAGCAACGCAATACCAAAATGTACTCCTACTGCAAACAATCCAATGTGAAGAGTGGCGGTTACACCATGAAATGTGAAGTTACGAATTTTGATAGTAATATTGCACATTCAGGAAGAATGTAAACCAAAAGTTAGTTATTCTGAGATCACGTGCGGCCCATGTCTTAAAACATAAATCTTCCCCCTTTTACAGGCGAGAGGAAGTTAGCAAGATTATGGAAAATTCAGAAAGAGAACCACTACACTTACCAACAGAATCAGTGTTATGACAAGTAAAACATGAAACAATTCACGAAACAGCTCTCAGCAGAGATTTATTACTGTCATTGTTGGTTTCAATGTATACAACATTCTACAAAATATGTGTTCACACAATTGGCCTTTCTTCGTCCATTATCCCTTTGGGGATCTTATGGTACATTTTGTACCATACGCGTTTTTCATGGTACATTGCGTTATTTCTCTTCTATTTGAGCTTTTTCGTCCGTTTTTTTTGTTTGTTTTTCAAGTCCACAGACATTGTAGAAGACATTACGTATGGTTTCAGATCGTCCTGCGTCCAGACATGGGAGGTGATGACGTCATAATCTTAAAATGTATTTTTTCCCTTTTTAAGCCTATGTTCATTAGTTTTTGCGGGCTTATTTTTGAACGTAGAAGATTGAAATTTTGCACGAACATTCAGTCCACGGAGTAGTATGTACCAGATTTTTTGTTCCGATGTCAGTGCTAAAACAGGGGGGGGGAACCAGAGGGCAAAGGGGTAAAAATAGGGATTTTTTACCCCAAAAATCCCGTTTTTCGTCATTTTCCCGCCTTACATACATGATCGGACCACGTGACTCATACCGTCTGAGAGGCAGTTCCATTCTGAAGAGAATTACGGTCGAATTATTATTCTAGGGTAATTAGGGCCGTCTCAGTGAATTTTTATCCAAATATACTTCTGTATAGGGTAAAAGTGGGGCATGGAAGGCAAATTTTTTCTGGCGGGCCTATTTTTTTCACGTAGAAGATTGAAATTTTGCACAAACATTCAGTCCACCGAGTAGTATTTACCAGAAGTTTTTTTTCTGATTTCTGCGTAAAAACAGGGGGTCCAGAGGGGCAAAAGTTGAAAAAAGGGAAAATTTGCCCCCAAAAATCCCTTTTTTCAGGAATTTCCCGCCTTAGATACATGATGGAGACATGTGAATGGTACCGCCTGAAAGACAGTTCTATTCTGAAGAGAATGATTGGCGGATTATAGTCTTAGGGTAATTAGGGATGTCTCAGGAATTTTTCCCCTGAGATCATAGTGTGTTATGGTGATTTGGGACATTGTGGCAATTTTCGATAAAAATTCTCCCGCCCTTACTATTCAAGATAGAAACTTGAAATTTGGCACACACATTCAGTATACCAAGTACTATTTATCAGATTTTTTAGATGGCTACGATTTTACAGGAGGGGGTCCAGGGGTTGCCAAAGTTCGAGAAAAAAAATTTCCCTCCGAAATTTTCACTTTGACATTTTTTCCCGCTTCCGGTATATGGTATGAGCATGCAAGTGCTACCATTTGCCAGCTCTATTCTGAAGAGAATGAGGTATGAACCATGATCCTAGGATAAATAGTGACGATGAAGTAGCTGCTTGACTGAAAGTCTCAAAAATAGCCCAAAAAGCCAAGAGCTCCTAAGGGTTTCGTTTCACAAGGAAGCCGTGGACCTTTGTGTTTAAACGTGCTACAATACACACTCATAGTAAGTATTACATCAATTTAACAGGATTGGTAAGCAACGCAATGCCAAAATGTACTCCTACTGCAAACAATCCAATGTGAAGAGTGGCGGTTACACCATGAAATGTGAAGTTACGAATTTTGATAGTAATATTGCACATTCAGGAAGAATGTAAACCAAAAGTTAGTTATTCTGAGATCACGTGCGGCCCATGTCTTAAAACATAAATCTTCCCCCTTTTACAGGCGAGAGGAAGTTAGCAAGATTATGGAAAATTCAGAAAGAGAACCACTACACATACCAACAGAATCAGTGTTACGACAAGTAAAACATGAAACAATTCACGAAACAGCTCTCAGCAGGGATTTATTACTGTCATTGTTGGTTTCAAAGTATACAACATTCTACAAAATATGTGTTCACACAATTGGCCTTCCTTCGTCCATTATAGGACCCCATATCAACTACAATTATACAAACAATACGTCAAACGAGAATTTACTTCAATTTGAATTGATGCAAATACCAGTGTGGTCAACCATCCAAAAATTATAATTAAAAATTTTCCTTTTGAGAGGCAAAAGCCAGTATTTTTATATCAAATAGTAGTGTCGAGAAATCCATTATTTCCAGTTAGTCAAATGATTCCACAAAAACACACGTATCATTAGCAATCGAAGTTTGGCTAAGATCGTGGACGAAGTTGGGAGCACCCGTACCGTAGGAAGTTATCACAGAGTTTTCATATGTGTTACTAAATGCTATTGTAAAAGCATGGAATGAGTGCAAATCCGTCTCTGATTATGTAGGAAAGTGTTACAGTATTATAATAGAGAAAAACCAAGATATAGTTCTCTATGTGTTTCAGAGATTAAATGTTGCTAATTTTTTTTAAAAAAATGGTTTCGATGAATAACTGTTTGAGGTTTAGTGATAAACGGGTAAAAAATTTTATAAGTGTTGGTATGGTCTTCTAATAAAGTGCAAACATATGGAGGAAGCTAAAACAACTGTAAAAGAGATGATACGTTAGCTAAATCTGTAAATTATGGATGAACTATACAAGGAGGAAAATTTGTAGTACAAAAAGGAAGACAAAAGTTATCAGCAGCAATTACAAGTTCGACTAGTGGAGAAGAAAAAGAAGGTAATTTAGAGAGAACAACCTCGAAGCAAGATAGTGCAAATGATATTTCTGACAACTTGGAGACACTTAGTCACGAAATGTGTCAAAATTGTGTTCATTGTACTTGGCAAAAAATATTTCAGAAGCGGTTACAGTATTGATGAGAAACATTGCTCAAGGTGACAGACCAAATATGCATTATTTACCTGATTTCGTTACGTTTCTTGACAAAATGTGTGAAACGTTGCCTCTGTCGCCAGGATTAATAATAAAGCATTTCAGGTATGGGAATCAAAGCATCTAGTGCCCATGTGGAACTGGTTTGGGTGGAACTCAGTTTAACGTTAGATCTAAAACGCAAGAGCTCCCGCCGGGAATCCAACCCCCATCTCCCACACCAAAGACACGGACGCTAACCGCTTAAAAACGAGAAAGGTCTTTGTAAACATTTGAACTCCTACAGTGAAGCAGGAAACACATGAAGTTTCACGGTACTTAAACACCGAAAGTCGTGTGAACCTTTTAAAATTTAATGTCCCATTATTTTTCTTTTTAGGATAGTGATTATTGATGAACGTAAATGATCAGGGAAACATTAGTGGAATGAGAACGTGCAAGGAAACATAAAGAATATGGAGTAAACCGAGGGACAGTATGTTGTTCACAAAAAACTCGCGTGAGATAAGATCTAAAAAGTGTGTTAAGTATAGTGAAATGATATTTGCAGTATAGAAAGCCGAAACTAGATATCTATTACAAGAATAATGTAATAGCTAATTGTTTCCTGTCCAGAATGGGCTAATATACGTATTATCTTTTGGGAGCCACTTTTACATCACTTAAACAACAATTCGCAAAATGTGCATAAATCTTTAGTTTTCCTGTTTCTTTTCTGTTGCGGGTAACCTGTTACTTCCGATAGGTATGCACCACTATTCAGTACGCTCAGATACTAATATTTGAAAGCATTTTACTTGATATTTGCACATCTCTGAGAATCGGTCGTTACCACCAACGACATTACTTTGTATAATGACCTTGGTAACAGAACAAACAATATTTTCAACTGGAATCATGTACTTTATAATGGCCAGATGCACTACTGCTGTAGTGAATAGACTTTGAAAAGGGAAAAGCATCATACAATCATATGTTTATTCGTGGGCCAGTTCCGTTCAAAGGGACGCCATTTAAATATAATTCGTCTAAACCATGTGGTGATTCTATTTTCGATTCTGCAGCTTTTAGTGTATGCCTAACAAGCCTATTTTTAAACTTTCTTCTATTGAAGTATGTTAGTGGAAACAATTCGTTACTTTTTAGAATAACTGATTTCTGAGGACAATTGATTTTTTGATTTTGAAAAATCCCTTTGGCCTCATCCATAAATTACAAGAGTGACCAATTAATTGATTACATTTGAACGTGTATGTTTCGAATGACTTACATATCTTACTGCAATTAGTGTTTAAGGTAGTGTTGATAATAGAAGCAAAGGAATGTTAACATTTTTACACAACAATCATTTTTTTTATTTAAACTGTGAAAATTTCAATTCTGAGTTCAAGCTGCAGTTAATTCCAAACTTTTCAAATTCTGAAATGCGTTACAAGCTTTGACGATGTTCTTAATAGCTTTGTTTGGCCATCTGTGGGCAAAATCTACCTAAAACCTACCTGGTTGTGATGGTCTCATATCTAATCACCTTGAAATTTTAGTTACTCTTTTCATCTATATTATTATTCCTGGCATTTATTCAGAAGTTAACCGTCTGCTTAGGTTTGGCTAAAAGCGTAATAATTGGTTCCATTGTGTACCGAATTTAATATTAATTTCTTTCTTTTTTTTGTCTTTATTACAACTAAATGGGAAGGGAGAATTGTGTTCTAGAACCTTGGCGCCATGCTCGTTATGTTACCTTAATATTGACAAGTATAACTTTCTCCACGTTTCCTTGCAGTTATTTACTTATCCGAGTTTCTACAATCTATTTTTAAATTTATTAAGCCATGACTTTTACTTACTTTTAAGAGATTTTTCTGATTATCACCAGCCATGTTTTCAAACCAAATGCTCACTACATTCCCATAATCCTGCCATGAGGTAACCTTGCGCCAGGTAGTTCCCTCTACTTGCTAAACAGTTGAATGTTTAGAACCGTTTATATACGAAAATAAACACAACTATCGCTTTCTTTATACATTAACAAACACACAAAGAAGCAAATTATTCATTTCTTCCTGGTAAAGTTTCACAAGTTTGCTAGGAACGGAAGACCAACTTTGGAACTTAGCCCTTATTCCTGCTGTTGCGCCCAAACTATCGGTTTGTTGTACTATATAAATTTACTACTTTTTACTTTAGTTTGATGTCCTGTTAGAATAATTTTCGAAGAATCAATCGTAGTTGTAGTACTGGTAGAAAGGTGTCGTGCGCTCAAACTAAGTCATAAGCTACTAGTAGTATTTCGCATTCCATTGTGTCAACAAAATCACAGCACGATCTCACTGGAAATACAAAGAAACTGCATGCGACAGCTCATAGTTCGTCGATAAGGTTTCGTGTTCCACCACCAGACATACTTGGTCAGTACAACTGGTTTTCTATTCAACATTATGGTGTCCATAATAAGTTACTACGTAGTTAGAAACACTGAATATAGCTTGTCCTGAAATGAAAGGGTGACTGACAAGTGCGCCGATTTCTCTGTAAATTTGGGGGGGGGCATTCAGATGCGGAATGTATATATGTGAGGATTCTAAGTCAAATTGCATTCAAATTATGCCAAATATTGTATATTCATAAATAAATAGGGGACCCACATGAGCTTTTGGGGGGCGGACCGGAGCCTAATTGCAATGTTCGCTCCAAGAGCAAGATTCTAAGTGTCATTTTTTTATTTTTTTTAAAAAAAAAATTACGTCTTTTAATTTCTATATCTGCAGCCCGCGTCCTCTTTAGCCAATATCATATTCAATTATATTCCCACAACCTTAGCTTTAATATGCTAATTAAGGTGATGATAATAATGAAACAGCACCTCCATGTTGATATTTAAATTAGGAGTAGGACAGATGGTATACAGTACTCTCGTTTCCTCCTACCTTCTCATTACACCATTTTTTCAGTATTATTCACTTGGTTTAATCATTGTCTCCCTTAGCCTAAAGGGATAATCGTAAGACGTAAAGTTCAAAGATTTTATGTCATTTCACTTCTGATAACAAGCACACCTAAATACATCACGCGGTTGCTAAATTGAGTTAACCATAGATAGCTTCGGCCCTTAAGAAATATAGTTTGCATGCCCAGATCTTGGAGCATAAATCTCAAGTTTAAATTCAGATTTTAATTTCACAGTACTTCATATGTTCTCTTGGAAATCGAATACGAATTTTACTACGTATATTTTAGGTAATGCTCTTTCAAATAATTCTAGATTTCAGTATTCAATAAGTAAAACAGCATAACTAAATATCAAAATGCACGGCCCAGCACAGCTTAGGCAACTCGAGTGAACATTGTATAGAAGAAATGTGATGTCCAGCACGCCAAGAGTACAAGACAGATACAAACAGAAAGAAGCGTTGGCGTAAACACCTTGAGCTTTCTGGAGCAAACCACCAGACCCTAAACAGTAAATGGGTGGTTGATGCGTGTAATATCAAGTATAGATGCATCAAAATGAATCATAAATATCATATGAGTGACGTTAACCGATGTATATAATCGGCCAATTGGAATGAGTCGGTTCCAAAGCGGACATTTCACATGAATCAAGTGTGATTACATGTGAGTGTTAAGATTTGGTATTGCTTCCAAAATGGTCCTACAGTCAGTAGACACCATGGAGGAAGCCCTCCATAGACGACATCAGTTATTGATACTCGGTTTCTCATATACTGCCAGACATACCCGTCAAGCCTCTTACACCCATTGCAACATGATTTGTTTCATGTTTGCCATATGTAACAGTCAAGCGTCATACTCTAAATCACACATTGTTTACTACATGCTGTGGGAGGAAGTGTTAATCTTAAAATTGCTCTTAAGTGGCACAATAAAGAGAATCTGTGTGTCAGAAAGCTTGTGTTGTGTGTCATTGAAATGGGAGCAAGGAAACATACGCTATGCATCTGGTGCCAGGAATATGTTCAATGAGGAGAAAACCAATGGGCAGTAAGAATGCCCACTGATAGATCTTCGTACAGTCTGTCATCTTATTCCGTTTAGATATATGTGTAGATAGTGGTAGGCAGGCCCATATCCAGGGGGCCTAGGGCGCCGGACACATTAAAGGTATACAGTAGGGTTGAAAATGAACTATAATGTGGTTCGATCGGGCCCCCCTAACTTCAGCCGCCCAAAAATGGTAGGAACAAGTTATCACCATAATTTCATTGCTAAACCACAGACTTAATTAAAATTTTGCGCTGCGTAGACACGAAACAGCTACGGAATGTGGTCCAAGGTTTATATTGAATAATGAACTGACTTTTGTGTACATTAAGTATTTAGACTCAGGAAAAGTGTTGCATACGAAACGAAAAATAACGTATTGTCGATTCATCTCTTAAATTTTGAAGAATGTCTAATGGTATTTGCGACGAAAAACTTTCTATATGTTTTATTTGAATACACAAAAGTCTTCGAATAGAAACATACAGTTTCCAACAAAACATTTTCATGCCTCCTTTTTAGTGGCGTATTTAGGGGGTGGTTATTGGGCTCAAGCCGCCACTCCTCTGTAATAAATTTGTTGCACGCAAAATTTCAATAAAATTTGTCGGCACCCGAAAGGAAAATTGTAAATGCGTATTCGCGTGTTGTGCATAGCCCCCCCTGAAACAAAATCCGAAATACGCCATTGCTCCCTTTAAGAAGAGACACTTGCAAATATCATCTCTTGTGTAACACTATTTGATAATCTTCGTTATACCCTATGCACCAAATACTTTGTTTCCAACAATGATGAATGTATTTAATTTCTTTCACTGGAGATCATTTGAAGTATACCGTAAGAAAGAAAAGCTGTTAACTGAAGCAACCACCTTACACCGTGTTTATTTTACCGCATATGGGAATCATGTACCCTTATTTGGATAGGTAGCCAAGGTTTTTGTCCTAGTTACGGATTCTCAGTTTATGATCAATAACAATATATGCGACCTAATAAGATTGTACTCCGCCAGTGTTGCCACAGTCCTAGCTATGGAATGGGCTGAAAGTATTTAATGTATTGAAACAAAAAGGGCTGAATTCATTATTTTATGCCAGTGTAATACATGGCTCTATAACACGAAATAGGTAAAGTTTTAGAACACTCTCCCTCCCAGTCTACAAGAGTCCAAATCAAGAAAGTACTCTTCTTGAAAATTACTTTTTAAAAACATCCAAATAGGAGGACTAGAGCAACCGTGGAAGAGGGGGAAGAGTGTTCTAGAAAAGTAAATGAAACATTTGTCGCACTAGGAACTATACGTGCGTAGGGCCGACGAACTTTTCTCGTACAAAGGTCGCAAATTAAAAGGGAAAATGGTTATCATCTTCGGTATGTATTATAAGGAAACCAAACCCACCTCTATTTCAAAGTGACCAATAAACCAAAACGCTATTATGGCCATATATGGAAAAAATATATCAAACGAGGAACAAATCAATTATCTCCGAGTTCGTGTGTAAACAGTACGTTATAATAAAATATTAAAATATATATTATTTTGCATCTTATTCTCGCTTATTTCACGACTGAAGGAGGATAAAAAACTGTAAGAAGAATATAAGGTACGAAAACTGTAAATTTAAGAAAAAGGTAAAAATGATCCAGGGTCCTGGAACCTTTCCTGAAAGACATCACAGCACATTGTTAATAATTTTAATTCACTAGTGCAGCAAATATGCACATAGGGAACAGTATTTGTTAAATTGTGCTGAATTGGGTAGAATTGGCCCAACATTTTCACAAAAGGGGCTGAAAATGCCAGCGTGGTACCGACGGACGGGCCGATAAATGACAAAAAGGGCTGAATTTGGTACATTTGTACCAAGTGTGGCAACACTATACTCCACTCTTTTTAATGGTTGAGGAAAAGGTCATTGAGAAAGGCCTTGACTCGATAACAAGGAATTTAATTAACCATTGTTCTTTTCTTCCAATATAATATAATATAAATATTTCCAATAACGATGAACAATATATATCATTCATGTTTATTATTTACCTATTGTTTACCAAATAAGAAATTGATTTACGTAGGCGGGATAAAATTATTCTAAATTTGCGCAAATATTCAAATCAATATGAACAAGTAAATAAGGAATGATTGTATACTAATTAATGTAAAATGAATAGTTGGGATATCTAATCGTCACCAATGACAATGTTTATTCAATATTTAACCCAATCCAATAATAGAGCATTAAAATATTTGGTAGTACGGTTTGTTTAATTAAAAATTATAAAACTCAAGTACGCCAACAAAAAATGTCTAACAATTCATATAAACCTAAAATTCAGTCTCAAATAAATGGCACTGTTGAATTAGATACTAAGGTAGTAGCAAAGGAAATTAGATCTTTGTACTTACTAAACATTAAGGAAAAGGATTACTGAAATGAATAATGTCACAAAAAATGTACTGTCAAAATAAAAGAAATATGCCTTTCACGGTATGGGAGTCTCTATGATCGTTTGACAGGCGGTAGATATACTAATAATTTTAAAGTGTCCTTTTTTTTATTAAAAGATTCTATAGTTAACTAACAGTATGACGACAGACCTTTAGATGTTTTTGGTTACAGATTAGAACTTTGCACCTTGTTCTTAACATTTTCACAATGTATCTACAGAGGTATGTTAAAGAATGAAAGCATCTAAATCAGAGATGCAAATAACCACTCGTCCGTTCGCCCGGGGGAATGGTTCATCGGTGCGGGCGAGTGTTTAATATCACTAGTATTAATGTCAGACTATAAAGACTGGGATGTGATCTAGTAGCTTTTTTCTTGGGCTAGTAAAATTTTGTTGCTTATTTGCATCCCTGATCTAAATATGTGTAGCTGCTCTTATCTTTCCACTTTATACTCGCAAAGGCATGTACTTTCTTTGGTTTTAACTGCCCTGGTTGTGAAGATGTCCTACCTCCTACTTTCCTGAATTATCCTAATCTTCAGGTCACAAAATGTTTATACTGCTAAATTTGGACCTTCACTTCCTGGACTAAAATATTTCATTATTATATATTAGCTTCCAGAAATAAAATGTTGAAGATTTTCTCTGAAGTTAGCTCCTCCGTATTCAAAACTAGTTTTTCCTTCATGTATAAATATTAGTCATTGTAAAAATATTTTTTTAGTTTTAATAAAGACATTGGGGAAATACACTGTCTATATACAAGTGGTATTTTCAAGGCGCAGTGATATACATATCTGCATGACTGCCGCTTTTGTGAGGTTTCCTCTTATTCTTTAAGGCTCTTTTATATTACTATTAAGATGTTCTGTTACAATACCGTAAAGTGGGTATACTGTGGGCCTTGAAAGGCAACTTTATCCATATCCCAAAGGAAAAAATGATTTCTTTCTACTTAGTTATTATGGTTTCTATCACTAAGAAAAGTTGTGGATCAAAGTATTACAAAATTGCGAACACATGAATATTGGCGCTAGGAGTTTGTTTCCAGAACGTAAGAAGCAAAATGCTAGAAATTGTTAGCAAGTAAACATTTTTCATATTTCAAGTTCCACATATTTTGTTCATTGTATTAAAGTGACATATCCTGAATGCACAAGTAAGTATAATATAAAACCATGTTCATTAGCGAATATTAGTAAGCTAACGCCTTAAATATTTGTTCAATTACACACAAACTATTAAGAGTTTAAATTGCGTGGGGTAACATTGGCCCATATTTTCTGCGTTGGTAATGGCCCGAAAGATGAAATGTGTACAAATGCTGCGATGTAATTAGGAAGGTTAACCCCACATTAGCTTCTAAAAGATTATGTTATACAGTGCCTGAATTGAAAGAATTTTCTTCCTAAAACTGAGCAGTCTGGTACCGGTAAAGGAACCTACCGTAATGAAGAATATGGTGCTCTTATTGTCGGATGTGAAGTATTCATCCACTTAGAGAGATTTTCATTTAACAATATTTTTGTTTGCCTCTAAATTGAACAGAGTGATTTCACCCCTATGTTTGTAATATCGGTATTTTAAGTTAGGTACTGAGAATTCACCCAAGTATAATACAAATATTTTCATCAGACGATATTTCTCACTCGATTGAAATTGAGTTAAAACATTGACAATTTAACCAATGTGTTTTTGATACACCGTTCTTCTCTTCTGCTTCTTAAATGCAGTGCTACAATAATACTTATGTGTACTAATTAGTAATTTTGGCAATTGGGTTAAAGTTACTTCAATCATGAACAATCTTGCATAGCATCAAAATATTTTAACTATAATCATCATTCTTGGTCACACTGAGTGTCTATTGCTTTCAAAAGAAAGCCAAAGGATTACTTTTTAATAAGGAGAAATGTCATTAAATTACCTCCTTACTCTTAGGAGATGTTAAAATTGGAATTTTGAAAATTTTTAAAAAAATGAGCCAAAGTATACCCAATTTACGGTACTATGCAAGACTCTTTTACAATGACAATAATAATAATAATAATAATAATAATAATAATAATAATAATAATAATAATAATAATAATAATAATAATAATAATAATAATAATAACTTCATTAGTAAAAATGAAAGTATGAGCATTTTCAAGTTTGGGAGAACCATAAGGGGCCAATGGAAAATTTTCTTCGAAGTTGAGGCAGATGGTACCTTAAGTAAAATCTACGCAACAATTTTTATTGAGGAGGTTCGACTACAGGCATATAACTTGAAGTACTCATCAATAACTGTACCTCTATAAAAATTGTTGCAGTGGTACCGCAGGATTCTGAAACATGGATATTTGGAAAGGACACAAACTAGTTCCTCAGTGAAGTCTTGGCCGAACTATGAAAGTTCCCATAGTTTATGAGCTATGTACCTTTAAATTTCATTTTTCATGTTTTCGGCAACCTAAAACCCGAAAGGAAGCATTTGTGCACCCAGGTTGGTCTATTTTTGTCTTATCTTGGTATCTGGAATTACTTCACAAACATTGTCGGTGTTGTTTTGAAACACAATGCATAAATTATGTGATGGTTGGGTGTATATGTGTGTGTTTATCGTCCATGGGGAGGATAGTCAATTCACGCATAGATTCTTCTTCATTTCTACGTAATCTGAGGTTATACCAAGGAGTTGAATTTCCAGTAATTTCCTAATCTTTCTGTCGTTCTTTTTCACATTTCAATTATACAGTAATTGCTGTAGCCCTGGTTCAGTTTAGATCAGTTATGCGTGTACTTTGAGTCTAAGGACTTTGGTTCTTGGTAAGTTTCAATAGACTCCGCCAATTATTTAATGATCTAATTACAAACGTATAATTAGTGTTTGTCAGAAAAATTGGTAATTATAACTACTATTCCGTTATTTTTAAAATTTAAAACAACACAACACGAAGTAGCCTTATGTTCTTACGTTTGCACAGTGGTAAAATCTTAGCGTATTTGCCAAGGAGGAAGAGATTCTTGATACACTGGCTAAGTACTTTGTAGAAATATTTAATATACTAAAAAAAAACTACTTGATTTCTAGGTCGCCAGCAACGGAGATATTTTGCGGACTTTGACGGATCTAATTTGAAAGAGCTGTTTTCAAATATTAAATTAGTTGCATCTGTGGATAGTGTTTTAAAAGTACTGAAAAATTATAACTTGATTAGGGTAGAGTTGCCCCTCTGGGAGGACTAACGGGGACATTTACACATTATGTGGGTTCGACCGAATTGGAAGAGATGGGTTGTTTAAGAAAAATAATTCACTCTTTCTGATTCATTGATGGAAACAAAAGTATTGAGAGCTGATGAACCATGATTTCGTAATACGCTCTTACAAGTGTTACTATTAATATCGCGAAACGTAATCATAAAGATAACATAGGTTACGTTGAAAATAACTGTGATGCATATCCAATTTAAACTTTTACACTGCGAAAGTTTGTTAGAAAATTCATGTATATTAGATAAGAATTTTTATACAGTTTAACACTATATCTTTTTTTTTATATATTCTATAAAAATAAGACTGCACATAAGAGAGATTTCACAAGTAAATTTACCGATAACATATTACGTTATGTTAAAACGGAAGCTATTGCTCCAGTCATTGTTGTACCGAATGCTACAGTACTGGCTACTGATCTTTGGATGACTTTTATCCGAGTATCATGTAACAGTAGCCTATACAATTTTTCTCACCCTTTCTATTTCGGCTGTATCTGTGGAACGCATTCGTCAAACCGAGTAATAATAATTAATACCGCCTAAGAAGATATACAAAGCATCACAAATGAGTGAAGTAACCAAAAGATGCACAAATATGAATTGGTGTAAGATTCATTTAACCCTTTTAAAATCCTGCCATTTTTTTTTTTTTTTTTTTTTTTTTACAGAGTTATAGACTTTCAGTTAAGCAGGTATCGCTTCATTGCTACTAATCGTAGAAGGTCTTAAAAGTGTTAAAAAGAAGCAGACTAGGACAAGAGGTTCGTTTGTTTTAAGGTTGGATCCTTTTGTGTCAAATTAACAATATAGAGTGATTATAACAGAAGTACTAGTGCTAATGGAAATATATTCTTGTTTAGAAATCCTTTATGTGTGTAAAATTAACTGACAATAGAAATATATTACATTTTTCTTTCTACTGAAGAAGTGGATTGTGTTTCGTATTTGGAAACAAAGATAGATTTAGAAACAAAAAGTTTTGATATTATTTATGGGTTCTTAGAATAACATTTTTATTGAGGACAATGAAAATTTTTCGGACAAACATTTCCTTTTGCCTCATCCATAAATTAAATTAATCTATTTATGTTAACGTTTTATTGATACTTTACCCAAGAACTAATGTATATGTTTCTACCAAATATAATTTATGTTAGTTAGTGTTGGTAATAAAGTAAAAGAATTATTACCATTTTAGTACAATGTAGTTAAGATATGTATTACGTTGTAAAACAGTCAATCTCCTTTTAAAAGTGTTAATATTCCATGCTATTCTAATCTGTGAAATGTGATTCAAAATTAGTTCGTATTCTTAATAACTTCCCTTGGACATCTATGAGCAAAATTACTGTACAATTATTAATGATAGATTCAATTGTTAGGCATTTTGTTTTCAAATTTCTATATCCAAATATAATTTACTCATTGATATTCGTGGATGATCTGATTTCCAACAAGAAGACGACGACTACGACGAGACGTTTGTCTCTTTTAAGGTTAAATCTTCTTGGATCAAATAAGCAATACAGTGTAATTTTAAAAAAGCAATACTAATGGTAATGCAAACAATAATATATTTTTATTAATTTGTTGTATATATAAAATTAACTTTTTTGGTGTCCTTTTAGTACTATTAACTGACAACTTTTCTTTCTACTGAAAAATGGATTGTGTTCCGTATTTGAAATACAAAACAAATTTGGAAACTATGAGTTTTAATATCTTATGCTATGGTGCTATTAACTATGGTGCTACTACACTAACTACTTTCTTGAGGACAAAGAATTTTTTCCATGTGAATATTTTTCTTTGCCTCATCCATAAATTAGAGTATTAAATAGTTACTTCTTACCTGAAGTTTGATACTTTTTTTATCATGCAAAACTAGTGGAAGGGAATACCTACTGTTAGGAGTGAATTTTGATACTTTTAAAAATATCATATTTGTTTGTGTTGATAATAAATGGAAAAGAATTTTAACATTTTTGTATGTAGTAGTCAAGATATGTATTAAATTGCAAAGCCGTCAATTTTCTGTTAAAACTGTTCATATCCGTAGCTATTCAGATTTATTAAAAATGGTTCAAACATTGTTCATATTCTTAATAATTTTATTTGGCCATCTGTAAGCAGAATATTGTACAAACATTAGTTGTCAATCTAAAGGAAATGTATTTTAAGTTAGTTATGAATAATGAACAATTATAATTTACTGGTTAACTTTCGGGCATGGTCTGATTTCCAAATTCCTAGAAATTTTAGTTTTTAACCAGTGGTTTCCATCCATATTATATAATTATACCAATTGCTGCACCCCAACCAGTTGTTGCGCAGTATACTTTTCTTAAAATGTATACTATATCGTAAAACCTATATTTTTTTTAAACACCCGGTTATTCATGTAGCTCACTCTTTTGTTTGGTTAATTAGCATGGATGAATGCATCCTCACTTCTGTTCTTTCATTTAATTTACAGGTGCGATGTCATGCCCAGATCGGATACAGTGGTGTATCAAGTCATAAAATATTTTACTTTCGGGAACGGTGACTTCAACGGTGGTGCACATAAGGTAAATTGTGGCAGCCGGAATACGAACCCAACACGCCACTAATTTTTAAAACTATATAGAAAATTTGGTGCCGCGAACAGAGTCCTCATATTTTTAAACCTTTATGCAAAAATTTGGCGGCCGGAACAGAAAGCTTTATTTTTAACCTTTACAAGCCATCACTATTGTCATTACTGACTTCACTTTCGGTGCTTACTTCATCACCAGTGGCGTATTTACGATTTTCTTTCTGGGGAATTAGGTTACTTTAGTCCTGGAAATGAGAAAATTCTGCAACATATTTAATTTATTTTAATATAATAAATAAAATTTCGGGGGTCTTAAGCCCGACAGTCTCCCTTAAATACGCCACTGTTCATCACTCTCACTGCTTTCACCCCTATGCTCCTGAAAATCTTAATGGTAAAATGAGGAAGTGCGTTATCAAGAATATCGACAAGTTCGACAATGCTGTTGTTAGATAACGTTATAGTGTATACAATGCAGTCAGGTTCTTCAATACTATTGTTGATTTTTTTCTATTTCAAAAGGAGGTATGATCACATTTTTAGCAGCATAATATACGACATTATGACATAATTTTTATAATGCCGAGAATATAAGACGAATCCTAATTATTCACAATTGAAATTTAGAAAAATGTGCAGCTTATATCCGATCAGAAACGGTAAGTTAGGCTAACTGCTTAATTTTTTAAAAATATTTCTATTATAATAATTGTTTCGCTCCTTGATAATTTGAGCCACGTTTGAAGTTGCAACTATGTTGAACATAGAGCTGTCTCGAATCCTGAAACAAATTCCGTAATAAATAGTTATTTAAGTTTTCTTTTATTGTACATCGTCTTTAATTCTCCTTTTAGTATCCATTCAACTTACAATTGGTGTCATTGTGCAAAATAAACTGTAAAAATATCAAAAAGGTACTGTGAAGAAGATAGTGACCTACAACATGGGAAGCACTTAGAAACAGAACAATAACCATTTTTTGATATATTATCTTTAGGAGGGAAACATTTGCTAACTTCATGACGTAGAAGTGTTATCATTCCATATTACCCAAATAAAATACTACATTGTATCTGACATTCATATTATTAGGGTAGGATTACCTATTTCTGTATCTGGGCCCCTGAAAAAATATTTTGCCTCTCCTTTCAAAATTCAATAAAACATAAATTATATTTGTCTTATTCTATTTAAGAATATTATTTTAAAAAAACAAGTCAAATAAGTAGACACATAATTTGTGATTCACGTACAGTAACAACAATAAGTATTTTGACGAACACATGTTCATTAGAATATAAACATTATTAAACAAAATGCTTCACAGCTGAAATAGCACTTGAGTAACAGCAGGGAAACGCTATTATCACAAACTAAGCAACATTTCCTTCCATAACTGGCAAGATCATAGGCATTTGTGCACAACTATTTGCATTTTGACTAGATGACTGAAAAGATTTTTTTTTTAACTCGACTTGGTCCGGAATAAATTCTATAAACAGTGTGAAAAACAGCAACTAATATTTAATACTCGGTTGTGTAACCTCTTGCCTTAATTACTACTGCTCAATGTGATAGCATGGGTTCAACGAGAACAGCCAAGCTTCTCAATGGCATTTTCCCCATTCTTCTATCAAACAGTGCAATAATTGATCCCGGATGGAAAAGTTTCGTAGTCTTAGCCTTTCGTCTACTTCCTTCTACAGATAGTTGGTTGAATTTAGTTTTTGAATTTCGCTAGGCGACGTCACCATCCTCATCTTCTTTTTTTGCAAAAGAAAAAAAATCTGATAACGAATAGGGGTGTGCTTTGGATCATTGCTTTGCTGAAAAGTCTAGTTTTGTCCCATTTTATCTTTAACATGGGGCAAAATGCGTTTTTTTCAGAATGTCATAATATTGATGCGATCCATAGTTTCTTTAACAGGCACCACCTAACAACACCCCAATGGGAGAAACATCCCCACATCATGACGTGCACATCGCCGTACTTAACAGTGGGAACTTCATACCGAGCCTCTTTTCTTGCATTAATTGTTCGTCGAACATCCCATCGAACCACATCGGATGAAAGTACATTGAACTTACTTTCATCGCTCCAGAACACACGAGACCATTATTCACCTATCCAGAAATATGCGGTTTGACATACTCACGCTTGGCCTCCCTATTCTTTGCAGATATTAACGGCTTTGCTGTTTGGGCTACGGAACTGTGTAAAACCCACCCAGCTCTCTACCAATATCAACAGCAGTCTTTTCGTGGTCCAGATATTTGAACTGGAACGGGATTGTACTACCTGCTCTGTATTTACTGTATGTAGTCCCTGTTAAACATTGTTTCTTATTCCGAATATTTGCAATTTGTCTAAACAGACCAAAATCCTTAGTAATTTTCGATCTGTAAATGACCGATTATCTTCTTTTTCATCTCTCCCAAGTATTCCTTGACTTACAATCTAAGTCAAAACAAACCATAACTATAGCATTCGATGTAAACCATAAATGATGACGTGAATGATATTTTCGGACGATAAACTACAGCGTCAAAATATTTTTTTTAACCGACCGAAGTGATGTTTAATTTTATACTCAACATTGTTTGCCGATTCCTGATTCATGTGTTTTTATGCAAACTTGTGCTACTGCAGGCAGAGCAAGTCCAGGCTAGCTGAGCAAGCTAAGTATTATTCTCTCCCAAGGGGCGAACATGCGTTTGTAAAAATACTTATTATCGCTACTGTATCTACCGAGCAGATTTCGGGGAGCCACCTGATAAGGTATAATTTGATTCACAGTAACAAGGGGTACCCAGTTGAAGATTTGTGTAGCATATTTAATAAAACTAGCTTTTAAGATCATGCTTAATAACAAGCACAGCTAAATCTATTAGGCGTTAATAAGTTCGAGTTCAACGCAGATAGTTTTGGCCACTAAAAATACAGTTTGGCATGTTAGGTTCAGGCGAATAGGGCTCAAGTCTGAATTTAGTTTTTAATATTACTCTGTAATGTGCCATTACAGTCTAATGAGATTATGTTTTTAATAGGAGGGTGCCCGAAATTTTTTGCACCGACTGTATCTGACGTTTAACAAAAAATTTCTGGCTGTTCATATAATTCGTAATATTGTTCGTTATTCTATTTCAAATTAATTTGGAAAACTGTAAAACATTCATTACGGATTATAGTTTTGGGAATCAATATCTTTATTTATATTTTAAATTAGTTATAAGTCTTGTATATGGATGTGTAAATGGATTATTACAATTCTTACGGTGTCAGTGCTATCCGAAAATATAGATCCACTATTGGACGGAACTTTCCAGATCAAATAACCAATCTAAAATTCGACAGAATTTTCAGGACCACCCTTCACCTCTCTTTTAGATACCTAGGTCCTTCTAAAATCTAGTTTAATCCAGATTTTACCAAATTTTATTCGTTTCAAAGCCCCACCGCCAAAATGCTTAGTTTTGATTGGCTGATAAACCCACGCTATGATATTAGGGCGCAATTATTCCATTCCATGCCGGGAAGTCTTGCTGACAGCAGCCAGATTTGGATCTTCCAGCTTAAAAGGATAAAAAGGAGCTAGAAAAGCTGCAGTAAAAGGTAAAACTGATATAATAATCGAATAACTACCAAGCAGGAAGCTATGGAGCCATAATTTGCTAGTTTCTCGTAGTAAAAACTGGCCTGAAGAACTAAAATAGGAAGCATAACTCGGTGCCGCCATGTCGTGCAGATATAGTTAGTAATGGACAGGTTTTGTGAAGTGCATCAGTTTGCGATTTGTTCTTAGGGATCCACAAACAGTTTGGAGGAGTAGTGCTTTCTCCCTTAAAATGTTCTTATCCTAAACTATTTCCTTTCGAGTTACGTAAGACCTGCTCCACTACCGTTTGTGTTCGTGTATATAGTGGATGTGATTTCTTTTTGTATTTACTCATTAGTAACATGGCGGTATTTAATTTCGTTGTATTTAAGATAGGTAGAATAATGCACTTGTAAATTTTCAGCAAGGGCTCCTATCTGACCCCCAAATTGGGAGTACGGCTTCCAGCGGGATGAGTTGAACATGTAGTTTTGTTCCGGGTTCCTGCCCCTTCAGGGCAGGGGTCCTATTGTTAGTCAATACTTCGATATGTCCCCTCAGGGCATTGATTAAACAGGTCGAGTAAAGAATGTGATTTAGTAAATATAAGGGCCAGTTGGCCCTGTTCATTTCTTTCCTTTCGTTACCTTTCATAGAGCCGATTTAACATAGTAAAATATGAATGTTTTCTGTGTATATTTATTAGTATAACATGTATTAATGTAGTGTGTAGTATGGATGTGGCATGTATATGTTTGTAATGTAGTATCATTAGCAATTGTAGTTAAGTGATGTAAGAGTGTGTGAAATTATGGAGTATGGACAGCGTATCATTTACTATTCACATTTTCGTATTCAATCAATCGCTAAACGCAACATATCAATCTATAGTAATATCAGAAAATGAGAGTGTCATAGTACAATAATTCCGTGTACAAGGTCACATTCAGTGGTTCAAGGGTTGATCATATCGTCGCTAGCCTCCTAGTGTCAAAAGTCAGTACTAACCGCCATCCTTCTGTCGAGGTACTTAGTGATTTAGTTTTCATGAAATTGACCTTTCTTTCCGAAATAAAACCTAGAAGGTATAATTCACAGCCCATATGAATGTACAGTTAGGTCAAGTGACCCAAAATCAATATATCCTGAAAATTTCAACATTCTGCCTAGTCTAGAAATCGAAATATTTAAATAAATAAACAATACGTAAATTTTTTTAAACAGAAGTCGGGCGATATGATGCTAGTTCTTCGCTTTGAAATTATATTAAATGTTCATTTTTTTTTGTGGCTGCAGAATAATTTCATTGTTGCTGCAGAATTTCATAAACATTAAATATTATCGCAGATAATTCTATTTTCAGTGAACATACGTAGGATTTTTTTTCCGTTCTTAATAAAGCTACCAGGTATTACATAGTATTGTGTGTGTGGTGAAAGAGTCTTGAGTTCGAGTGAGGTTGTCGTGCGGTGATCGGAATGGGAAATGTTTGTAGTCATTATAGATTTTAAAGTGTTATGATGAAATGTGTATATAGGCTGGGCGTAGATAGAGGAAACAGGGTGTTTGTAGAATATAGCGTCGTGGCAAATGAAAAGAATGATTATATGAATATGATATGAATATTAATGTGAATATGAATATAAAGTATATGAATATTGTAGTAAATGAATATAGAATATAGGACACCCATATAGTTAAATATATAGTAGCCCAGTGAATACTTCGCCGCATGTTGATATATAGATATTGAATAGATACGTGTAGCTACAAACATCTCAGGTTCTGACCCTTGCACCATAATATCACGCGGACCGGAGGGCGATATATTGTCGGACTATGGTAATACTTTGTAGTTTAATGTGTTATAATAATAATCAACCATAGTAATACCATCTGATAGAATGGGTAGCATCATATAATCGCTGACTAGACATATTGACTAATAAATTACGGAAAGACAATAGTTATACAACAGGGCTGTAGTGAATTATATTTTCTGGTCGGTTTTAAAATAGAATATCCTGCTCCGTGAGATTTTTTTTTCCTTCACGTTACCCACTCGGGCTAGCTTACAATGTTCATGGAGGCGACAGCTCTGACAGGGTTACAGAATCAAAACAATTAATTATTGAAATTTATTATTCGCGTACCCGGATGTCGACCCCTAGTCCCTTTAAGTATTTTCATTTCTTTTCTTAGTTTAATTAGACGAGGGAAATTAGCGACATCCCAGACTGTGGCGTGTCTGCGCACGGTAGCTATCGGTGATGTTTGGTCATTGAAATCACCGATCCAAAATTCAGTTTATTTATTTTTTTTTTATTTTCGGCAAATCATTAGTTAGGGATATCTTAGCTAATACTTTTACTCGAGTTTCATTACTGTCCTAGAACCTCCTTAGTTCTTCTGAGGGGTCGAATGTTTTTCTTTTTCCTTACTTAGAGATTTCAAAATTGGGGACGCAGTTACCTGGTCCCTTCCCCCTCTCCTTTTATCCTGCTGGTCTGGGCCGGATACGGGGATCGGATTTCAATCTTACAAGCAAATTCTTGTGGGATTGGGATCTGATGGACACAGAACTTGCATCCTTGGCAGCAGGGACTAACTCTTAGTTTACGTATTTAAGTAAACCACCCTTTTAGAATATGTGAATATTTTTGGCTATGAGTGGTTATATATTTAAATTCGATCACTCTTCTGTGTAGTGAGTAGTACTTTAATCTTTCTCCTTTCGTTGGCGCCGCTTTCTCTCTCTTGTCTCGTTCTTCCTTCTTACTTCGAGATTTTTTTTAAATTTTCAACCTTCACCCCCCCCCCCGATTTTGAACTTGTCGCTTACGATTTATTTAACGTACAACTCTGATCTGAAATTACCAGCTGAGACGTTGCAAGACACGATTCATGGATAAAGTAGATAGTGATTGGGTCCTCCATCACATTTTGACCTATCGCTGAAATGAACAAAGACTTAGTATTTGACGACACTTCGATTACGTTCTTTCACCGTCGTTCCTCTTAAGTTTTTTTTTAATCCATTGGTCACTTTCCTTTCTGTTTTGGTTTTCGAATATCTTGTAGTTGATCTGGGCCAAGAAATTGTATTTTGATTTATCTAGTTATATCTTTAGAAATGCTCTGTGTTACGTGCCTGCCTTCCAAAGTTTTTTTTCCTTCATGATTTAAACACGAATTGATTATATAAGAGTGAAAAATTTATAGATGCGCGGTATCAAGTAAAAATCAATTTTCTTTTTTCATATGTAATGTCGGAAGTCATTTGTTTTGGGACAATGTTTGCAACCTTGTAAAAATTTTATTAGTGGGGTGATTAAATGTGTGCGCATTTATAATAAATATATATATAGAGAGAGAAATGAATACGTCGAAATGTATATGTAATTAGTATGTGAATATGATTTTAAAGTAAAAGTATGATATTAAATGTATTATGAATATATGTAAGAGCGCTCGTGTCTGTCCCCCTAAACGTGTGTTGGTTGCTATAGTTTACCAGTAAGTTCTCCGACGAATGTAAGAATGTAGATTTTGTTAAGAATACCGCCGTGCACTTAAGTAATTTTCCTTTTCTTTTGAATAAATGTAAATGGTACCTTATGTAATTATGTAATGGCATGTATTGGAAAGTAACGGCAGGTCTAAACGTAACTCACATCATAACACATATTATCCCTGAACTACCGACCTAAAACCATTGTGGAAAGTGCACCTTGAATCCTTCTCACCTTCATATGTATCCTGTGACTTGACCAGTTTTTTTATCCTCAATTTGAACCTTTATACTCCGTACACCTGCGGGAGATCGTTTTTAAAAATCCGAATTATATACACATATATACGAAAGTGATCTTGAAGAAAGGTCTCATGACGTGTCCCTGTGTTAAATAAATAACTTAAAACTATTCAAATAATAAGTTTGGAAATGGATCGTCTAAGAGGAGAAACATCCTCTAGTGAAAGTTATTTTCTCAAAATCCCTAGATGGATAAAGCGTCGTAATGTGCGATTGCAGACATAAACTGTTACGAGTAATAAACCAAATATAGACGATAAATGGTTTTTGTAAACCGATAGTTAGATATATATATATAGATATATAAATGACCACAAACTAAGTCAAATGGAGCGAAATGTTTTGGACACTATGAGTAGTGCGTGATCTGTGATTTGAACGCTCAAAATCATTAATATTTTATTACCCGATGTGAGGTAGAGACTCATATAAGTTCTGATACACCAAAAAGTTTTTTTTCCCTCTTTGTCAATTTTTTTTCAAGTGAAATAAGTGTCTTTTTGCGTATGTCGCAATTCATAATTTGTTTTAGCATGCCTAAGATACAATATATGTAATTATTTTTATTTGTCAAGATGATTGAATATATAAAAATTTACTAGAATATAACACTATGTACTCTATTAATATATAACCAATAACTTCTGCTTTTAATATTTTCTTCATAATTATTTGTTTGTCTTTTCTTTTCACTATGGATGTAATAAATTATTTGTATCTTTGTAGTTAGTATGTTTCCTTTAACCATATATACACTGTCCTGAGTGAGTGAGCGTGTGAATGCATGATAGATTTAATATAAGTAATTTTAGTGATATCATTTGTTGTATTAACATCTATAATATATGTGTCGTGTTTTAATATATGTGTTAAGGTAAATAACCTAGGTCATGAAGGACCGCTACTAATGGTTTAAATCGGCTCTAGGAGTGAAACAAAAATAGCAGGATGAGCCTAAATACGACATCTTTCTTCCAGGAAGTTGAAATTCTTATTGATACGATACATAAATTTATATTGAGTTTATAAGTCTGATTTTTTTTTTCCGCTTGGCTAATTCATATGTGTGGTCGATCCTAGAGAACAGAGTTCGGATGCTGGATGGTTATCAATCACCGGTTGGAATAACAGTACAAAGAATGATTTCACTTTTCTCATCTCCAGGTCTAGGTCTGGGCAACCCCACGATCGTGGTGCCTGGAGCTAGGTCTGGGTGGTATGAGGGAACATGTGTCTATTCCGAAGCATTCCGAAATTGATAAGTCGTTAATAACATTTAGAATGATTCATCTTTCAACGACTTTCCCGACCTTTTACTATATTTCCGGAATTATCCAGTAATCTGTTTCTTATTAAAATATCCTATTTCTTTTCTTTCTTCTTTTCCTACCTCCTTCTTTTACCCTTCTACTTTCTTTTCTTTCTTTTCTATTTCTAAATGAAAGAAAACGGAGTCATGATTGAGAGTAGTCGCTATTTGCACGGTCAATAAGTTGTTTCGATGAGTTTTCTTCGGGAGTCCGATATGGAGTAATTAACGATAACAAGAAAGTTTATTGAAATTTACTGTATTGGAAAATAATCATGACTTCAATTAGTAGATGATGTTTCGTAAATCGTCCTCGTTAAAGAGAATTAATTTTAGCGACTTCTCTCCAGTACATCATTGCATTATTATTATTTTTTTTGTTTTCTTTCAATATTGGCGACCGTTGACATCGGACAGTTACCATGGAAACAATTGTTTTCCCTGGTAACGAATCTGAAATTATTTATTAAACACTGTTTAGGATCGAGCACATATTGACTTGGCCACAAAAGGTGCATAATTAAAAGGTCACAGTGAGATTAAATAATTATAGTCATTGGCTGTTCTGCTATCTTTGTCTCTCTCTGTAGAAAGGGGGGAATGAAGGAATTTGCTAAAGTGACTTCTAAAATTTGAAAATGCTGGAAGTTGACCCAAGGAGGGAATTAGATAGGAGTCCCTTAATTTATGAATAGTACCTGATTAATAAGTATTGTTAGTTTATAAGGATATACTTGCATGTGTTTATATTGTGTCTTTTTATATGGAAACTATGGCAACCAATAGGGAAGTAGTATCACACGAGAACGCGGAAGTCTCATGTACACAATGTACGTTAGAAAGTAATGAGAAAAGAGCTCGCGTCTCCCGTAGGCTAGTGAGGTGTCACGAATGTGGGCTGAAATGGATCCATTTCAGTTGTATTAATTTAGAGGATACTGCTGAAAATGCAGAAAAGGTCCGGGCTGGTGAAATAGTTAAATACTGCAAAGAATGTGAGGGGAAGCTCCACCAGTCGCGTGAACCCATGAGTTTATCCTCTGAAAAAGAAAATGAACATCCCGATTCGGACGGTGAGCGAGGGGTATAGTACCCCGAAGAACCGAGGCCAAATATCTCCAGTGGAGATATCTGACCTCGATGATGATGAAAAAGATGGAATCCAATTGGTGATAAACCCAAAGAAAAGCAAAGGAAGACTGTGTCATCTAATAATGACGCTCTCCTCCTTTCATTGCAACAAATGCTACAAGAAATGAATGAAAATAACCGGGAAATGAGACGCGAAATAAATGAAAAAATATATAATAATAGCCTGGAAATGAGACGCGAAATAAATGAAAAAATAGATAATAATAGCCTGGAAATGAGACGCGAAATAAATGAAAAAATAGATAATAATAGCCTGGAAATGAGACGCGAAATAAATAATAATAGCCGGGAGATAAGACGCGAAATAAATGAAAAATTTGACACCTCGAAACGAGAAACCGAATCTCGATTCGAGGTATTAACCCAGAAAATCGACAACATATGTTTGGACTTTGCTTCCTCAATAACCACATTGAGGCAGCAAACGTCTACTGAAATTGATTTGGTCAGACGCGAGGCTCAACAGTCCCTTAAGCAATTTCGGCAGGAGACTGAGGGTAAATTAGAGCATGTAAATTCTGAAATTGAACAAATGGATACCAAATTGCATAAAATCAACAATAAATTAGAAACACAGCAGGCCGAAATTGATAGTTTAAAGTCAACCTTGTCAGACTTATCATTGGAAACCAAACTGGAAGTAACTGACCAGAAAATTTCGAAAATTCAAAACGAGATAGCAAATATTCAAAAAGAAATGACAAAATCTAGTCGCGAAAAATCAGAGGTAACCTATCCTTTCCCCGGTAGCGATTCCTCAGAAATATTACCCGCTATAACAACTACCCGTGGCGCAGGAAAAGAAAATTTAACGTCAGTTGATGCACGGGATATTGCGACGCACTACCCCATGCACCAGTTAGAACCAAAGTCATGGTTTAATTCCAATAGTGTGCCGAATCAGTCGAGTGTTGTGACGACTACGGTCACTAGCGTGAGTGCTCCCTCCTTACATGGAGGTATACAATCAGATAGCGTGTTGCCGGGAAGAGGAGATGGGTGCCATTCTGAGTCGTTGTTCATGGGTGCGATTGGTCCGGGGATGGAGCCCAACATATTCAATACGACCAACAAAATCCCTTTCACTTACATGGGTAATTATAATACCGCTACGACGTCGTCGGTGGTAAATCCGGTGACGACTCCAATTGTGCAGGATAATATGTTAATTCCCAGTAACTATTCCCCTGCTTATGTTAGTATGGGTTCCAAGGTTTCACTGAGGGACATCGAACATTTTCCCACTTTCGATGGGAACATTGCGAACTGGTTACCTTGTGTTTTCCTGTTACCTAAAAGGTGAACTCACAATTTCCAAAATCTTAAGCTTTTCAACTGTACCGAGGACAAAAAACGGGAACTTCTATCTCAATACCCAAAGTGAATGTTACACTGTCTCATTTGAGTGCATGAGAGTATGAGTGAGTAGTTAGCTTATTAGTATTAATACATGTTAATTCTATTCAACAAAATTTTGTTATTCAAACAAATTTTTTTAACGACGCCGGGGAACTGTAATGTGCCATTACAGTCTAATGAGATTATGTTTTTAATAGGAGGGTGCCCGAAATTTTTTGCACCGACTGTATCTGACGTTTAACAAAAAATTTCTGGCTGTTCATATAATTCGTAATATTGTTCGTTATTCTATTTCAAATTAATTTGGAAAACTGTAAAACATTCATTACGGATTATAGTTTTGGGAATCAATATCTTTATTTATATTTTAAATTAGTTATAAGTCTTGTATATGGATGTGTAAATGGATTATTACAATTCTTACGGTGTCAGTGCTATCCGAAAATATAGATCCACTATTGGACGGAACTTTCCAGATCAAATAACCAATTTAAAATTCGACAGAATTTTCAGGACCACCCTTCACCTCTCTTTTAGATACCTAGGTCCTTCTAAAATCTAGTTTAATCCAGATTTTACCAAATTTTATTCATTTCAAAGCCCCACCGCCAAATGCTTAGTTTTGATTGGCTGATAAACCCACGCTATGATATTAGGGCGCAATTATTCCATTCCATGCCGGGAAGTCTTGCTGACAGCAGCCAGATTTGGATCTTCCAGCTTAAAAGGATAAAAAGGAGCTAGAAAAGCTGCAGTAAAAGGTAAAACTGATATAATAATCGAATAACTACCAAGCAGGAAGCTATGGAGCCATAATTTGCTAGTTTCTCGTAGTAAAAACTGGCCTGAAGAACTAAAATAGGAAGCATAACTCGGTGCCGCCATGTCGTGCAGATATAGTTAGTAATGGACAGGTTTTGTGAAGTGCATCAGTTTGCGATTTGTTCTTAGGGATCCACAAACAGTTTGGAGGAGTAGTGCTTTCTCCCTTAAAATGTTCTTATCCTAAACTATTTCCTTTCGAGTTACGTAAGACCTGCTCCACTACCGTTTGTGTTCGTGTATATAGTGGATGTGATTTCTTTTTGTATTTACTCATTAGTAACATGGCGGTATTTAATTTCGTTGTAGTTAAGATAGGTAGAATAATGCACTTGTAAATTTTCAGCAAGGGCTCCTATCTGACCCCCAAATTGGGAGTACGGCTTCCAGCGGGATGAGTTGAACATGTAGTTTTGTTCCGGGTTCCTGCCCCTTCAGGGCAGGGGTCCTATTGTTAGTCAATACTTCGATATGTCCCCTCAGGGCATTGATTAAACAGGTCGAGTAAAGAATGTGATTTAGTAAATATAAGGGCCAGTTGGCCCTGTTCATTTCTTTCCTTTCGTTACCTTTCATAGAGCCGATTTAACATAGTAAAATATGAATGTTTTCTGTGTATATTTATTAGTATAACATGTATTAATGTAGTGTGTAGTATGGATGTGGCATGTATGTGTTTGTAATGTAGTATCATTAGCAATTGTAGTTAAGTGATGTAAGAGTGTGTGAAATGAGTATGGACAGTGTATCATTTACTATTCACATTTTCGTATTTGATCAATATCTAAACGCAACATATCGATCTATAGTAATATCAGAAAATGAGAGTGTATCAAAATTCCGTGTACAAGGTCACATTCGGTGGTTCAAGGGTTGATCATATCGTCGCTAGCCTCCTAGTGTCAAAAGTCAGTACTAACCGCCATCCTTCTGTCGAGGTACTTAGTGATTTAGTTTTCATGAAATTGACCTTTCTTTCCGAAATAAAACCTAGAAGGTATAATTCACAGCCCATATGAATGTACAGTTAGGTCAAGTGACCCAAAATCAATATATCCTGAAAATTTCAACATTCTGCCTAGTCTAGAAATCGAAATATTTAAATAAATAAACAATACGTAAATTTTTTTAAACAGAAGTCGGGCGATATGATGCTAGTTCTTCGCTTTGAAATTATATTAAATGTTCATTTCTTTTTTTCTTTTTTTTTGTGGCTGCAGAATAATTTCATTGTTGCTGCAGAATTTCATAAACATTAAATATTATCGCAGATAATTCTATTTTCAGTGAACATACGTAGGATTTTTTTTCGTTCTTAATAAAGCTACCAGGTATTACATAGTATTGTGTGTGTGGTGAAAGAGTCTTGAGTTCGAGTGAGGTTGTCGTGCGGTGATCGGAATGGGAAATGTTTGTAGTCATTATAGATTTTAAAGTGTTATGATGAAATGTGTATATAGGCTGGGCGTAGATAGAGGAAACAGGGTGTTTGTAGAATATAGCGTCGTGGCAAATGAAAAGAATGATTATATGAATATGATATGAATATTAATGTGAATATGAATATAAAGTATATGAATATTGTAGTAAATGAATATAGAATATAGGACACCCATATAGTTAAATATATAGTAGCCCAGTGAATACTTCGCCGCATGTTGATATATAGATATTGAATAGATACGTGTAGCTACAAACATCTCAGGTTCTGACCCTTGCACCATAATATCACGCGGACCGGAGGGCGATATATTGTCGGACTATGGTAATACTTTGTAGTTTAATGTGTTATAATAATAATCAACCATAGTAATACCATCTGATAGAATGGGTAGCATCATATAATCGCTGACTAGACATATTGACTAATAAATTACGGAAAGACAATAGTTATACAACAGGGCTGTAGTGAATTATATTTTCTGGTCGGTTTTAAAATAGAATATCCTGCTCCGTGAGATTTTTTTTTCCTTCACGTTACCCACTCGGGCTAGCTTACAATGTTCATGGAGGCGACAGCTCTGACAGGGTTACAGAATCAAAACAATTAATTATTGAAATTTATTATTCGCGTACCCGGATGTCGACCCCTAGTCCCTTTAAGTATTTTCATTTCTTTTCTTAGTTTAATTAGACGAGGGAAATTAGCGACATCCCAGACTGTGGCGTGTCTGCGCACGGTAGCTATCGGTGATGTTTGGTCATTGAAATCACCGATCCAAAATTCAGTTTATTTATTTTTTTTTATTTTCGGCAAATCATTAGTTAGGGATATCTTAGCTAATACTTTTACTCGAGTTTCATTACTGTCCTAGAACCTCCTTAGTTCTTCTGAGGGGTCGAATGTTTTTTTTTTCCTTACTTAGAGATTTCAAAATTGGGGACGCAGTTACCTGGTCCCTTCCCCCTCTCCTTTTATCCTGCTGGTCTGGGCCGGATACGGGGATCGGATTTCAATCTTACAAGCAAATTCTTGTGGGATTGGGATCTGATGGACACGGAACTTGCATCCTTGGCAGCAGGGACTCCCTCTTAGTTTACGTATTTAAGTAAACCACCCTTTTAGAATATGTGAATATTTTTGGCTATGAGTGGTTATATATTTAAATTCGATCACTCTTCTGTGTAGTGAGTAGTACTTTAATCTTTCTCCTTTCGTTGGCGCCGCTTTCTCTCTCTTGTCTCGTTCTTCCTTCTTACTTCGAGATTTTTTTTTTAATTTTCAACCTTCCCCCCCCCCCCCGATTTTGAACTTGTCGCTTACGATTTATTTAACGTACAACTCTGATCTGAAATTACCAGCTGAGACGTTGCAAGACACGATTCATGGATAAAGTAGATAGTGATTGGGTCCTCCATCACATTTTGACCTATCGCTGAAATGAACAAAGACTTAGTATTTGACGACACTTCGATTACGTTCTTTCACCGTCGTTCCTCTTAAGTTTTTTTTTAATCCATTGGTCACTTTCCTTTCTGTTTTGGTTTTCGAATATCTTGTAGTTGATCTGGGCCAAGAAATTGTATTTTGATTTATCTAGTTATATCTTTAGAAATGCTCTGTGTTACGTGCCTGCCTTCCAACGTTTTTTTTTCCTTCATGATTTAAACACGAATTGATTATATAAGAGTGAAAAATTTAAAGATGCGCGGTATCAAGTAAAAATCAATTTTCTTTTTTCATATGTAATGTCGGAAGTCATTTGTTTTGGGACAATGTTTGCAACCTTGTAAAAATTTTATTAGTGGGGTGATTAAATGTGTGCGCATTTATAATAAATATATATATAGAGAGAGAAATGAATACGTCGAAATGTATATGTAATTAGTATGTGAATATGATTTTAAAGTAAAAGTATGATATTAAATGTATTATGAATATATGTAAGAGCGCTCGTGTCTGTCCCCCTAAACGTGTGTTGGTTGCTATAGTTTACCAGTAAGTTCTCCGACGAATGTAAGAATGTAGATTTTGTTAAGAATACCGCCGTGCACTTAAGTAATTTTCCTTTTCTTTTGAATAAATGTAAATGGTACCTTATGTAATTATGTAATGGCATGTATTGGAAAGTAACGGCAGGTCTAAACGTAACTCACATCATAACGCATATTATCCCTGAACTACCGACCTAAAACCATTGTGGAAAGTGCACCTTGAATCCTTCTCACCTTCATATGTATCCTGTGACTTGACCAGTTTTTTTATCCTCAATTTGAACCTTTATACTCCGTACACCTGCGGGAGATCGTTTTTAAAAATCCGAATTATATACACATATATACGAAAGTGATCTTGAAGAAAGGTCTCATGACGTGTCCCTGTGTTAAATAAATAACTTAAAACTATTCAAATAATAAGTTTGGAAATGGATCGTCTAAGAGGAGAAACATCCTCTAGTGAAAGTTATTTTCTCAAAATCCCTAGATGGATAAAGCGTCGTAATGTGCGATTGCAGACATAAACTGTTACGAGTAATAAACCAAATATAGACGATAAATGGTTTTTGTAAACCGATAGTTAGATATATATATATAGATATATAAATGACCACAAACTAAGTCAAATGGAGCGAAATGTTTTGGACACTATGAGTAGTGCGTGATCTGTGATTTGAACGCTCAAAATCATTAATATTTTATTACCCGATGTGAGGTAGAGACTCATATAAGTTCTGATACACCAAAAAGTTTTTTTTTCCCTCTTTGTCAATTTTTTTTCAAGTGAAATAAGTGTCTTTTTGCGTATGTCGCAATTCATAATTTGTTTTAGCATGCCTAAGATACAATATATGTAATTATTTTTATTTGTCAAGATGATTGAATATATAAAAATTTACTAGAATATAACACTATGTACTCTATTAATATATAACCAATAACTTCTGCTTTTAATATTTTCTTCATAATTATTTGTTTGTCTTTTCTTTTCACTATGGATGTAATAAATTATTTGTATCTTTGTAGTTAGTTGGTTTCCTTTAACCATATATACACTGTCCTGAGTGAGTGAGCGTGTGAATGCATGATAGATTTAATATAAGTAATTTTAGTGATATCATTTGTTGTATTAACATCTATAATATATGTGTCGTGTTTTAATATATGTGTTAAGGTAAATAACCTAGGTCATGAAGGACCGCTACTAATGGTTTAAATCGGCTCTAGGAGTGAAACAAAAATAGCAGGATGAGCCTAAATACGACATCTTTCTTCCAGGAAGTTGAAATTCTTATTGATACGATACATAAATTTATATTGAGTTTATAAGTCTGATTTTTTTTCCGCTTGGCTAATTCATATGTGTGGTCGATCCTAGAGAACAGAGTTCGGATGCTGGATGGTTATCAATCACCGGTTGGAATAACAGTACAAAGAATGATTTCACTTTTCTCATCTCCAGGTCTAGGTCTGGGCAACCCCACGATCGTGGTGCCTGGAGCTAGGTCTGGGTGGTATGAGGGAACATGTGTCTATTCCGAAGCATTCCGAAATTGATAAGTCGTTAATAACATTTAGAATGATTCATCTTTCAACGACTTTCCCGACCTTTTACTATATTTCCGGAATTATCCAGTAATCTGTTTCTTATTAAAATATCCTATTTCTTTTCTTTCTTCTTTTCCTACCTCCTTCTTTTACCCTTCTACTTTCTTTTCTTTCTTTTCTATTTCTAAATGAAAGAAAACGGAGTCATGATTGAGAGTAGTCGCTATTTGCACGGTCAATAAGTTGTTTCGATGAGTTTTCTTCGGGAGTCCGATATGGAGTAATTAACGATAACAAGAAAGTTTATTGAAATTTACTGTATTGGAAAATAATCATGACTTCAATTAGTAGATGATGTTTCGTAAATCGTCCTCGTTAAAGAGAATTAATTTTAGCGACTTCTCTCCAGTACATCATTGCATTATTATTATTTTTTTTTGTTTTCTTTCAATATTGGCGACCGTTGACATCGGACAGTTACCATGGAAACAATTGTTTTCCCTGGTAACGAATCTGAAATTATTTATTAAACACTGTTTAGGATCGAGCACATATTGACTTGGCCACAAAAGGTGCATAATTAAAAGGTCACAGTGAGATTAAATAATTATAGTCATTGGCTGTTCTGCTATCTTTGTCTCTCTCTGTAGAAAGGGGGGAATGAAGGAATTTGCTAAAGTGACTTCTAAAATTTGAAAATGCTGGAAGTTGACCCAAGGAGGGAATTAGATAGGAGTCCCTTAATTTATGAATAGTACCTGATTAATAAGTATTGTTAGTTTATAAGGATATACTTGCATGTGTTTATATTGTGTCTTTTTATATGGAAACTATGGCAACCAATAGGGAAGTAGTATCACACGAGAACGCGGAAGTCTCATGTACACAATGTACGTTAGAAAGTAATGAGAAAAGAGCTCGCGTCTCCCGTAGGCTAGTGAGGTGTCACGAATGTGGGCTGAAATGGATCCATTTCAGTTGTATTAATTTAGAGGATACTGCTGAAAATGCAGAAAAGGTCCGGGCTGGTGAAATAGTTAAATACTGCAAAGAATGTGAGGGGAAGCTCCACCAGTCGCGTGAACCCATGAGTTTATCCTCTGAAAAAGAAAATGAACATCCCGATTCGGACGGTGAGCGAGGGTATAGTACCCCGAAGAACCGAGGCCAAATATCTCCAGTGGAGATATCTGACCTCGATGATGATGAAAAAGATGGGAATCCAATTGGTGATAAACCCAAAGAAAAGCAAAGGAAGACTGTGTCATCTAATAATGACGCTCTCCTCCTTTCATTGCAACAAATGCTACAAGAAATGAATGAAAATAACCGGGAAATGAGACGCGAAATAAATGAAAAAATATATAATAATAGCCTGGAAATGAGACGCGAAATAAATGAAAAAATAGATAATAATAGCCTGGAAATGAGACGCGAAATAAATGAAAAAATAGATAATAATAGCCTGGAAATGAGACGCGAAATAAACAATAATAGCCGGGAGATAAGACGCGAAATAAATGAAAAATTTGACACTTCGAAACGAGAAACCGAATCTCGATTCGAGGTATTAACCCAGAAAATCGACAACATATGTTTGGACTTTGCTTCCTCAATAACCACATTGAGGCAGCAAACGTCTACTGAAATTGATTTGGTCAGACGCGAGGCTCAACAGTCCCCTAAGCAATTTCGGCAGGAGACTGAGGGTAAATTAGAGCATGTAAATTCTGAAATTGAACAAATGGATACCAAATTGCATAAAATCAACAATAAATTAGAAACACAGCAGGCCGAAATTGATAGTTTAAAGTCAACCTTGTCAGACTTATCATTGGAAACCAAACTGGAAGTAACTGACCAGAAAATTTCGAAAATTCAAAACGAGATAGCAAATATTCAAAAAGAAATGACAAAATCTAGTCGCGAAAAATCAGAGGTAACCTATCCTTTCCCCGGTAGCGATTCCTCAGAAATATTACCCGCTATAACAACTACCCGTGGCGCAGGAAAAGAAAATTTAACGTCAGTTGATGCACGGGATATTGCGACGCACTACCCCATGCACCAGTTAGAACCAAAGTCATGGTTTAATTCCAATAGTGTGCCGAATCAGTCGAGTGTTGTGACGACTACGGTCACTAGCGTGAGTGCTCCCTCCTTACATGGAGGTATACAATCAGATAGCGTGTTGCCGGGAAGAGGAGATGGGTGCCATTCTGAGTCGTTGTTCATGGGTGCGATTGGTCCGGGGATGGAGCCCAACATATTCAATACGACCAACAAAATCCCTTTCACTTACATGGGTAATTATAATACCGCTACGACGTCGTCGGTGGTAAATCCGGTGACGACTCCAATTGTGCAGGATAATATGTTAATTCCCAGTAACTATTCCCCTGCTTATGTTAGTATGGGTTCCAAGGTTTCACTGAGGGACATCGAACATTTTCCCACTTTCGATGGGAACATTGCGAACTGGTTACCTTGTGTTTTCCTGTTACCTAAAAGGTGAACTCACAATTTCCAAAATCTTAAGCTTTTCAACTGTACCGAGGACAAAAAACGGGAACTTCTATCTCAATACCCAAAGTGAATGTTACACTGTCTCATTTGAGTGCATGAGAGTATGAGTGAGTAGTTAGCTTATTAGTATTAATACATGTTAATTCTATTCAACAAAATTTTGTTATTCAAACAAATTTTTTTTTAACGACGCCGGGGAACTGTAATGTGCCATTACAGTCTAATGAGATTATGTTTTTAATAGGAGGGTGCCCGAAATTTTTTGCACCGACTGTATCTGACGTTTAACAAAAAATTTCTGGCTGTTCATATAATTCGTAATATTGTTCGTTATTCTATTTCAAATTAATTTGGAAAACTGTAAAACATTCATTACGGATTATAGTTTTGAGAATCAATATCTTTATTTATATTTTAAATTAGTTATAAGTCTTGTATATGGATGTGTAAATGGATTATTACAATTCTTACGGTGTCAGTGCTATCCGAAAATGTAGATCCACTATTGGACGGAACTTTCCAGATCAAATAACCAATCTAAAATTCGACAGAATTTTCAGGACCACCCTTCACCTCTCTTTTAGATACCTAGGTCCTTCTAAAATCTAGTTTAATCCAGATTTTACCAAATTTTATTCATTTCAAAGCCCCACCGCCAAATGCTTAGTTTTGATTGGCTGATAAACCCACGCTATGATATTAGGGCGCAATTATTCCATTCCATGCCGGGAAGTCTTGCTGACAGCAGCCAGATTTGGATCTTCCAGCTTAAAAGGATAAAAAGGAGCTAGAAAAGCTGCAGTAAAAGGTAAAACTGATATAATAATCGAATAACTACCAAGCAGGAAGCTATGGAGCCATAATTTGCTAGTTTCTCGTAGTAAAAACTGGCCTGAAGAACTAAAATAGGAAGCATAACTCGGTGCCGCCATGTCGTGCAGATATAGTTAGTAATGGACAGGTTTTGTGAAGTGCATCAGTTTGCGATTTGTTCTTAGGGATCCACAAACAGTTTGGAGGAGTAGTGCTTTCTCCCTTAAAATGTTCTTATCCTAAACTATTTCCTTTCGAGTTACGTAAGACCTGCTCCACTACCGTTTGTGTTCGTGTATATAGTGGATGTGATTTCTTTTTGTATTTACTCATTAGTAACATGGCGGTATTTAATTTCGTTGTAGTTAAGATAGGTAGAATAATGCACTTGTAAATTTTCAGCAAGGGCTCCTATCTGACCCCCAAATTGGGAGTACGGCTTCCAGCGGGATGAGTTGAACATGTAGTTTTGTTCCGGGTTCCTGCCCCTTCAGGGCAGGGGTCCTATTGTTAGTCAATACTTCGATATGTCCCCTCAGGGCATTGATTAAACAGGTCGAGTAAAGAATGTGATTTAGTAAATATAAGGGCCAGTTGGCCCTGTTCATTTCTTTCCTTTCGTTACCTTTCATAGAGCCGATTTAACATAGTAAAATATGAATGTTTTCTGTGTATATTTATTAGTATAACATGTATTAATGTAGTGTGTAGTATGGATGTGGCATGTATGTGTTTGTAATGTAGTATCATTAGCAATTGTAGTTAAGTGATGTAAGAGTGTGTGAAATGAGTATGGACAGTGTATCATTTACTATTCACATTTTCGTATTTGATCAATATCTAAACGCAACATATCGATCTATAGTAATATCAGAAAATGAGAGTGTATCAAAATTCCGTGTACAAGGTCACATTCGGTGGTTCAAGGGTTGATCATATTGTCGCTAGCCTCCTAGTGTCAAAAGTCAGTACTAACCGCCATCCTTCTGTCGAGGTACTTAGTGATTTAGTTTTCATGAAATTGACCTTTCTTTCCGAAATAAAACCTAGAAGGTATAATTCACAGCCCATATGAATGTACAGTTAGGTCAAGTGACCCAAAATCAATATATCCTGAAAATTTCAACATTCTGCCTAGTCTAGAAATCGAAATATTTAAATAAATAAACAATACGTAAATTTTTTTAAACAGAAGTCGGGCGATATGATGCTAGTTCTTCGCTTTGAAATTATATTAAATGTTCATTTCTTTTTTTCTTTTTTTTTGTGGCTGCAGAATAATTTCATTGTTGCTGCAGAATTTCATAAACATTAAATATTATCGCAGATAATTCTATTTTCAGTGAACATACGTAGGATTTTTTTTCGTTCTTAATAAAGCTACCAGGTATTACATAGTATTGTGTGTGTGGTGAAAGAGTCTTGAGTTCGAGTGAGGTTGTCGTGCGGTGATCGGAATGGGAAATGTTTGTAGTCATTATAGATTTTAAAGTGTTATGATGAAATGTGTATATAGGCTGGGCGTAGATAGAGGAAACAGGGTGTTTGTAGAATATAGCGTCGTGGCAAATGAAAAGAATGATTATATGAATATGATATGAATATTAATGTGAATATGAATATAAAGTATATGAATATTGTAGTAAATGAATATAGAATATAGGACACCCATATAGTTAAATATATAGTAGCCCAGTGAATACTTCGCCGCATGTTGATATATAGATATTGAATAGATACGTGTAGCTACAAACATCTCAGGTTCTGACCCTTGCACCATAATATCACGCGGACCGGAGGGCGATATATTGTCGGACTATGGTAATACTTTGTAGTTTAATGTGTTATAATAATAATCAACCATAGTAATACCATCTGATAGAATGGGTAGCATCATATAATCGCTGACTAGACATATTGACTAATAAATTACGGAAAGACAATAGTTATACAACAGGGCTGTAGTGAATTATATTTTCTGGTCGGTTTTAAAATAGAATATCCTGCTCCGTGAGATTTTTTTTTCCTTCACGTTACCCACTCGGGCTAGCTTACAATGTTCATGGAGGCGACAGCTCTGACAGGGTTACAGAATCAAAACAATTAATTATTGAAATTTATTATTCGCGTACCCGGATGTCGACCCCTAGTCCCTTTAAGTATTTTCATTTCTTTTCTTAGTTTAATTAGACGAGGGAAATTAGCGACATCCCAGACTGTGGCGTGTCTGCGCACGGTAGCTATCGGTGATGTTTGGTCATTGAAATCACCGATCCAAAATTCAGTTTATTTATTTTTTTTTATTTTCGGCAAATCATTAGTTAGGGATATCTTAGCTAATACTTTTACTCGAGTTTCATTACTGTCCTAGAACCTCCTTAGTTCTTCTGAGGGGTCGAATGTTTTTTTTTTCCTTACTTAGAGATTTCAAAATTGGGGACGCAGTTACCTGGTCCCTTCCCCCTCTCCTTTTATCCTGCTGGTCTGGGCCGGATACGGGGATCGGATTTCAATCTTACAAGCAAATTCTTGTGGGATTGGGATCTGATGGACACGGAACTTGCATCCTTGGCAGCAGGGACTCCCTCTTAGTTTACGTATTTAAGTAAACCACCCTTTTAGAATATGTGAATATTTTTGGCTATGAGTGGTTATATATTTAAATTCGATCACTCTTCTGTGTAGTGAGTAGTACTTTAATCTTTCTCCTTTCGTTGGCGCCGCTTTCTCTCTCTTGTCTCGTTCTTCCTTCTTACTTCGAGATTTTTTTTTTAATTTTCAACCTTCCCCCCCCCCCCCCGATTTTGAACTTGTCGCTTACGATTTATTTAACGTACAACCTCTGATCTGAAATTACCAGCTGAGACGTTGCAAGACACGATTCATGGATAAAGTAGATAGTGATTGGGTCCTCCATCACATTTTGACCTATCGCTGAAATGAACAAAGACTTAGTATTTGACGACACTTCGATTACGTTCTTTCACCGTCGTTCCTCTTAAGTTTTTTTTTAATCCATTGGTCACTTTCCTTTCTGTTTTGGTTTTCGAATATCTTGTAGTTGATCTGGGCCAAGAAATTGTATTTTGATTTATCTAGTTATATCTTTAGAAATGCTCTGTGTTACGTGCCTGCCTTCCAACGTTTTTTTTTCCTTCATGATTTAAACACGAATTGATTATATAAGAGTGAAAAATTTAAAGATGCGCGGTATCAAGTAAAAATCAATTTTCTTTTTCATATGTAATGTCGGAAGTCATTTGTTTTGGGACAATGTTTGCAACCTTGTAAAAATTTTATTAGTGGGGTGATTAAATGTGTGCGCATTTATAATAAATATATATATAGAGAGAGAAATGAATACGTCGAAATGTATATGTAATTAGTATGTGAATATGATTTTAAAGTAAAAGTATGATATTAAATGTATTATGAATATATGTAAGAGCGCTCGTGTCTGTCCCCCTAAACGTGTGTTGGTTGCTATAGTTTACCAGTAAGTTCTCCGACGAATGTAAGAATGTAGATTTTGTTAAGAATACCGCCGTGCACTTAAGTAATTTTCCTTTTCTTTTGAATAAATGTAAATGGTACCTTATGTAATTATGTAATGGCATGTATTGGAAAGTAACGGCAGGTCTAAACGTAACTCACATCATAACGCATATTATCCCTGAACTACCGACCTAAAACCATTGTGGAAAGTGCACCTTGAATCCTTCTCACCTTCATATGTATCCTGTGACTTGACCAGTTTTTTTATCCTCAATTTGAACCTTTATACTCCGTACACCTGCGGGAGATCGTTTTTAAAAATCCGAATTATATACACATATATACGAAAGTGATCTTGAAGAAAGGTCTCATGACGTGTCCCTGTGTTAAATAAATAACTTAAAACTATTCAAATAATAAGTTTGGAAATGGATCGTCTAAGAGGAGAAACATCCTCTAGTGAAAGTTATTTTCTCAAAATCCCTAGATGGATAAAGCGTCGTAATGTGCGATTGCAGACATAAACTGTTACGAGTAATAAACCAAATATAGACGATAAATGGTTTTTGTAAACCGATAGTTAGATATATATATATAGATATATAAATGACCACAAACTAAGTCAAATGGAGCGAAATGTTTTGGACACTATGAGTAGTGCGTGATCTGTGATTTGAACGCTCAAAATCATTAATATTTTATTACCCGATGTGAGGTAGAGACTCATATAAGTTCTGATACACCAAAAAGTTTTTTTTTCCCTCTTTGTCAATTTTTTTTCAAGTGAAATAAGTGTCTTTTTGCGTATGTCGCAATTCATAATTTGTTTTAGCATGCCTAAGATACAATATATGTAATTATTTTTATTTGTCAAGATGATTGAATATATAAAAATTTACTAGAATATAACACTATGTACTCTATTAATATATAACCAATAACTTCTGCTTTTAATATTTTCTTCATAATTATTTGTTTGTCTTTTCTTTTCACTATGGATGTAATAAATTATTTGTATCTTTGTAGTTAGTTGGTTTCCTTTAACCATATATACACTGTCCTGAGTGAGTGAGCGTGTGAATGCATGATAGATTTAATATAAGTAATTTTAGTGATATCATTTGTTGTATTAACATCTATAATATATGTGTCGTGTTTTAATATATGTGTTAAGGTAAATAACCTAGGTCATGAAGGACCGCTACTAATGGTTTAAATCGGCTCTAGGAGTGAAACAAAAATAGCAGGATGAGCCTAAATACGACATCTTTCTTCCAGGAAGTTGAAATTCTTATTGATACGATACATAAATTTATATTGAGTTTATAAGTCTGATTTTTTTTCCGCTTGGCTAATTCATATGTGTGGTCGATCCTAGAGAACAGAGTTCGGATGCTGGATGGTTATCAATCACCGGTTGGAATAACAGTACAAAGAATGATTTCACTTTTCTCATCTCCAGGTCTAGGTCTGGGCAACCCCACGATCGTGGTGCCTGGAGCTAGGTCTGGGTGGTATGAGGGAACATGTGTCTATTCCGAAGCATTCCGAAATTGATAAGTCGTTAATAACATTTAGAATGATTCATCTTTCAACGACTTTCCCGACCTTTTACTATATTTCCGGAATTATCCAGTAATCTGTTTCTTATTAAAATATCCTATTTCTTTTCTTTCTTCTTTTCCTACCTCCTTCTTTTACCCTTCTACTTTCTTTTCTTTCTTTTCTATTTCTAAATGAAAGAAAACGGAGTCATGATTGAGAGTAGTCGCTATTTGCACGGTCAATAAGTTGTTTCGATGAGTTTTCTTCGGGAGTCCGATATGGAGTAATTAACGATAACAAGAAAGTTTATTGAAATTTACTGTATTGGAAAATAATCATGACTTCAATTAGTAGATGATGTTTCGTAAATCGTCCTCGTTAAAGAGAATTAATTTTAGCGACTTCTCTCCAGTACATCATTGCATTATTATTATTTTTTTTTGTTTTCTTTCAATATTGGCGACCGTTGACATCGGACAGTTACCATGGAAACAATTGTTTTCCCTGGTAACGAATCTGAAATTATTTATTAAACACTGTTTAGGATCGAGCACATATTGACTTGGCCACAAAAGGTGCATAATTAAAAGGTCACAGTGAGATTAAATAATTATAGTCATTGGCTGTTCTGCTATCTTTGTCTCTCTCTGTAGAAAGGGGGGAATGAAGGAATTTGCTAAAGTGACTTCTAAAATTTGAAAATGCTGGAAGTTGACCCAAGGAGGGAATTAGATAGGAGTCCCTTAATTTATGAATAGTACCTGATTAATAAGTATTGTTAGTTTATAAGGATATACTTGCATGTGTTTATATTGTGTCTTTTTATATGGAAACTATGGCAACCAATAGGGAAGTAGTATCACACGAGAACGCGGAAGTCTCATGTACACAATGTACGTTAGAAAGTAATGAGAAAAGAGCTCGCGTCTCCCGTAGGCTAGTGAGGTGTCACGAATGTGGGCTGAAATGGATCCATTTCAGTTGTATTAATTTAGAGGATACTGCTGAAAATGCAGAAAAGGTCCGGGCTGGTGAAATAGTTAAATACTGCAAAGAATGTGAGGGGAAGCTCCACCAGTCGCGTGAACCCATGAGTTTATCCTCTGAAAAAGAAAATGAACATCCCGATTCGGACGGTGAGCGAGGGTATAGTACCCCGAAGAACCGAGGCCAAATATCTCCAGTGGAGATATCTGACCTCGATGATGATGAAAAAGATGGGAATCCAATTGGTGATAAACCCAAAGAAAAGCAAAGGAAGACTGTGTCATCTAATAATGACGCTCTCCTCCTTTCATTGCAACAAATGCTACAAGAAATGAATGAAAATAACCGGGAAATGAGACGCGAAATAAATGAAAAAATATATAATAATAGCCTGGAAATGAGACGCGAAATAAATGAAAAAATAGATAATAATAGCCTGGAAATGAGACGCGAAATAAATGAAAAAATAGATAATAATAGCCTGGAAATGAGACGCGAAATAAACAATAATAGCCGGGAGATAAGACGCGAAATAAATGAAAAATTTGACACTTCGAAACGAGAAACCGAATCTCGATTCGAGGTATTAACCCAGAAAATCGACAACATATGTTTGGACTTTGCTTCCTCAATAACCACATTGAGGCAGCAAACGTCTACTGAAATTGATTTGGTCAGACGCGAGGCTCAACAGTCCCCTAAGCAATTTCGGCAGGAGACTGAGGGTAAATTAGAGCATGTAAATTCTGAAATTGAACAAATGGATACCAAATTGCATAAAATCAACAATAAATTAGAAACACAGCAGGCCGAAATTGATAGTTTAAAGTCAACCTTGTCAGACTTATCATTGGAAACCAAACTGGAAGTAACTGACCAGAAAATTTCGAAAATTCAAAACGAGATAGCAAATATTCAAAAAGAAATGACAAAATCTAGTCGCGAAAAATCAGAGGTAACCTATCCTTTCCCCGGTAGCGATTCCTCAGAAATATTACCCGCTATAACAACTACCCGTGGCGCAGGAAAAGAAAATTTAACGTCAGTTGATGCACGGGATATTGCGACGCACTACCCCATGCACCAGTTAGAACCAAAGTCATGGTTTAATTCCAATAGTGTGCCGAATCAGTCGAGTGTTGTGACGACTACGGTCACTAGCGTGAGTGCTCCCTCCTTACATGGAGGTATACAATCAGATAGCGTGTTGCCGGGAAGAGGAGATGGGTGCCATTCTGAGTCGTTGTTCATGGGTGCGATTGGTCCGGGGATGGAGCCCAACATATTCAATACGACCAACAAAATCCCTTTCACTTACATGGGTAATTATAATACCGCTACGACGTCGTCGGTGGTAAATCCGGTGACGACTCCAATTGTGCAGGATAATATGTTAATTCCCAGTAACTATTCCCCTGCTTATGTTAGTATGGGTTCCAAGGTTTCACTGAGGGACATCGAACATTTTCCCACTTTCGATGGGAACATTGCGAACTGGTTACCTTGTGTTTTCCTGTTACCTAAAAGGTGAACTCACAATTTCCAAAATCTTAAGCTTTTCAACTGTACCGAGGACAAAAAACGGGAACTTCTATCTCAATACCCAAAGTGAATGTTACACTGTCTCATTTGAGTGCATGAGAGTATGAGTGAGTAGTTAGCTTATTAGTATTAATACATGTTAATTCTATTCAACAAAATTTTGTTATTCAAACAAATTTTTTTTAACGACGCCGGGGAACTGTAATGTGCCATTACAGTCTAATGAGATTATGTTTTTAATAGGAGGGTGCCCGAAATTTTTTGCACCGACTGTATCTGACGTTTAACAAAAAATTTCTGGCTGTTCATATAATTCGTAATATTGTTCGTTATTCTATTTCAAATTAATTTGGAAAACTGTAAAACATTCATTACGGATTATAGTTTTGAGAATCAATATCTTTATTTATATTTTAAATTAGTTATAAGTCTTGTATATGGATGTGTAAATGGATTATTACAATTCTTACGGTGTCAGTGCTATCCGAAAATGTAGATCCACTATTGGACGGAACTTTCCAGATCAAATAACCAATCTAAAATTCGACAGAATTTTCAGGACCACCCTTCACCTCTCTTTTAGATACCTAGGTCCTTCTAAAATCTAGTTTAATCCAGATTTTACCAAATTTTATTCATTTCAAAGCCCCACCGCCAAATGCTTAGTTTTGATTGGCTGATAAACCCACGCTATGATATTAGGGCGCAATTATTCCATTCCATGCCGGGAAGTCTTGCTGACAGCAGCCAGATTTGGATCTTCCAGCTTAAAAGGATAAAAAGGAGCTAGAAAAGCTGCAGTAAAAGGTAAAACTGATATAATAATCGAATAACTACCAAGCAGGAAGCTATGGAGCCATAATTTGCTAGTTTCTCGTAGTAAAAACTGGCCTGAAGAACTAAAATAGGAAGCATAACTCGGTGCCGCCATGTCGTGCAGATATAGTTAGTAATGGACAGGTTTTGTGAAGTGCATCAGTTTGCGATTTGTTCTTAGGGATCCACAAACAGTTTGGAGGAGTAGTGCTTTCTCCCTTAAAATGTTCTTATCCTAAACTATTTCCTTTCGAGTTACGTAAGACCTGCTCCACTACCGTTTGTGTTCGTGTATATAGTGGATGTGATTTCTTTTTGTATTTACTCATTAGTAACATGGCGGTATTTAATTTCGTTGTAGTTAAGATAGGTAGAATAATGCACTTGTAAATTTTCAGCAAGGGCTCCTATCTGACCCCCAAATTGGGAGTACGGCTTCCAGCGGGATGAGTTGAACATGTAGTTTTGTTCCGGGTTCCTGCCCCTTCAGGGCAGGGGTCCTATTGTTAGTCAATACTTCGATATGTCCCCTCAGGGCATTGATTAAACAGGTCGAGTAAAGAATGTGATTTAGTAAATATAAGGGCCAGTTGGCCCTGTTCATTTCTTTCCTTTCGTTACCTTTCATAGAGCCGATTTAACATAGTAAAATATGAATGTTTTCTGTGTATATTTATTAGTATAACATGTATTAATGTAGTGTGTAGTATGGATGTGGCATGTATGTGTTTGTAATGTAGTATCATTAGCAATTGTAGTTAAGTGATGTAAGAGTGTGTGAAATTATGGAGTATGGACAGCGTATCATTTACTATTCACATTTTCGTATTCAATCAATCGCTAAACGCAACATATCAATCTATAGTAATATCAGAAAATGAGAGTGTCATAGTACAATAATTCCGTGTACAAGGTCACATTCAGTGGTTCAAGGGTTGATCATAACGTCGCTAGCCTCCTAGTGTCAAAAGTCAGTACTAACCGCCATCCTTCTGTCGAGGTACTTAGTGATTTAGTTTTCATGAAATTGACCTTTCTTTCCGAAATAAAACCTAGAAGGTATAATTCACAGCCCATATGAATGTACAGTTAGGTCAAGTGACCCAAAATCAATATATCCTGAAAATTTCAACATTCTGCCTAGTCTAGAAATCGAAATATTTAAATAAATAAACAATACGTAAATTTTTTTAAAAAGAAGTCGGGCGATATGATGCTAGTTCTTCGCTTTGAAATTATATTAAATGTTCATTTCTTTTTTTCTTTTTTTTTTGTGGCTGCAGAATAATTTCATTGTTGCTGCAGAATTTCATAAACATTAAATATTATCGCAGATAATTCTATTTTCAGTGAACATACGTAGGATTTTTTTTCCGTTCTTAATAAAGCTACCAGGTATTACATAGTATTGTGTGTGTGGTGAAAGAGTCTTGAGTTCGAGTGAGGTTGTCGTGCGGTGATCGGAATGGGAAATGTTTGTAGTCATTATAGATTTTAAAGTGTTATGATGAAATGTGTATATAGGCTGGGCGTAGATAGAGGAAACAGGGTGTTTGTAGAATATAGCGTCGTGGCAAATGAAAAGAATGATTATATGAATATGATATGAATATTAATGTGAATATGAATATAAAGTATATGAATATTGTAGTAAATGAATATAGAATATAGGACACCCATATAGTTAAATATATAGTAGCCCAGTGAATACTTCGCCGCATGTTGATATATAGATATTGAATAGATACGTGTAGCTACAAACATCTCAGGTTCTGACCCTTGCACCATAATATCACGCGGACCGGAGGGCGATATATTGTCGGACTATGGTAATACTTTGTAGTTTAATGTGTTATAATAATAATCAACCATAGTAATACCATCTGATAGAATGGGTACCATCATATAATCGCTGACTAGACATATTGACTAATAAATTACGGAAAGACAATAGTTATACAACAGGGTTGTAGTGAATTATATTTTCTGGTCGGTTTTAAAATAGAATATCCTGCTCCGTGAGATTTTTTTTTCCTTCACGTTACCCACTCGGGCTAGCTTACAATGTTCATGGAGGCGACAGCTCTGACAGGGTTACAGAATCAAAACAATTAATTATTGAAATTTATTATTCGCGTACCCGGATGTCGACCCCTAGTCCCTTTAAGTATTTTCATTTCTTTTCTTAGTTTAATTAGACGAGGGAAATTAGCGACATCCCAGACTGTGGCGTGTCTGCGCACGGTAGCTATCGGTGATGTTTGGTCATTGAAATCACCGATCCAAAATTCAGTTTATTTAATTTTTTTTTATTTTCGGCAAATCATTAGTTAGGGATATCTTAGCTAATACTTTTACTCGAGTTTCATTACTGTCCTAGATCCTCCTTAGTTCTTCTGAGGGGTCGAATGTTTTTTTTTCCTTACTTAGAGATTTCAAAATTGGGGACGCAGTTACCTGGTCCCTTCCCCCTCCCTTTTTATCCTGCTGGTCTGGGCCGGATACGGGGATCGGATTTCAATCTTACAAGCAAATTCTTGTGGGATTGGGATCTGATGGACACGGAACTTGCATCCTTGGCAGCAGGGACTCCCTCTTAGTTTACGTATTTAAGTAAACCACCCTTTTAGAATATGTGAATATTTTTGGCTATGAGTGGTTATATATTTAAATTCGATCACTCTTCTGTGTAGTGAGTAGTACTTTAATCTTTCTCCTTTCGTTGGCGCCGCTTTCTCTCTCTTGTCTCGTTCTTCCTTCTTACTTCGAGATTTTTTTTTTAATTTTCAACCTTCCCCCCCCCCCCCCGATTTTGAACTTGTCGCTTACGATTTATTTAACGTACAACTCTGATCTGAAATTACCAGCTGAGACGTTGCAAGACACGATTCATGGATAAAGTAGATAGTGATTGGGTCCTCCATCACATTTTGACCTATCGCTGAAATGAACAAAGACTTAGTATTTGACGACACTTCGATTACGTTCTTTCACCGTCGTTCCTCTTAAGTTTTTTTTTTAATCCATTGGTCACTTTCCTTTCTGTTTTGGTTTTCGAATATCTTGTAGTTGATCTGGGCCAAGAAATTGTATTTTGATTTATCTAGTTATATCTTTAGAAATGCTCTGTGTTACGTGCCTGCCTTCCAACGTTTTTTTTCCTTCATGATTTAAACACGAATTGATTATATAAGAGTGAAAAATTTAAAGATGCGCGGTATCAAGTAAAAATCAATTTTCTTTTTTCATATGTAATGTCGGAAGTCATTTGTTTTGGGACAATGTTTGCAACCTTGTAAAAATTTTATTAGTGGGGTGATTAAATGTGTGCGCATTTATAATAAATATATATAGAGAGAGAGAAATGAATACGTCGAAATGTATATGTAATTAGTATGTGAATATGATTTTAAAGTAAAAGTATGATATTAAATGTATTATGAATATATGTAAGAGCGCTCGTGTCTGTCCCCCTAAACGTGTGTTGGTTGCTATAGTTTACCAGTAAGTTCTCCGACGAATGTAAGAATGTAGATTTTGTTAAGAATACCGCCGTGCACTTAAGTAATTTTCCTTTTCTTTTGAATAAATGTAAATGGTACCTTATGTAATTATGTAATGGCATGTATTGGAAAGTAACGGCAGGTCTAAACGTAACTCACATCATAACGCATATTATCCCTGAACTACCGACCTAAAACCATTGTGGAAAGTGCACCTTGAATCCTTCTCACCTTCATATGTATCCTGTGACTTGACCAGTTTTTTTATCCTCAATTTGAACCTTTATACTCCGTACACCTGCGGGAGATCGTTTTTAAAAATCCGAATTATATACACATATATACGAAAGTGATCTTGAAGAAAGGTCTCATGACGTGTCCCTGTGTTAAATAAATAACTTAAAACTATTCAAATAATAAGTTTGGAAATGGATCGTCTAAGAGGAGAAACATCCTCTAGTGAAAGTTATTTTCTCAAAATCCCTAGATGGATAAAGCGTCGTAATGTGCGATTGCAGACATAAACTGTTACGAGTAATAAACCAAATATAGACGATAAATGGTTTTTGTAAACCGATAGTTAGATATATATATATAGATATATAAATGACCACAAACTAAGTCAAATGGAGCGAAATGTTTTGGACACTATGAGTAGTGCGTGATCTGTGATTTGAACGCTCAAAATCATTAATATTTTATTACCCGATGTGAGGTAGAGACTCATATAAGTTCTGATACACCAAAAAGTTTTTTTTCCCTCTTTGTCAATTTTTTTTCAAGTGAAATAAGTGTCTTTTTGCGTATGTCGCAATTCATAATTTGTTTTAGCATGCCTAAGATACAATATATGTAATTATTTTTATTTGTCAAGATGATTGAATATATAAAAATTTACTAGAATATAACACTATGTACTCTATTAATATATAACCAATAACTTCTGCTTTTAATATTTTCTTCATAATTATTTGTTTGTCTTTTCTTTTCACTATGGATGTAATAAATTATTTGTATCTTTGTAGTTAGTATGTTTCCTTTAACCATATATACACTGTCCTGAGTGAGTGAGCGTGTGAATGCATGATAGATTTAATATAAGTAATTTTAGTGATATCATTTGTTGTATTAACATCTATAATATATGTGTCGTGTTTTAATATATGTGTTAAGGTAAATAACCTAGGTCATGAAGGACCGCTACTAATGGTTTAAATCGGCTCTAGGAGTGAAACAAAAATAGCAGGATGAGCCTAAATACGACATCTTTCTTCCAGGAAGTTGAAATTCTTATTGATACGATACATAAATTTATATTGAGTTTATAAGTCTGATTTTTTTTTTCCGCTTGGCTAATTCATATGTGTGGTCGATCCTAGAGAACAGAGTTCGGATGCTGGATGGTTATCAATCACCGGTTGGAATAACAGTACAAAGAATGATTTCACTTTTCTCATCTCCAGGTCTAGGTCTGGGCAACCCCACGATCGTGGTGCCTGGAGCTAGGTCTGGGTGGTATGAGGGAACATGTGTCTATTCCGAAGCATTCCGAAATTGATAAGTCGTTAATAACATTTAGAATGATTCATCTTTCAACGACTTTCCCGACCTTTTACTATATTTCCGGAATTATCCAGTAATCTGTTTCTTATTAAAATATCCTATTTCTTTTCTTTCTTCTTTTCCTACCTCCTTCTTTTACCCTTCTACTTTCTTTTCTTTCTTTTCTATTTCTAAATGAAAGAAAACGGAGTCATGATTGAGAGTAGTCGCTATTTGCACGGTCAATAAGTTGTTTCGATGAGTTTTCTTCGGGAGTCCGATATGGAGTAATTAACGATAACAAGAAAGTTTATTGAAATTTACTGTATTGGAAAATAATCATGACTTCAATTAGTAGATGATGTTTCGTAAATCGTCCTCGTTAAAGAGAATTAATTTTAGCGACTTCTCTCCAGTACATCATTGCATTATTATTATTTTTTTTGTTTTCTTTCAATATTGGCGACCGTTGACATCGGACAGTTACCATGGAAACAATTGTTTTCCCTGGTAACGAATCTGAAATTATTTATTAAACACTGTTTAGGATCGAGCACATATTGACTTGGCCACAAAAGGTGCATAATTAAAAGGTCACAGTGAGATTAAATAATTATAGTCATTGGCTGTTCTGCTATCTTTGTCTCTCTCTGTAGAAAGGGGGGAATGAAGGAATTTGCTAAAGTGACTTCTAAAATTTGAAAATGCTGGAAGTTGACCCAAGGAGGGAATTAGATAGGAGTCCCTTAATTTATGAATAGTACCTGATTAATAAGTATTGTTAGTTTATAAGGATATACTTGCATGTGTTTATATTGTGTCTTTTTATATGGAAACTATGGCAACCAATAGGGAAGTAGTATCACACGAGAACGCGGAAGTCTCATGTACACAATGTACGTTAGAAAGTAATGAGAAAAGAGCTCGCGTCTCCCGTAGGCTAGTGAGGTGTCACGAATGTGGGCTGAAATGGATCCATTTCAGTTGTATTAATTTAGAGGATACTGCTGAAAATGCAGAAAAGGTCCGGGCTGGTGAAATAGTTAAATACTGCAAAGAATGTGAGGGGAAGCTCCACCAGTCGCGTGAACCCATGAGTTTATCCTCTGAAAAAGAAAATGAACATCCCGATTCGGACGGTGAGCGAGGGTATAGTACCCCGAAGAACCGAGGCCAAATATCTCCAGTGGAGATATCTGACCTCGATGATGATGAAAAAGATGGGAATCCAATTGGTGATAAACCCAAAGAAAAGCAAAGGAAGACTGTGTCATCTAATAATGACGCTCTCCTCCTTTCATTGCAACAAATGCTACAAGAAATGAATGAAAATAACCGGGAAATGAGACGCGAAATAAATGAAAAAATATATAATAATAGCCTGGAAATGAGACGCGAAATAAATGAAAAAATAGATAATAATAGCCTGGAAATGAGACGCGAAATAAATGAAAAAATAGATAATAATAGCCTGGAAATGAGACGCGAAATAAACAATAATAGCCGGGAGATAAGACGCGAAATAAATGAAAAATTTGACACCTCGAAACGAGAAACCGAATCTCGATTCGAGGTATTAACCCAGAAAATCGACAACATATGTTTGGACTTTGCTTCCTCAATAACCACATTGAGGCAGCAAACGTCTACTGAAATTGATTTGGTCAGACGCGAGGCTCAACAGTCCCTTAAGCAATTTCGGCAGGAGACTGAGGGTAAATTAGAGCATGTAAATTCTGAAATTGAACAAATGGATACCAAATTGCATAAAATCAACAATAAATTAGAAACACAGCAGGCCGAAATTGATAGTTTAAAGTCAACCTTGTCAGACTTATCATTGGAAACCAAACTGGAAGTAACTGACCAGAAAATTTCGAAAATTCAAAACGAGATAGCAAATATTCAAAAAGAAATGACAAAATCTAGTCGCGAAAAATCAGAGGTAACCTATCCTTTCCCCGGTAGCGATTCCTCAGAAATATTACCCGCTATAACAACTACCCGTGGCGCAGGAAAAGAAAATTTAACGTCAGTTGATGCACGGGATATTGCGACGCACTACCCCATGCACCAGTTAGAACCAAAGTCATGGTTTAATTCCAATAGTGTGCCGAATCAGTCGAGTGTTGTGACGACTACGGTCACTAGCGTGAGTGCTCCCTCCTTACATGGAGGTATACAATCAGATAGCGTGTTGCCGGGAAGAGGAGATGGGTGCCATTCTGAGTCGTTGTTCATGGGTGCGATTGGTCCGGGGATGGAGCCCAACATATTCAATACGACCAACAAAATCCCTTTCACTTACATGGGTAATTATAATACCGCTACGACGTCGTCGGTGGTAAATCCGGTGACGACTCCAATTGTGCAGGATAATATGTTAATTCCCAGTAACTATTCCCCTGCTTATGTTAGTATGGGTTCCAAGGTTTCACTGAGGGACATCGAACATTTTCCCACTTTCGATGGGAACATTGCGAACTGGTTACCTTGTGTTTTCCTGTTACCTAAAAGGTGAACTCACAATTTCCAAAATCTTAAGCTTTTCAACTGTACCGAGGACAAAAAACGGGAACTTCTATCTCAATACCCAAAGTGAATGTTACACTGTCTCATTTGAGTGCATGAGAGTATGAGTGAGTAGTTAGCTTATTAGTATTAATACATGTTAATTCTATTCAACAAAATTTTGTTATTCAAACAAATTTTTTTTAACGACGCCGGGGAACTGTAATGTGCCATTACAGTCTAATGAGATTATGTTTTTAATAGGAGGGTGCCCGAAATTTTTTGCACCGACTGTATCTGACGTTTAACAAAAAATTTCTGGCTGTTCATATAATTCGTAATATTGTTCGTTATTCTATTTCAAATTAATTTGGAAAACTGTAAAACATTCATTACGGATTATAGTTTTGGGAATCAATATCTTTATTTATATTTTAAATTAGTTATAAGTCTTGTATATGGATGTGTAAATGGATTATTACAATTCTTACGGTGTCAGTGCTATCCGAAAATATAGATCCACTATTGGACGGAACTTTCCAGATCAAATAACCAATCTAAAATTCGACAGAATTTTCAGGACCACCCTTCACCTCTCTTTTAGATACCTAGGTCCTTCTAAAATCTAGTTTAATCCAGATTTTACCAAATTTTATTCATTTCAAAGCCCCACCGCCAAATGCTTAGTTTTGATTGGCTGATAAACCCACGCTATGATATTAGGGCGCAATTATTCCATTCCATGCCGGGAAGTCTTGCTGACAGCAGCCAGATTTGGATCTTCCAGCTTAAAAGGATAAAAAGGAGCTAGAAAAGCTGCAGTAAAAGGTAAAACTGATATAATAATCGAATAACTACCAAGCAGGAAGCTATGGAGCCATAATTTGCTAGTTTCTCGTAGTAAAAACTGGCCTGAAGAACTAAAATAGGAAGCATAACTCGGTGCCGCCATGTCGTGCAGATATAGTTAGTAATGGACAGGTTTTGTGAAGTGCATCAGTTTGCGATTTGTTCTTAGGGATCCACAAACAGTTTGGAGGAGTAGTGCTTTCTCCCTTAAAATGTTCTTATCCTAAACTATTTCCTTTCGAGTTACGTAAGACCTGCTCCACTACCGTTTGTGTTCGTGTATATAGTGGATGTGATTTCTTTTTGTATTTACTCATTAGTAACATGGCGGTATTTAATTTCGTTGTAGTTAAGATAGGTAGAATAATGCACTTGTAAATTTTCAGCAAGGGCTCCTATCTGACCCCCAAATTGGGAGTACGGCTTCCAGCGGGATGAGTTGAACATGTAGTTTTGTTCCGGGTTCCTGCCCCTTCAGGGCAGGGGTCCTATTGTTAGTCAATACTTCGATATGTCCCCTCAGGGCATTGATTAAACAGGTCGAGTAAAGAATGTGATTTAGTAAATATAAGGGCCAGTTGGCCCTGTTCATTTCTTTCCTTTCGTTACCTTTCATAGAGCCGATTTAACATAGTAAAATATGAATGTTTTCTGTGTATATTTATTAGTATAACATGTATTAATGTAGTGTGTAGTATGGATGTGGCATGTATGTGTTTGTAATGTAGTATCATTAGCAATTGTAGTTAAGTGATGTAAGAGTGTGTGAAATTATGGAGTATGGACAGCGTATCATTTACTATTCACATTTTCGTATTCAATCAATCGCTAAACGCAACATATCAATCTATAGTAATATCAGAAAATGAGAGTGTCATAGTACAATAATTCCGTGTACAAGGTCACATTCAGTGGTTCAAGGGTTGATCATATCGTCGCTAGCCTCCTAGTGTCAAAAGTCAGTACTAACCGCCATCCTTCTGTCGAGGTACTTAGTGATTTAGTTTTCATGAAATTGACCTTTCTTTCCGAAATAAAACCTAGAAGGTATAATTCACAGCCCATATGAATGTACAGTTAGGTCAAGTGACCCAAAATCAATATATCCTGAAAATTTCAACATTCTGCCTAGTCTAGAAATCGAAATATTTAAATAAATAAACAATACGTAAATTTTTTTAAACAGAAGTCGGGCGATATGATGCTAGTTCTTCGCCTTGAAATTATATTAAATGTTCATTTCTTTTTTTCTTTTTTTTTGTGGCTGCAGAATAATTTCATTGTTGCTGCAGAATTTCATAAACATTAAATATTATCGCAGATAATTCTATTTTCAGTGAACATACGTAGGATTTTTTTTCCGTTCTTAATAAAGCTACCAGGTATTACATAGTATTGTGTGTGTGGTGAAAGAGTCTTGAGTTCGAGTGAGGCTGTCGTGCGGTGATCGGAATGGGAAATGTTTGTAGTCATTATAGATTTTAAAGTGTTATGATGAAATGTGTATATAGGCTGGGCGTAGATAGAGGAAACAGGGTGTTTGTAGAATATAGCGTCGTGGCAAATGAAAGGAATGATTATATGAATATGATATGAATATTAATGTGAATATGAATATAAAGTATATGAATATTGTAGTAAATGAATATAGAATATAGGACACCCATATAGTTAAATATATAGTAGCCCAGTAAATACTTCGCCGCATGTTGATATATAGATATTGAATAGATACGTGTAGCTACAAACATCTCAGGTTCTGACCCTTGCACCATAATATCACGCGGACCGGAGGGCGATATATTGTCGGACTATGGTAATACTTTGTAGTTTAATGTGTTATAATAATAATCAACCATAGTAATACCATCTGATAGAATGGGTAGCATCATATAATCGCTGACTAGACATATTGACTAATAAATTACGGAAAGACAATAGTTATACAACAGGGCTGTAGTGAATTATATTTTCTGGTCGGTTTTAAAATAGAATATCCTGCTCCGTGAGATTTTTTTTTCCTTCACGTTACCCACTCGGGCTAGCTTACAATGTTCATGGAGGCGACAGCTCTGACAGGGTTACAGAATCAAAACAATTAATTATTGAAATTTATTATTCGCGTACCCGGATGTCGACCCCTAGTCCCTTTAAGTATTTTCATTTCTTTTCTTAGTTTAATTAGACGAGGGAAATTAGCGACATCCCAGACTGTGGCGTGTCTGCGCACGGTAGCTATCGGTGATGTTTGGTCATTGAAATCACCGATCCAAAATTCAGTTTATTTAATTTTTTTCTTATTTTCGGCAAATCATTAGTTAGGGATATCTTAGCTAATACTTTTACTCGAGTTTCATTACTGTCCTAGAACCTCCTTAGTTCTTCTGAGGGGTCGAATGTTTTTTTTCCTTACTTAGAGATTTCAAAATTGGGGACGCAGTTACCTGGTCCCTTCCCCCTCTCCTTTTATCCTGCTGGTCTGGGCCGGATACGGGGATCGGATTTCAATCTTACAAGCAAATTCTTGTGGGATTGGGATCTGATGGACACGGAACTTGCATCCTTGGCAGCAGGGACTCCCTCTTAGTTTACGTATTTAAGTAAACCACCCTTTTAGAATATGTGAATATTTTTGGCTATGAGTGGTTATATATTTAAATTCGATCACTCTTCTGTGTAGTGAGTAGTACTTTAATCTTTCTCCTTTCGTTGGCGCCGCTTTCTCTCTCTTGTCTCGTTCTTCCTTCTTACTTCGAGATTTTTTTTTTTTAATTTTCAACCTTCCCCCCCCCCGATTTTGAACTTGTCGCTTACGATTTATTTAACGTACAACTCTGATCTGAAATTACCAGCTGAGACGTTGCAAGACATGATTCATGGATAAAGTAGATAGTGATTGGGTCCTCCATCACATTTTGACCTATCGCTGAAATGAACAAAGACTTAGTATTTGACGACACTTCGATTACGTTCTTTCACCGTCGTTCCTCTTAAGTTTTTTTTTAATCCATTGGTCACTTTCCTTTCTGTTTTGGTTTTCGAATATCTTGTAGTTGATCTGGGCCAAGAAATTGTATTTTGATTTATCTAGTTATATCTTTAGAAATGCTCTGTGTTACGTGCCTGCCTTCCAACGTTTTTTTTTCCTTCATGATTTAAACACGAATTGATTATATAAGAGTGAAAAATTTAAAGATGCGCGGTATCAAGTAAAAATCAATTTTCTTTTTTCATATGTAATGTCGGAAGTCATTTGTTTTGGGACAATGTTTGCAACCTTGTAAAAATTTTATTAGTGGGGTGATTAATTTAAATGTGTGCGCATTTATAATAAATATATATATAGAGAGAGAAATGAATACGTCGAAATGTATATGTAATTAGTATGTGAATATGATTTTAAAGTAAAAGTATGATATTAAATGTATTATGAATATATGTAAGAGCGCTCGTGTCTGTCCCCCTAAACGTGTGTTGGTTGCTATAGTTTACCAGTAAGTTCTCCGACGAATGTAAGAATGTAGATTTTGTTAAGAATACCGCCGTGCACTTAAGTAATTTTCCTTTTCTTTTGAATAAATATAAATGGTACCTTATGTAATTATGTAATGGCATGTATTGGAAAGTAACGGCAGGTCTAAACGTAACTCACATCATAACGCATATTATCCCTGAACTACCAACCTAAAACCATTGTGGAAAGTGCACCTTGAATCCTTCTCACCTTCATATGTATCCTGTGACTTGACCAGTTTTTTTATCCTCAATTTGAACCTTTATACTCCGTACACCTGCGGGAGATCGTTTTTAAAAATCCGAATTATATACACATATATACGAAAGTGATCTTGAAGAAAGGTCTCATGACGTGTCCCTGTGTTAAATAAATAACTTAAAACTATTCAAATAATAAGTTTGGAAATGGATCGTCTAAGAGGAGAAACATCCTCTAGTGAAAGTTATTTTCTCAAAATCCCTAGATGGATAAAGCGTCGTAATGTGCGATTGCAGACATAAACTGTTACGAGTAATAAACCAAATATAGACGATAAATGGTTTTTGTAAACCGATAGTTAGATATATATATAGATATATAAATGACCACAAACTAAGTCAAATGGAGCGAAATGTTTTGGACACTATGAGTAGTGCTTGATCTGTGATTTGAACGCTCAAAATCATTAATATTTTATTACCCGATGTGAGGTAGAGACTCATATAAGTTCTGATACACCAAAAAGTTTTTTTTTCCCTCTTTGTCAATTTTTTTTCAAGTGAAATAAGTGTCTTTTTGCGTATGTCGCAATTCATAATTTGTTTTAGCATGCCTAAGATACAATATATGTAATTATTTTTATTTGTCAAGATGATTGAATATATAAAAATTTACTAGAATATAACACTATGTACTCTATTAATATATAACCAATAACTTCTGCTTTTAATATTTTCTTCATAATTATTTGTTTGTCTTTTCTTTTCACTATGGATGTAATAAATTATTTGTATCTTTGTAGTTAGTTGGTTTCCTTTAACCATATATACACTGTCCTGAGTGAGTGAGCGTGTGAATGCATGATAGATTTAATATAAGTAATTTTAGTGATATCATTTGTTGTATTAACATCTATAATATATGTGTCGTGTTTTAATATATGTGTTAAGGTAAATAACCTAGGTCATGAAGGACCGCTACTAATGGTTTAAATCGGCTCTAGGAGTGAAACAAAAATAGCAGGATGAGCCTAAATACGACATCTTTCTTCCAGGAAGTTGAAATTCTTATTGATACGATACATAAATTTATATTGAGTTTATAAGTCTGATTTTTTTTTCCGCTTGGCTAATTCATATGTGTGGTCGATCCTAGAGAACAGAGTTCGGATGCAGGATGGTTATCAATCACCGGTTGGAATAACAGTACAAAGAATGATTTCACTTTTCTCATCTCCAGGTCTAGGTCTGGGCAACCCCACGATCGTGGTGCCTGGAGCTAGGTCTGGGTGGTATGAGGGAACATGTGTCTATTCCGAAGCATTCCGAAATTGATAAGTCGTTAATAACATTTAGAATGATTCATCTTTCAACGACTTTCCCGACCTTTTACTATATTTCCGGAATTATCCAGTAATCTGTTTCTTATTAAAATATCCTATTTCTTTTCTTTCTTCTTTTCCTACCTCCTTCTTTCACCCTTCTACTTTCTTTTCTTTCTTTTCTATTTCTAAATGAAAGAAAACGGAGTCATGATTGAGAGTAGTCGCTATTTGCACGGTCAATAAGTTGTTTCGATGAGTTTTCTTCGGGAGTCCGATATGGAGTAGTTAACGATAACAAGAAAGTTTATTGAAATTTACTGTATTGGAAAATAATCATGACTTCAATTAGTAGATGATGTTTCGTAAATCGTCCTCGTTAAAGAGAATTAATTTTAGCGACTTCTCTCCAGTACATCATTGCATTATTATTATTATTATTATTATTATTATTTTGTTTTCTTTCAACTCTATCTCGTGGAACTTCATGTTGAACTAATATCTTGTTGAACTAATAAACTGCTATGTTTTTTAAACCTGAATATTAATTTAATTACTTCAAATTTAGTTTTAATGTCCTATCAATCAATTCTACAATACAGTATTCAAGAAGTCACACATCATATCTGAGAGTTTTAACTACACTGCTTGCTTAACATAGCTTAATTAACCAAGGGAACGTGGTATATAAAGGATAGAATGCTAAGCTAACACTTGAATATAAGACAGATACAAACGGAAAGAGGCGTTGAGAGTACGAACACCCTCCATATAGACTAATAAACAAAGCTGAATAGCTTGTGGTTTAAAGAGTAAACCGTAACACAATACTGATCCAATCCCCAAACCGTGAATTGGTAGTATGTTGAGATCAAGCGTAGACATCATTTGAGTGACGTTGACCGTGGTTGAATAATTGAACATGTGGAAATAGTTCTTTTCGAAGTGGAAGTGGCATCTGAATCCAACGTGAATAAAAGTGTGGTGTCAAGATTTGCTATCACTTCCAAAATGGTGTCATTATAAGTACATAACATGGAAGAGGCAATCCGAGGACGCCATTATCAACTGATGATCGGTTTCTCATGTATACTGGCAGTCCTAACCCAACAAACGTCATGCTCGCATTGTCATAAGATTTGTTTATGCTGTGGGACAGCGTGGTAATCTTAAAACTGTTCGTAAGTGGTTCATTAAAGCACGAATTTTTGTCAGGATGCTTGTGCTGAGTCTGTCATTGAAATGAGAGCAAGAAAACGTGATAGACTTGGCGCCAGGAACATGTTCAAATGGAGAGAAATGCAGTGGACACTAATAATGCCCACTGATGGCGCTCGATACACCCTGTCGTCTGATTCCAGTTAGATATTCGTGTAGATAGAAACAAGAACAAGATATCACCCGAATTTCATTAATAAAAAACAGCCCTTTGCAGGTGATTTAGGAAGTAAATAAACTCGGAACTGTCATTGGAGTTGCATACCATCTCTTTTAAGGTGTTTTAGAAAAGATAAACGGAGATAGTTCTTACAAGCGTAGCGAGCCTCTGTAATTCGATTCAATGGTTATATAGGGTGATTTAAAAAAAACTTAATGACTTCATTTGGGTCTAAAATTTCTAACTGAAGTGCGACTTTCATGCAGTTTATGGCAAGTGATCAAGGAAGGATGGGAGTTTTATAGAACTACAGTGTTGCCACACTTGGTACAATTGTACCAAATTCAGCCCTTTTTGTCATTCATCGGCCCGTTGGTACCACGCTGGCACTTTCAGCCCCTTTTGTGAAATAGTTGGTACAATTCAACCCAATTCAGCACCATTTAACAAATATTTGTCACATTTTCAAAAGTGTCAGTAAAACTTTTACCACATCTCACGTTACTCATACTGTGAACTTAAAAAAATCTCTTGAACATTCATTCTCTGACGTTGCACCGCATAACGCTACGAACTGTGTGTGGAAAGCGAGAATAAGGTGCAATAATTTATATTTTAATATTTTATTATAACGTACTGTTTACACATGAACTCGAAGATGATTTATTTGTTCTTCTTCTTATATATATTTTTTTCTAATATGGCCATAATACCATTGTGTTTTATTGGTCGCTTTGAAATAGAGGCGCGATTGGTTTCCTTATAATACACATCGAAGATGATAAAACTGTTTCCCCTTTTAATTTGCAGCCTCTGTTATACTTCCTACGTGCGAGAAAGTTTAATTTACATCCACGGTTCTTCGGGATCCTCCTATTTGGATGCTGTAAAAAAGTGTTTTTTAAGAACACTTTCTTGATTGGACTCTTGGAAGAGGGGGAGGGGGAGTGTTCTAGAACTTTACCAATTTATGAAATAATGAATTCAGCCCTTTTTGTTTCAATTTGGTACTATTTTTCAGCCCACTCCAGAGCTAGGACTGTGGCAACACTGTAGAACTATGTTTACTGGTTTAAATTCATCCGAGTAATATCGGCCACGCCTCAAGAAAAACAGTTAATATTTGACAGAGTATCCTGCAATTGGAATGAGGTGAGGTGCAGTGTGAAGACTTGAGTTTTGTTCGTTAGATGGCAACCTCGCCAAGATCAGTTAGAAATACGAAGTTGGGCTTTTGTGTAGGGAATTGTGTGTACAGTTATGTGCTACTATGTCAATATTACCAGGACATAGTGAGGATAGTATAATCTTTGGAGCAACATGAGTTTATCATTAAAAGATTTTGGAGAACGGAATCAGTTGTTGCTACGCAAAGCGCAAATTTTTCTTACGTTCTGCCTCAGGTTAGAACATAATATGATAGGTAGCGAATAAATTGAAAAAAAAAAAAAAAAAAAAAAAAAAAAAAAAACAGGATCGCTTCTAAGTGACACAGGGAAGCATCGGACATCATAGGCAGGTGTTGTGCAAGATATCAGTTATCAACTCCTTACGTGAACCAAGAAATCTCTTGATCGTTTGTCGGAAGAAACCGGCTATAGCCATTTAACTGTCAAAAGGTTAACACTTAATTCTGTTCTCACCAACCCACACTTAATTTGTATTCTGCAATTTCACTTCAAAAATCCAAAGCCTCATTCTAATTGTAAAGTACACTGGCGAATATTTGCTATTTTTCTAAAGACATAGTCGATATTACCCCAGATGAATTGAAACCAATAAGCATAGCCCCATAAGTCCCCCATTCTTTCTTAATTACGTGCCACAAACCGCATGAAAATCGAATTTCAGTTAGGAATTTTAGATCCAAATAAAATCCGTATTTTATTTTTAAATCATCCTGTATTTGCCTGTCTTCTCATCCAGATGTTTCTATGTCTGCAATATTTCTGCCTGTTCCACGATAACTATCTCAAAAAAGTGAAATGTATCGTTTTAGGATATTGGGACAAAAGAATAATGAAATTAAATAATTGCGAAATTAAGTTTTTGTGCTGACCCACAGTGAATTAAGCTGAGTACCATGTACACCAAAGGCGCACGCTTTAGCCACTAGACCAGCTGTGAGAAATGAAAATTAACGTTAGTAATGAAACGCGGTATATTTTATCCTCCAAACTTTCAAAGTCGGCTGATGACCATATGTTCATTAGTAACATTTTATAATTACAATTTTGACATAATACAGTATTTCTTTCTGCTTTGATATTAAAGCCATACATTGTCATTAATCATCCGTTACCTTTAGATAAGTGGCATAACTGTAAGGCGTTAAACTAAAAAAAAATTCTTTTTTCGGACAATTCTAAGGAGAGTTATTGTCTAATAAACTTTTAAATAACGGACCGAGAAGCACTCGGACGAATGGATATGAAGCTCTAATCGAATGGTAGAAACTTGGCAGCTTAACAACAACCACCTCCGATTATTCTTATTAAATGAATGTAAGGAAAGATATGCAAACCAAATGACAATTTGCGTAAGCAGGATTAATAATTTCTGCAGGTTTTTTCATTTTACCAAGGGTAAAATATGTCAGATTACAAATATCTCCCGAACACTTGTAATATTCTTACTCCACAAATGTTTCAAAAATATTATACATCGAAGGAACATCAAAACATGATACATATAAGAATAGAAGAAATATTATGTTTTGAATACGAAGATGTCATTTCTTTACAACATATAGTGGATTAAAGATATTTCCTGAATATTTATAATATTCCTATCCCTACTCATCTCTCCTATACTAAAGACCAGATGAACACTAAAAGCAAGTAATTATTAATATGCAAGAAAATATTCCCTTTCCCATACAAACTGATCATTTATTCCTAGTAGATAGCGTGCCAAATAGCGTGTCGCCGTTGTTTCATAGAATTTTACTTCCCAATCGCGTTTCCTTTACTAAACATTATATAAATACCAAAAACTACTAAATACTAATAGATGACAAACATTTCCATTTGCTAACACAATTCAGATCATCTACCTTCAGATCTTATATAAATAAACTATCTTTGTAATGTTGCCATTGTACTGTATTGTCTTGATTTCAAATTGTTAAAATGTTTCAGTGTAAAATGGCCTAGTGCTGTATCTGAAACCTATTATAAATAAATAAATAAATAAATTCTTCACTCTTTTTTATACGTTAGCGGTTAACGATATTTCCGAAATTCCTGTAATATTCTTACCCCTAAACGTTTTTCTCATAATATACACTAAACGGACACTAAAGCTCTTTAAATTTTAGTAAGTCACAAAAGCTGTTGTAATATGACAGAAATTATTTGCTAATTTTTAAGAATATTTTAATAACTAATGCACAGACAAAAATCCGTTCTCCGAACTGCGGTATACTTTACAAATATACGGTATCATCTTGCTTACTACAGAAATCAGTACTGAGCATACGTTATCCGTATGCTACATAGGCACTGCCCTTAGATGTTACATCATGCCGTTGCAGGATGTCTGACATCTAACAATTTTCCGTATATCACATACATATATTTATGCTACCTTCGTCAGCTATATGTTATATACGTCCATTTGTATGTGACATCCTGACCGCCTACATTGTTTCATACGGAAAGTACGTATAGATGGAGCACTTATACAGAAAGTATTATAAAACGTGCGTTTGCAGTTATACGTCTGCTGTACGTTAAGTCCAAAAGCTACAGGAATTACGCATGTAACCTATCTTTTTAAGTACGCCACCTATTTTTTTTTCTCAGTGTGATTTTAATACTTTGTACATTTTTCATATTATATATGGAAATAACGTTTAATTCCTAATCTAGTGCTGGTCGGTTGTCCACATCTTTAGAACAATTAAGGAAGTCTCGTAACCACTTGAAACCATGTCCAGATAAAAACATTCCTTTCAATAGGAAACATACCGGTACCATATGTTCAATAGGAAATATAAGAGCAAAGTGTTAACTCAATAACAAACACTTCCTACTTCGGGTCATGGGAAAATTCTTGTAAATGTAATAGGTAAGATGAAGAGAACGACGCTATCAAAAACTACGAAAAAAAGGTAGGTAGACAAACGGAGTAGGGAACTCGAGAGAATTTTTAAGGGACCACGAAGGTGCTAAGTTCGTCGTCGTCGTCTTCTCCGATTAATATTAGCTAGAACATGCTGGTTACCAATCGATAACACACTTCTATCATTCGACTTAGTTACCATCCCACTTATATAAAAAAAATCTACTTCTAATTCAGTAAAAGTGTTTTATCAATTTTGTCGTAAGGCCAAAGCACCAGTAAGTATGTAGATCTGTAATCTGTAGTTTGTATAGTAATTATGTAGATCTGGAGTCTTTAGTTTTATATATTCAATTAAGGCATTGTCACCTTTACGGAATTATCGCTCTGTCTAAATTAAACGGTTACGTTTGTTTTGAGATTACACTCTAATTTCCCTCACTCTTAACATGTTTGTTATTGTCTGAGCTAAGTGTGGATATAAGCATGTATATCGATGTTCGAATTTCCATCCAATAAGTTGGTATACCACATTATTCGTTGCCATACGTAACTGTCATTCCTTTGCAAAAAAAATGGCGGGTTAGAGATAATTAAAGGACTTCTATAATATTTTTATCCCCACTAGTTTTCCCCATATTATACGAGAGAAGAATACTAAAAGGCAATAAATTTTAGTATATTGGAAAATATTTCCTTTTTCCTAGAAAACGATCATCTTCTGGAAACAGATGGCGGGTTGGAAATAATTAAAATAGCTTGTATCATATTCTTGCTCCTACACAGTGCCCTACTGTGGAAAATCAGAGCCCGGGGCGAAAGTATACCACGGCGCTCCCCTCCCCCCGTACATATGAGTGAGGTCGACTGACCGGCCACGAAGCGCCATGGTTGGGGTGAAACGTAAGAAAATTTTCAAAAATAAATCTTGTTTTTCCTTGATTTTGAACATTTTTTACTTTTTTTCCATTATATATTTTTCCATTTTCCGGCACAGTACTGCTCCCACACATTTCTCCAGTACTATAAATCAAACAGACTTTAAGTTATGCCAAATATCAGTACATGACAACATATTTTCTTTTTCGTATAAAACAATAATCTGCTTGCAACAGATGATGGTTCAATATTTCTAGAACATTCCACCATATTCATTCCCTTGAAGTTTTGCGAATACTACCGGTTTAAACCGAATTAAAACTAAAAAACCAGTTACCAAAGTACAATTCTTTTTATTCAAAACAGTCATCTCTTTGAACAATTGGCGGTTTACAGGAGGCCAACATGTCTCCAAAGGAGCTGAATTGTGTGTATAAAAGAAAACTAAATTATCATTTACTAAAATTTATTTGGTTTTAGCATCCCTACGGCGTGTAGATAGAAAAAAAGGTGTAGGACAGTTATATGAAATGAACATTTCTCATAACTTTAGCACCATCTCTTGCAGAAAAATGAACACCTTTTATGTAAAGGAATTTTTTTTGTCCTGTACTAAAATATAGTGAGTTTAGTATTCCTCTGGCATATAGTATGGAAAAATGAGAGGAAGTAAGATATGATAGGATTTTTAAAATATCTCTAACCTGCCGTATATCGCAAAGAGATGACCGTTCTGTACGAAAAAAATAGATTTTGTGACCTGCAAATTTTAGTGTGTTCAGGTGTACTTATGGTAAATAATATGACGAAAACGTGTGTGGGGAAAGTCTAAGCTTTAAAAATATCCTTAATTCACTATATGTTGCATTTGGATTACCGTATTGCATGCAAACGGAATATATAGTTTTTAGAAACTTATGGTGATCAGAATATGATAAATGTTATGAAATATCTCTGCGCAACATATGTTCTAAGGAGATTTTCCTATCTTTTTCTTTTCTCACGAATTTTTCGCCCCTTACTTCGGCGCCCGGGGCCGTCGCCACGCTCGCTCTTCCCCACGGCACGGCCCTGGTCTGGCGTGTAGTACGGGAGAAATTCATTGAGGTAAAAATATGTTAGGAATTTCGAAATATCTCTAGCCAATCATTAGTTGCAACGAGATGACAGTTTTGTATTAAAAACGAAAGAATTTGTCGTATAGTAATATTAAATGTTCCAGCGTTCCCTTTGGCTTACGGTATGGAAAAGATGTGTAGAAGTAAGAAGATGAAAGACGTTTTTGAGATATCTACAACCCTCCATATGTTGCTAAGAGATGAGTGTTTTGTATGCAAAAGAAAAGATTTTGTCATATACTAAAATATAGTGGCGTTTAGAGTTCATCTTGCATGTTGTATTGGAGATGACCGTTTGTATGACAAAGGATAGATATTGTTATTGACTAAAATTTAGTGGCGTTTAGTATCTCCCTGGCATAAAGTATGGAAGAAACGTATGGGAATAAGAATTCGATAGACATTCTTGTACTATCTTTAATCCGTCACGTCTTTTAAAGAAGTGTGACAAACGAAAGATTTATCATTTATTAAAATTTAGTGTCTTATACTATCGCCAGTATTATTATAGTATGAAGAAACATGTAATAGATAGAAATATGAAAGGAGTTTTTTAACATACCTAATAAAGCCATCTGCTCAAGAATCATTTTGTATGAAAAGGAAATATTTTGCCATGTGTAGGATTTAATGGCTTATAGCGTCCTTGCGTACAGTATGAAACAAATGTAAAAATGACATCTCTCAGTTTTACGTCCCTTAATTATGCCGTATAGGCTAAAGAAGACGGTGATGATGTGAGATGAATGACATGGTGGAATGAAGAAAGTGGGAGGAAACGGGAAAACCACGAGAAAAAACCCACACACGGTGTTCGTCGACCACGAATTTCATTTGGCTATGAGACAAATGTGTTCAGGATAAGACTATGATAGGAATTTACAACGATTAATTACATTTTAAAATTATTATTAACTTGAGCCACTAAATAATAAACCTACCATTCCGTGGTTTACTTCCATTTTATTTATTTCTTGTATATCTGTTGTCCTGCCAACTGCGTGCGAAAACCTTATTATTTAAAACATCTGAATATCTTTATATATTAACATTATAGTTTTTTCTTTCTCTTCTTCTGATATTAAAAATCAACCAGCCTAGTACAAAATATACAATGTACCGTTGTATATTACGGCGCCCGACTGATTTTTCTTTTTATTCATAAACTTTCATAAAAAGAAAAAGAATTCTGGACCGTTTACATATACATATTGATCATTTGAATTTTTCGAATGCGCCTCGTATACTTGAAAATTACAATTTGCATATAAATATACATATATATCATATTTTAATTTTACAACAATATCATATTCATTTTAAACTTCATCATCATCTTCATTCATTTATACATTTCAACGACGATAAGGTACATTCGGAATTTGATTAACAAGTTCTTTGGTTCCTTTTCGGGGCCATTACATACTAGTTGCAATCAAACAATTATCTATTTGGGCATCACGAAGAAGATTTTGAAGAAGATGTATATGATATTCATATAGTTGTTCTTTGAACACAACATGATCGAATATAAGATATAGTTAAACAAAATATAAATTGAAATTGGAATATCGCTAAAATGATCAGGACATAACATAATAGCATGTTAGCATCATAACAAGAATAATGTGATTGATATTTCATTTGGCAATCACAGGAAAGCACATAAATAATATAAAACACAAATATTAAGTAATACACATAATATCAAGGCATTTGTAGACATACTTTAAGTAAATGCTATTATATACATGAACTCAAGATTAAATAGCATACAGTAAAATACAATAAACCGATTCAGATATCCATAAAATATTTCCATTTTACTCAACGTGTATTCAATCCATTTTACATCAACACAATCTATCCCAAGTCACGGTGTCTCATAGCTTCAATTAGATTACATTGTATTCCACATTCTTGGGTACTTTCTTGGCGATTATGCCTTGTTACAGCACCCGGATTTCTATGCGTGTAATTACTGCCATCTGTGTATCTCCTATCAATGTAATTTCTGCCATCTGCACCTCAATTTTGCACAAATAAGCGACGATTGTTGTTTCTGCTGAAATTCCGGTTATTATTTCTGAAATTCCTGCTTACGTTTCCACGATTCAATTGCGCCTGACTGCTGGTAGCAGTGGCGTATTTAGGGGGGCTTCCGGGATTAATCCCCCCCGAAATCTTACTTACTATAGTCAAATATATGAAATATCTTGCAGAATTTTCACAGTTTCAGGAAAAGCCCCTCCCGAAACAAAATCGTAAATACACCACTGGCTGGTAGCATTCTAATCATTTATTCTACTATTAAAAGTATTTTCTGGTTGTATGCCTAAGTTGCGAATTGGAACTTCTTGTTTAGGATTACGACCAGAATTGCCTTGGCCTCTGTCTTGTTCTCTAATACAGTTTTGTACTACAAATTGACTTTCGTAATTCTGGACGAGCATTATCAGATGATTAAAGTAACACATTGCGCAGACATTAGTAGCTGTTGTAATCTGAAAGGTAATAGTATCTGGATAGAAGCAATGATTCTGGATGACCCGGATTTAACGCTCTTAACTCATTAAATGTAGAAATCACAAATTCTGTAATATTCCTATGTAACTTGGGATTGAAGGGTTTCGATCTTAACAACGCGTCTCTATTTGCTATCATAAAATCGATTTCATAGTTAGCTAACAATGCATTTTTAAAGTCGGCATAAATACGAAGATTACTCTTAATAACCTTGAGCCAAGTTAGACATGGTGGCAATAATACATGAGGCAGTAACTTTAAATATTGAGATTCATCTACGTCCCATTAATTTGCAGTCATCCTCGAATTTTTCGAAAAATCCCCTCGCAGTTATATCTTCCGGAACACCACTAAATTTAGTAAGTGATTTCACTTCACTAAATCGCAAAGATTTACTTATATTAACCCTTAAATACCTGTGACGGGCCCGCTTCTGATGGGATGATCGTCTCGCTCTTCTTTCTCCTTCTGCGCTATCTGCATTACAACTCGAGGATTGGTTATCTTCAAGAATTGTTCTGGGATGTCGTGTAGATTCCCAACCGACAGATGTGGGATGTACATTATTCATGTGCCCACCATCTTGCACTGTGCCTTCTGGCTTACGCTATTCTTTAATGAAATTCAATTCGTCCTGCAATCGTTTAATTTGGTTGTCATGTTATTCTACCACAGTCTCGATAGCATCCACAGAGTCTTGAATCTCAGTACACCTTGTACTATCTTGCCCATTTCATCGTCATAATGTTCGAATTTGACTATGATATGTCGGTTCATTTGTTGCAATTGTTGTTGTAAACCTTCATTACGCTGTTGCAGTTGTTCTAGTCGCTCATCAAAGTGTTGGGCTTGCTGCTTTGCCTTTTGATCCAACTGTTCTAATTGCTGGTTTACTTTAGCGAACTGTTCTGCTTGGTCCTAGGCTTGATTCTTAATCTGTCGAGATAGTTCTTCGTTTACCTTAGCGAGCTGTTCAGCTTCTTCCTGGGCTTGGGTCTTAATCTGCCGTGAAATTTCCTTTAAAACTTCCAATATATTGTCGGATGAATTTGCTACGGAGTTGTCTATTGTTTCACTATCGGTAACATTCATCTTGTTACGATATATAAGTCTACCACTTCTTAGATAGGTACAATTAAGGTATGGCTCAATCTTGATCGCCTTTTACTTTTCTTCAAAAACGAGTGACGAATTTTGGTGCGAAGGGAATTATTTTGCCATGTATTAATATTTAGTAGTTTTTTTTTTTTTTATGTTCGTCTAATGTTTCATGAAGCAAAAACAAGTAGGGAGAAAAAATTATTACAAAACATCCGGATATATAATTAACACGCAACTATTATCTCTTATTAATTATCTATTAGAAAGAATGATACTGAAAAGGAAATACTTTGTTATATAGTAATTAGTAGCTTTTAGTGTTAATATGACCTTTAATACAAGAAATATGCGTAGGGGTAATAATGTTATAGAAGTTTAGCAAATATCATTAACCACTATTTATTGTAAAAAAAAAAAAAATGTGTGCAAATGGTGTGATTTTGTTTATTATTAGTAAGTTTGTGTGTTCCTTCGATGTCTAATTTATATGAAACATTTGTGGAGCAGGAATATTACAAGTAAATGTGAGATATTTGTAACTCGATATATTTTTATCGGGAGGTATAAATGTGATGTGAGGTGTGTATTCTTATTCCTGCTAAAAATGAGAAAAGCTTATATGCAGTAACTATGCAACCCACTTCTCGAAGCTGTCATTTGGGTTGCAGTAGCCCGATTTTTTTTTTTTTTTTTTTTTAACATTTCGATTTGCCAGGTCGCGGAAAAGTTGCCTTGTGTTAGTCGTTGTCAAGACAGAAAAATTGGACCTTTTTGTTCATCCACTGCCTTTGCCTCATGGGACTTTAATATTTTTATAGCTGCGGCTATGCAACCCGCAACGACACTACGAAGCTGACGAAGTTGTCCTGTGCAGCTATTTTCTTTTTAAATTTCGATTTGCCGAAATTTTAACTCGTGTTAGTTGTAGTCCACAGAGAGACAGATATTTTTTTTTTTTTTTTGTCAATCCATTCTTTTGCCGATGGTACTTAAACATTTTTATAGCTGCCGGTATGCAACCCGCACAACACTACGAAGAAAATTGTGCTGCACACCTATAACCTTTGGTTCCGTTTTATACTGAAGCATTCTGAGGCTGACGCAAGAGAAAAGAGAAATGTGATATGTTTCCTATGTGATTCCTATGAGATACGGTGTTACTATGTGCTTAAAAATTATAATCAATGAGACGAAGAAATTGTATTGAAGTTTTCAAAACTCATTATAAATATAGGTCATGAAAAATTGTTGATAAATTTTCCCTTGCAGCTCTTAGCTCGTTGCGGCACATACACTCCGAAACTCACAAGAACTCATCACGTGGAGCTAGCTGTAAATCGAGTTCCATCCGCCCACCCACTTGCTTCTGTTTTTTGGCTCATTTACATTTCATAGTCCTTCTTGGTCAAACGTTTTCATTTTTTTTCGAGACTAATTTTGCCATGATAAATCCATCTCTTCGATCCACTCCATACACTGATGCTGACGCTTCTGTAACTAGTTTTATCATCCTCTCTACCGCTTGCTTATGGCATGGGAAACATCGAATTTCCTCAGAAGCTATAGTCGTCGTTCTAATATTTTCTTCCATCTGGATCAAAGTTAGTTCTCATGTT